>NC_092814.1:196819050-197135925 GCF_023375885.2 Dermacentor andersoni
GCACCACGGTACGTCGCCGCCACCAGTCAGCTCCCTTGCCAGCGTCGTACGCAACGAAGTACAGCAGGCACTGCAGGCATCTCTTTCCAGCAGTGGAGCGCCACCTCTGCCAAGTGAATCCCAGCGCAAGACTTACGCAGAAACGTTACTGAGCCCCGCCCAAGCTTTCGCACCTACTTATGTTGCGTCGCCAATCGCGCTGCAATCGGCGCAAGCCGCTCCAACAACTCCGCTACCGTACTTCGACGACCGCCGAACACCCGCGAGGAAATCAGAGGTTTGGCGAGCACCCGACCGACGACCGCTGTGCTACCACTGCGGCGAAGCGGGTCGTGTGTATCGGGAGTGCCCCTATCGACGACTCGGCCTGCGGGGTTTTTCCATCGATTCGCCTCGACCTAGGTTTGGCCAGAGGCCTCCCGACATCGCAGAATTCATCGAACAGCAGCGCAGGCCGGGTACATCGCAGCGGCAGTCACGCTCGCCCTCACCGCGGCGATATTTCCCTGCTCGTGATACCACTTCGAGGACGACGCAAGGGCGATCACCAAGTCCACGCCGGGAAAACTGACGCCAGCGACCTTCCGAGGCGGGGCCGCTGATACTCGACGCGCTGAAAACCTCGTATCGTGCCGACCGCAGAACAACGAGACCACGACGGCGCCAGAACCAGTTCCCGCCAACAAGATTTCACTGGACATACCTGTGTTGATTAACGGCAGAAAAATGAGTGCACTTGTAGATACCGGCGCCGATTACTCCATTCTTAGTGGCAAACTGGCGAGCTTTCTGAAAAAAGTTACGTTGCCCTGGAATGGGGCACCAGTTCGTACGGCAGGTGGCCACGTCGTCACACCGCTTGGCTTATGGACGGCGAGAGTAGAAATTCGCGGTGCTGCCTTTCTCGCCACTTGTCTGGTTCTACGCGAGTGTTCCCGCGATTTAATTCTTGGGATGGACTTGCTCCGGGAATGTGGCGCCATTATTGACCTCCGCGAGCGCTGTATCACTTTCTCGACACAAAGGGCAACAACACAGACCGACGCCGTTGGACAAATCCGCACTTCGCGTTTCGGACGACAGCATCACGATACCGCCGCGTGCGAGTGTTATGGTCCCGGTCAAGTCCGACGAGCTACGAGACGGTGAAGCCATTGTAGACGGCAACATTTCTATGTTGCTGGCCCAAGGTATTTGTGTAGCACGAAGCCTTGTGGAACTTCGTGATAGCCAGACAGCGATCCTCGTTACCAACTTTAGCTTTGAGCATCGGCACATTTTTCGTGGCACTGCCGTCGCCTACGCCGAACCATCAACGGACATCGTCGAGTGCTTTGCTTCTGAAGTGGACACAAACGACGGTTCACTCAGAGACGTCGATGTAGACTCCGAGCTTACGGACGACCAAAAGAGCGCACTGCAGGAACTCTTGAACGAATTCCGCGCGTGCTTCGCTCGGTCTACTAAGGTGGGCCAAACGCCAATCACGAAGCACCGAATCACGACATCCGCCGACGCACGCCCCATCAAACAACAGCCTTATCGTGTCTCGCCGAAAGAACGTGAGGCAATTCAAGCCCAAGTTAAGGAGATGCTAGATGATGGTGTCATTCAGCCTTCGCACAGTCCGTGGTCGTCTCCGGTCGTTCTGGTCAAGAAAAAAGACGGAACCCTTCGTTTCTGTGTTGATTATCGACGCCTCAACGATGTCACCAAAAAGGACGTGTACCCACTACCACGTATCGATGATTCTTTAGACAGGTTGCGGCGAGCTAAGTATTTTTCGTCTCTCGATCTAAAGAGCGGTTACTGGCAAATTGAGGTAGATGAACGAGACCGCGAAAAAACTGCTTTCGGCACTTCAGATGGCCTTTACGAATTCAGGGTACTTCCTTTCGGGCTCTGTTCGGCACCAGCAACTTTCCAGCGAATGATGGACACCGTTCTCCCTGGTCTGAAGTGGCAAACCTGCCTCGTCTACCTCGACGATGTGGTCGTTTTTTCGGCGACATTTGACGACCACCTGAAACGACTGCGGCAAGTTCTCGAAGCCATCCGTACGGCTAACCTCACCCTTAAGCCTCAGAAGTGTCACTTCGGCTACAAGGAGCTTATGTTTCTGGGACACGTGGTCAGCGCGGAAGGCGTTGGCCCCGATCCCGCGAAAACTGCCGCTGTAGCCACATTTCCAACATCGACCGACAAGAAAGGCGTCCGACGCTTCCTGGGCCTTTGCGCATACTACCGGCGTTTCATCGAAAATTTTTCGAAGATGGCGGAGCCGCTGACTCGACTCACGAGGGACGATGTATCATTCGTCTGGGCCTCAGAGCAAGAGACTGCTTTCACTGAACTTCGACAGCGTCTGGTGTCAGCACCAGTTCTGGCCCACTTTGACGAGGAAGCGGACACGGAAGTTCATACAGACGCCAGTAACGTTGGTCTTGGCGCGGTACTTGTACAACGGCAGGAAGGTATTGAAAGAGTGATCGCCTACGCAAGTCGCACACTCTCGCGTGCAGAGACCAACTACACCACTACGGAGAAAGAGTGTCTTGCCGTCGTATGGGCACTGGCCAAATTTCGACCTTACCTCTACGGCCGCCCATTCAAGGTTGTAACCGATCATCACTCGTTATGTTGGCTTGCAAATCTGCGGGACCCTTTTGGACGACGGCGTTTTCCTTGGGGCCGTAAGCGTTACTGATTTGTCCACACGGCAGCGCGCAGACAACTCACTACGACCTATATTCGAACATCTGGAAGGACGAAACCCATCAATACCCCGGCACATCGCTCGAGGATTGTCGTCTTTTTGTTTACGACATGGCGTCTTGTATAAGAAGAACTCCGCTGCCACCAAGAAGACATACCTTTTGGTCGTTCCCGCAGACCTCCGTGCCGAAGTTTTATTCTCCTGTCATGACGAGCCTCCGTCTGGCCATTTGGGTTTTACGCGCACGCTTGATAGAGTGCGCAAATCCTACTACTGGCCGAAACTTGCCGAGTGTGTTAAGCGGTACGTCCAAGCCTGCCGTGAATGCCAGCGCCGAAAGTCGCCAGCTGTGAAGCCTGCGGGATTGCTGAATCCGATTGACCCACCTGGCAAACCTTTCGACCAGGTCGGCATGGATCTTCTGGGCCCGTTTCCACTGTCATCTTCTGGCAACAGGTGGATAATCGTCGCCACAGACTATTTAACGCGATATGCTGAGACAAAGACGTTGCCTCGAGGCACAGCTTCCGAGGTTGCCCAGTTTTTCATACAGAACATCGTCCTACGGCATGGCGCCCCATCGCACGTCATCACAGACCGAGGCAAAGCCCTTACAGCGCAGCTCATTGAAGATGTTTTTAAACTCAGCTGCACAACCCATCGACGGACAACTGCCTATCATCCGCAGACAAACGGTTTGACCGAACGACTGAACAAAACGATGACTGACATGCTGTCTATGTACGTAGACGTACAGCACAAGACGTGGGACGAGATACTCCCATACGTAACGTTTGCGTATAATACTGCTACGCAACAAACAACACGCTTCACGCCGTTTTACCTCGTTTACGGCCGTGAAGTGCAGACTATGTTAGAAGCAATGCTGCCATGTGACAACATCGATCACCTCGATCTCGCCCAAGATGCCGAACTCTTCGTGCAACGAGCGGAAGAAGCCCGTCAGCTTGCCCGAGTGCACATAAAGAAACAACAGAGCATCGATGCACAACGTTACAATCTCCGCCATCGAGAAGTCGAGTTCCAACCTGGCGATCAAGTTTTGGTCTGGACTCCCGTGCGCCGAAAAGGACTATCCGAGAAGCTTTTGAGTCGCTACTTTGGACCTTACAAAGTGCTGCAGCGGATTAGCGACGTGAATTACGAAGTCCTTCCTGACGGAAGCCAGCCTCCACGACGTCGACAACCGCAATCTGAGATTGTGCATGTTGTGCGGTTGAAACCGTATCATAACCGCTAAAATCCGACGTCTTCAGCCGCTTAGGTTAGTTTTTGTTGTTGCTCGTCCCTCAGTGTCTTGTGACTATATCGCACACCACAGTGATTGTTACTATCGCCTATGTGTTCGTCCTAGGCCATCTCGGCGCTCTCACGTCAAGCCTATGTATGTTTTCATTCTTTTATTTTTTTTTATGAGGGGGTAGTGCCACATGCAGTGGCACAGCAAGTGGTCAAAAGAGGAAGAGAACGAGGTTCGTCTCGGCATCGCGCATCAACGGTTTCGTTTCGTGAAGGACAAACGCCTGGATCCCCATTCAGTTTGTATACTTCAGCAGAGTATACGCGACAATATAATGAAGTAAGAATATGTGGCGCAAGGTATGCACGTGTTTTAATGAGAACATGAATAACATATGACATTTTGTGCAGTAATGAATTGACATGACAGTGGTATTTTATGTGCTTGTCAAGGGTAACACCAATAAACCTCACTTTTACAGATATTGGTAGTTCATAATTGTTCAAAGAAATTGTTACAGCATTTACTATTACATTTGGTGGACTGAGGAACAGGACAAAGGTTGTATTAACTGGATTTATACGCAGTTGGTTTAAAGTACACCACTTGTGGACGTTGGGGAGGTCAGTATTGAGCATAGCTTGTAGAATGGTTAGTGTGCGCTGCGATGAGTATAATGTGGTATCGTCGGCATATAGCTGGCAGTCTGAATCCGGCAGTACATTAGGTAAGTCACTTATGAATAATAAGAAAAGCAACGGACCTAAGATAGAACCCTGAGGAACACCACTGGTAATTAATTTATTGGTAGAGTAATGATCCTTTACACAGACAACTATGGAACGACTGGAGAAGTAGCAGCGGAAAAGTTCGAGAGGTGGACCAGTAATGCCAAATTGCTCTAGCTTGTTTATTAGAATGCAATGATTTAGTGTGTCAAATGCATTTGTAAGATCAATAAATATAGCTCCTAGAATTAGTCCCCGATCAACGGGTGGCTTAATTTTGCCGTTTAAGTGAACTTGCGCTAACTCAGTTGAATAGCCATGTCTGAACCCAAACTGGAGGGGTCTGATAAGCCTCAACTTATTTAGGTAGCTCGTGAGGTGAGTATTGACAAGTTTTTCAACAACCTTGCTAAAAATGGCAAGACACAAATGGGACGGTAATTGTTAATATTTTCACAGTTGCCTTTTTTGAGGAGAGGAATTATTTTACTGACTTTACGTGAGTTAGGAAATACCCCAGGACGAAACATTTTGTTAATTATATCAGCAAAAACAGGTGAGATGTCAGTAGAAACAAGCTTCATATAAGCTGGCCTGATAGAATCAAGGCCAGGGGCCCTATAACGTAAAATTATTCCAATATGCTTTTAAACCAATCTCCTATCGTCAAATTTACGTAATCACCGATGCAAGCGTTGGGCGGTGATCCGCAGCGTTGCCTGAACAGCCCAATCACACGCTCTTCTCGTTGATAGGAGGTTACTTTTGTCTGCTTTCAAAACGAATAACATTGGCTACATTGAGCGGTTTTTCGTATTTGACTGGCTGACAAGAGGCGAAGAGCACGATAAAGCGGAGAGCTTTTGGATGAGGCCGAGCCAGCGCACTGAAAAATAGATAACAGGTCGAAGAGGGAGGTGCCAGCGTCTGCGATTGGTCCACTTTCCCTTAGCTTGCAGTGGTTTGTCTAAAATCGCGGTGGCGTGCAGCGGACAGTTAAAAATACCACTACAGCAGATCCTCAGCAAAGAACAGTTGGCATAGCAATGCCGAATACGTTCCGAAAGGGCTCGAGAACATTATACGGCCACGCAAAAAGTTTTGTTACTCGCAAATGAACCCATGCTCTCTGGCAGGTGCGAGTGGCCAGTGCCTGGGCGATCGGCGACAGCCATCTTCTATTCCTTTCGGAACGGGGCAGTCTCCGGCTATTCAGGAAAAAATGCAGTTTTGTTAGGCATATTAATGCATCTTTAACGCGTAGACGTCACTTTGACGCAGTGAGTTTTCGCTGTTTCGTGACGTCGAGTGACGGAGAGGTGAAGTGGGTGCAGCCTGAAACCCTTTGACCACTAGCGGAGGGTTAACGGCAAGAAGCCGTCGAATCAGAAATAATTATTTTTCTTGTGTTCGGTCGAATCATGCATAATCAGTGTGTACACGTCATGTCAGAATGGGAGCTCTCCCGGTTTTCGTGACGCCGCATGACAGACAGGCGAAGTGGGGGTGGTCCAAATAAGTTTTTGACCAATGGCGAAGGGCTGATTGCAGAATTGGAATAGAAAAGTTGGGAATAACGTTGCGTTATAGCGCCCCAGGTGCAGTTGATTTTAAGGAAAAAATAACATTGTAGATTTCACGTGGTGAAACAGTACCAAGATAAATCAGCATGAGCTACGCGAAATACTAGGAACTGCAATAGCTGGAGGACTGTTATCAAAAGCAACAAAGAGTTCACTAAATGTGTTAGCAACGTCAGTATCTATGGTGCACTCATTATTATAGATGACACTTTTTCAGATGGCCGGATCAGGCTCTTTCATATTAAGAAACTGTCAAATTAGTTTCCAGTTAATTACGCCTGATATCGTTTCCGTTTTCAAGTATTTTGTTTTCGTAGTAGTCTCGTTTTCCGCGCCTGAGAACGGCAGAAAGAATGGTTGGCTATGTACGGAACCGATTTTTCAAATTTATGTTAAAGGCTGTGATATTACGTTTTGGTGAAGGTTACTTTTTCTTGTTATGGAACTCAACATTGCATCTGTGATCCAAGGATTTCTTGTTGTAGAATACCAATTTGTGAATTCTGAATAAGTAGTACACTGATCAATGGATTTAGTAATTCTGGAATGGAACATAGAAAATGCCTTCTCAGGAAAACCTTCCATATTTTTTCTGCGTGCTGTATTAGATATTTATTTTATGTATTGTAATCCTGTGCTTATGTGCTTATGTATTGCTGCTGTATTGTTTAACCCATGTTAGCTTCTTAATTATTCCTTGCCTATTATCACACTGATATATTCGAGTACGATTGCCCCTCCCTTCTGTAATGTACTGTAATGTACCCTGAGGGTAAAATAAATAAATAAACATACGTCATCCCAGTTTGTGGCATAAACTTGATGAATAAACAGCTTTTGTCGAATGAAGATTTAACATATCTTTGAGAATTGCTAGCTGTTTCTGAATCTACACAAAAAACATGAGGCAACGATCAGCGATTGAATAATCGATCACTCCAGTAGAGCAATCAGAACCAAATGAAGAAAAAATGTGATCAACCAGCGTTGAAGAGCGTGAAAGATCACTCCTAGTTAAAGTCTCAGTTAAGGAAGAAATCCCATAGCTGAGTAGACAAGTTACATAGTCAGAGCAAGACTGACAGTTGAAATCGAGAATATTAACGTTTATGGCTCTGCAAATTGTTATATTTTTTTTTATTTTGATTCGTTAACGAATGTAATTTATCTTCCAGCTGAGAACAGAAACTGAAAAAAAAAAAAGGCTGCCACATGCAGGAAGGAACGCGTAGGAGAGGCACCGGCTAGCGCGGGCGTGTTGGAGAAAGTGTGGCGGAAGTCACGTGCTGTTTTTCGAAAAGGAGCACTGGGACTGGTACCCCAAATGAGAACGTTGGCACAACGACCACACTCCTGAAGCTCTCCCTGCTGCTCTAGGCCCCCTAAAAGTGAGATAAGTTTCTTTAGCCCGTGCCGTTCTCGTAGCACATTCTGTTCGCGACGCAAGCTGTATTTGAAGTGTGGCGTGTAAGCTTGAAAGGTGTGTGTTGAAGATGAGTGTGAGTGTCAGCCAGCAACAGAGACACTCAAGTAATCACGGCGCGCGTCTCCGTGATCTTCTTCAACGTGCCACGGAGAAGCACAGGAGAGCGTCTGCTTCACTAAAACTGTTACAGAAGTTTCGTAGGCTTTGCTCTAATGTGCGTCGGCAGCACGCACTGCCGGCGGCTCTTAGCAATGAAAATACAAAGCCTGGCGTCTATCTGCTCCGGCGAGCTGACTGGCACACCAACATGGCTGCACTTCCGGCTTCAAAAACGTGACATCAGGGCCTCTACTATTTTGTTTCCTTCCGCCATACGCTGCCATACTCGCCGGAAGTGACGTATTACCTAGAGCGCGCAGTTCCTCGGCATAAGCCTGAGATACGGCGATGCCCGCCGCTGCCGGCGGTAGGCGGAAAAATCTGCGAAACGCTGTGCTGGCACTTACTTATGTCATAGCGATACGTACCAGCTTAGGTGCTGTTAAAGGTTGTTAAGAAGAAAACTATGCAATTACCAGCACTGCGGCTTTGCAAAGATTGCTTAGTGGTACATACTACACATATATAACAAATTTAGCCAAAATAGAATTTAATTGCAGTTGGTTTTTAACGTTTTCAAATTATCGAGGCCGAGTCAGTGCTGCAAAACTCAACGAGCGTGATCTTAAATACTCAGAGTGCTTCCCATTAAGGTGCATATTTATACGGCTTAGAAAGGTTGACTCCTACTTTGAGTAGTACCATTTAAATAATATGGAGTAAACGTAGTCTGATTTCAGCTTTTCAGTGCGTGGCGGACGCACAGATATCTAGCAGAACAACTTATGAAAAGGGGATAACGCTTCTGCTGCCTATCTAAACCGGCTTTCTTCCTTGCGGGGACTTTCCATTCCTTCAATGTACCACTTTCTGTCCTGTTGCTTTTTGCCCGTATATTTATGAGTTCTGCCTGTGTGCTTGAAGCTCCTGATTGACATAATTGTGATCGCGTCGCTCGTGCTACAAAAAGAGGAAGTGACAAAACACTCAGCGAAACGGGGCTGGACGTTTCGCTGAGTGGATTTTCGAGGACGTTAAAAAACACCAGGCTTTATAAAATGTACAGTACAAGCACTGGGACATGGTGCTGCAAAAGTAGCACAAGCAGAGTGACCACACCACAATATAAACGCCATACTATAAATAACAGGCCGCTATATATACAGGCCGCCATTGGAATCTGAACCTGGCAACGTTTAACGCTAGAACGTTATCTAGTGAGGCGAGTCTCGCAATACTATTGGAGGAATTAGAGGGCAATAAATGGGATATAATAGGGCTCAGTGAAGTTAGGAGGACAAATGAAGCATATACAGTGCTAAAAAGCGGGCACGTCCTGTGCTACCGGGGCTTAGTGGAGAGGCGAGAACTAGGAGTCGGATTCCTGATTAATGAGAATATAGCTGGTAACGTGCAGGAATTCTATAGCATTAACGAGAGGGTGGCAGGTCTTGTTGTGAACCTTAATAAGAGGTTCAAATTGAAGGTCGTACAGGTGTACGCCCCTACATCCAGCCATGATGACCAGGAAGTCGAAAGCTTCTATGAAGACGTGGAATCGGCGATGGGTAAGGTCAAAACAAAATACACTACACTGTTGGGCGACTTCAATGCCACGGTAAGCAAGAAGCAGGCTGAAGACAAGTCAGTGGGGGAATATGGCATAGGCTCTAGGAATAGCAGGAGAGAGTTATTAGTAGAGCTTGCAGAACAGAATAACATGCGGATAAAGAATACCTTCTTCCGCAAGCGGGATAGCCGAAAGCGGACGTGGAGGAGCCCAAATGACGAGACTAGAAATGAAGTACACCTTATACTCTGCGCCAATCCTGGCATCATACAAAATGTGGACGTGCTCGGCAAGGTGCACTGCAGGGACCATAGGATGGTAAGAACTCAAATTAGCCTAGATTTGAGGAGGGAACGGAAGAAACTGGTACATAAGAAGCCGATCAATGAGTTAGCGGTAAGAGGGAAAATAGAGGAATTCCGGATCAACCTACAGAACAGATATTCGGCTTTAACACAGGAAGAGGACCTTAGTGTTGAAGCAACGAACGACAATCTTATGGGCATCATTAAGGAGTCTGCAATAGAAGTCGGTGGCAATCCGTTAGACAGGATACCAGTAAGCTATCGCAGGAGACGAAAGATCTGATCAAGAAACGCCAATGTATGAAAGCCTCTAACGTTACAGCTAGAATAGAACTGGCAGAACTTTCCAAGTTAATCAACAAGCGTAAGACAGCTGACATAAGGAAGTATAATATAAATTGAATTGAATATGCTCTCAGGAACGGAGGAAGCCTAAAAGCAGTGAAGAAGAAACTAGGAATAGGCAAGAATCAGATGTATGCGTTAAGAGACAAAGCCGGCAATATCATTACTAATATGGATGAAATCGTTCAAGTGGCTGAGGAGTTCTATAGAGATTTATACAGTACCAGTGGCACCCACGACGATAATGGAAGGGAGAATAGTCTAGAGGAATTTGAAATCCCACAAGTAACGCCGGAATAAGTAAAGAAAGCCTTGGGAGCTATGCAAAGGGGGAAGGCAGCTGGGGAGGATCAGGTAACAGCAGATTTGTTGAAGGATGGTGGGCAGATTGTTCTAGAAAAACTGGTCACCCTGTATACGCAATGCCTCATGACTTCGAGCGTACCGGAATCTTGGAAAAAGGCTAACATAATCCTAATCCATAAGAAAGGGGACGCCAAAGACTTGTAAAATTATAGACCGATCAGCTTACTGTCCGTTGCCTACAAAGTATTTACTAAGGTAATTGCAAATAGAATCAGGAACACCTTATACTTCCGTCAACCAAAGGACCAGGCAGGATTCAGTAAAAGCTACTCAACAACAGACCATATTCACACTATCAATCAGGTGATAGAGAAATGTGCGGAATATAACCAACCTTTATATATAGCTTTCATTGATTACGAGAAAGCGTTTGATTCTATCGAAACCTCAGCAGTCATGGAGGCATTGCGGAATCAGGGTGTAGACGAGCCGTATGTAAAGATACTGAAAGATATCTTTAGCGGCTCCACAGCCAGCGTAGTCCACCATAAAGACAGTAACAAAATCCCAATAAAGAAAGGCGTCAGGCAGGGAGATACGATCTCTCCAATGCTATTCACAGCGTGTTTACATGAGGTATTCAGAGACCTGGATTGGGAAGAATTGGGGATAACAGTTAATGGAGAATACCTTAGTAACTTGCGATTCGCTGATGATATTGCCTTGCTTAGTAACTCAGGGGACCAACTGCAATGCATACTCACTTACCTGGAGAGGCAAAGCCAAAGGGTGGGTCTAAAAATTAATCTGCAGCAAACCAAAGTAATGTTTAAGAGTCTCGGAAGAGAACAGCAGTTTACGATAGGTAGCGAGGCACTGGAACTGGTAAGGGAACACATCTGCTTAAGACAGGTAGTGACCACGGATCCGGATCAAGAGACTAAAATAATCGGGAGTATAAGAATGGGCTGGGGTGCGTTTGGCAGGCATTCTGAGATCATGAGCAGCAGGTTGTCATTATCCCTCAAGAGAAAAGTATATAACAGCTGTGTCTTACCAGTACTCACGTGCGGGGTAGAAACCTGGAGGCTTACGAAAAGGGTTCTACTTAAATTTAGGACGACGAAACCAGCTATGGAAAGAAGAATGATAGGTGTAACCTTAAGGGATAAGAAAAGAGCAGATTGGGTGAGGGAACAAACGCGAGTTACTGATATCTTAGTTGAAATCAAGAAAAAGAAATGGGCATGGGTAGGACGTGTAATGAGGAGGAAAGATAACCGATGGTCATTAAGGGTTGCGGAATGGATTCCAAGAGAAGGGAAGCGTAGCAGAGGGCGGCAGAAAGTTAGGTGGGCGGATGAGATCAAGAAGTTTGCAGGGACAACATGGCCACAATTAGTATATGACCGGGGTAGTCGGAGAAGTATGGGAGAGGCCTTTGCCCTGCAGTGGGCGTAACCAGGATGATGATGATGACTATAATTAACGGACTACTGACGGGTTTCTAGGTGATGCGCCTTCATGAAATTCTTACAAAGGATTTGTTCTCGTTCGAGAAATATGGTTCTGATGCGGTAACAGGAAGTACAGCTGATGTGACCGGGTGAACATGATTAAAAATATAAACAGACCACAATTTATCAGATGTGTGAGTCGAATAATGCTATGTCCTTGTACCGAAATCTACCCTAATCATACTATTCAATATTACCCAATTTCATTATCGTTGACTCTCATTGTGTGACCACTTTCCATGTATCAGCTGCTTTGGGATGTGCCAAAAAAACAAAACATCATATCTCTCTGTTTAGATGATTACAAGTGCAACAATTGTGGCACAGCATTCTACAAACCTCGCCGCAACGAGCTATATAATCCTTGGTTGTTCATTCAGTTTTTATGCTAGTTTTTATGGCAACACCCGGATGCTGCTATACCAACTTTACCGTATATACAAATATACGTGAAAGTTACTAGATTTGTGTGCGCATAGGAAAATCTGCAGGCTTAGAGTGGCGCCTCACACCTGCAAAAATGCCGAGAGCCAGTGGTGCTATACTATTCGAGGAGCAAGCAAATTAGAAGGGCGCACTAAGCTTCAAAAAGACACCCCTTCACTAGGACAGGAATCGGCCTCCCTCATGACTCCTACAATTAACCAATGGCTCTCAGTCCCCAGAGGCTCCGGAGAACCTGACCAAGGCGGCGGTAAGACCTGCGCCGCGGCAGAAGGTGCAAAGAATCTCTGGGCCCGGACAAGCCGCCACAGGAAACTGAACCTGACAACGTTCAACACATGAACCCTCTCGAGTGAAGCTAGCTTAGCATGACTCTTTGAGGAATTATCAGGGATTTCACGGCATATCATTAGCCTTAGTGAGGTTAGAAGAACTAAGGAGGTTTCAACAGTGCTGACTAGCGGCCATGTCATCTACTACAGAGGACTTCCAGATAAGAGACAATACGGGGCAGGATTCCTAATCCATACGTACATAGCGGGCACTATTGATGAATTCTGCAGGATTAATGAGGCAATAGCAGTAGCCGTAATAATGATGAATAAGAGGTGTACAAGGAAGGTAGTACAAGCCTACGCTCCAACCTGCAGTCACGATGGTGAAGAAATAGAACAGTTTTATG
Organism: Dermacentor andersoni; assembly: GCF_023375885.2. Classification (NCBI taxonomy): domain Eukaryota; kingdom Metazoa; phylum Arthropoda; class Arachnida; order Ixodida; family Ixodidae; genus Dermacentor; species Dermacentor andersoni. The sequence continues at coordinate 196,832,033 of NC_092814.1, forward strand.
AAGATGTACAATTGCCGATGAGAAAAGTGCAAACTCAGTATACTGTAGTCACGGGCGACCTCAATGCGAAAGTGTGGAAAAAGCAGGCTGGTGAACAGGCAATTGGAAAGTACAGCATCGATTCTAGGAACACCAGAGGCGAGATGTTGGTAGGATTTGTGGAAAGGAATAAGCTCCAAATAATGAATACCTTCTTCAGGAAGCGTTGCAACAGGAAGTGGACCTGGAAAAGCCCTTAATGGAGAAATAAGTATTGAAATAGATTTCATTCTTTCTGTTGATCTCAGCATAGTGCAGGATGTAGAAACGTTAGGTAGGGTAAAGGTGCAGTGATCATAAGTTAGTGAGGTCTTGGATTTTCCTCAATATGAAGAGAGAAGGAGTACAAAAACATGTCAACCTAGACGCAATAAGGAGAAAAGTAGAGCAATTCAGGCTGGTGTTTGCAAACAAATATGCAGCTTTAGAACAGAGAGAGGATGATGACATAGAGGTAATGAACGAAACCGTAAATACACTCTCTTCAGAAGCAGAAACTGCATTGGGAGGTAACGCATCAAGGCAAACAATAGGTAAGCTCTCCCAAGAACGAAGGATCTAATAAAGAATCGACAAAGAATGAAAGTGTCCAACTGAAGAGATTATATGGAATTCACGGAATTGTCAAAACTGATCGACAAAGAGAAAGCAATGAATATTCGAAATTATAATGTGAGAGAGACTGAGGAAGCGGTAAAAAATGGACGCAGCATGAAATCAGTGAGCAGAAACTTCGAATAGAACAAGCCAAGATGTATGCACTGAAAGGTAAGCAGGGTAATATCATCAGCAATTTAGAAGATCTTGTAAAATCAGCGAAAAGTCTTATACTAACCTGTACAGTACCCAGACTAGTCAGGCTACCTTCGTTCAAAGTAGTAATGAACAGGATACAGACGCTCCATCTGTAACTAACGGTGAAGTTAGCAGGGCCTTGCAATTTAGACATCACCCGGGGAAAACCGGCAGGAGATGGTATAACAGTCGATTCAATCAAAGGAGGAGGAGATATCATGCTTGAAGAGCTTGCGGCCCTCTATATGAACTGCCTGACGACTTCAGGGGTTTCAGAGAACTGGAAGAATGTCAAAATTATACTAATTCATAAAAAACGAGACGCTAAAGGATTGAAAAATTATAGGCTCATTAGCTTACTTTCAGTATTGTATAAAATATTCACCAAGATATTCTCCAATATAATTAGGGCAACACTTCACTTCAGTCAACCGACCGAGAGAACTGGCTGGCTTCAGGAAGGGATACTTTACAATGAATTTCATCCATCGCTTCAATCAGGTAATCGAGAAATCTGCAGCGTAAAGTCAACCTCACTATATGGCTTTCATAGATTATGAAAACACATTTGATTCAATAGAGATACCAGCAGTCATAGAGGCATTACGTAATGAAGGAGTACAGGAGGCAAACCTGAATATCTTAGGAAATATCTACAAACATTCCACAGCTACCTTAGTTCTCCACAAGAAAAGTAGAAAGATACCTATAAAGAAAGGGGTCAGGCAAGGAGACACAATATCTCCAATGCTATTCACTGCATGCTTGGAAGAAGTATTCAAGCTATTCAACGGGGAAGGCTTAGGAGTGAGAATCAACGGCGAATATCTCAGCAACCTTCAGTTTGCAGATGGCATTGTCCTGTTCAGCAACACTGGGGACGAATTACAACAAACGATTGAGCACCTTAACAGAGAAAGTGTAAGAGTGGAGTTGATCAATATGCAGAAGACAAAGATAGTGATCAATAGCTTGGCAAGGGAACGAGAGTTCAGGATCGCCAGTCAGCCTCTAGAGTCTGTGAAGGAGTACGTTCACCTAGGTCAATTACTTACAGGGGACCCTGATCATGAGAAGGAAATTCACAGAATCAAAATGTGTTGGAGCCCATTCGGCAGACATTGTCAGATCCTGACTGGAAGCTCACCATTATCATCGAAACGAAAGGTGTAGAATAAGTGAATTTTATCGGTGCTGACATAATCGGCCAGAAACTTGGAGACTGACAAAGAAGCTTGAGAACAAGTTAAGGCCCGCGCAAATAGCGATGGAACGAAGAATGCTAGGCATAACGTTAAGAGACAGAAAGAGAGCGGTTTAGATCATAGAGCAAACGGGTATAGCCGATATTCTAGTTAACATTAAGAGAAAAAATGGAGCTGGGCAGGTCATATAATGCGTAGGTTAGGTAACCAGTGGACCATTAGGGTTACATAATGGGTGCCAAGAGAAGGGAGGCGCAGTCGAGGACGGCAGAAGACTAGGTGGGGCGATGAAATTAGGAAATTTGCGGGCTCTAGTTGGAATCGGTTGGCGCAGGACAGGGGTAATAGGATATCGCCTGCCTCCTGCAGTGGACATAAAATAGGCTGATGATAATATATACGTATTGTAAAGGAGAGAAGCAGACAATCATTGCGATTGCCTGCTTTACCCTTCTTTTGTCATTATCCTCTTTTATAGCGAGCGTCCACACCCAAGTGCATCTCTTCATCTTCACACTCGGCCACGCTACACGTTTCCTGCACGGCTTTCAAACACTCCACTTACCATGGAGACAACTTGCCCAAGGTGTAAGTCATCCTTGGTGAGCCGGCCAGCGCGCAGCCAGCATCTCTAGTGGGCGGCACTGGCTGTTGCGCACTGGTCGAAAGTCTAGCCGACGATCACCACGCCGTAATTCGGCACGTACGGCAAGAGATCCTGTGCTATGAGCAGCCGCTCTGCTTAGCCTTCGCGAGCTTCCTCGCCGCGTTCGCACTAGCTGATCGAGGCACGGCGATGCGCTCGATTCAGTCGAGCTCGACGAAACACGGCGAGCCTGGCGCATGTGGTCTTTTGCTCGTCTCTTGCAATCGCTTGCGATGGTCTGTGGCGGTGGCATATTGCGTATCTTGCGGTTGCGTGCGCGTCTTGCTCCTTGCGTTGAGATCCAAGGACGTGTTTCCGACGGTTCCGGCAGCATCTCATTTCTGTTACCCGTCCACAGGTCGGGTTGTTGGAGCGGTAGCGTCGGCGCCTCCATACGCCCTCGCGTTTGTGAGTTTACAGCCGTTTGCCGACTGCTGCGGACGGATAGTGGCCTCGGTCTCTGGTAGTTACTGCATAGCATCGCATGCCACCGCAGAGTCCGAGACCCATGATGGAAAACATGGCTTGCATCCGGGATCTACAGAGGGGCATGTGGTGATGCGATCTGTCGAAACCTTCCTGTGTGCAGCTGCTGAGGGGAGATGGTACTGCTCCCGAGCCCTGCAGGGTTTTTGTCGCAACAACCAAGCTGGCGTAGATTGCGAAGTTGAAGAATGTAGTGGTGTTCTTCTGCTGCGTGTTTATGGATTTTGGTGGGGGCAATGGCGTTGGCTTGTGATGCGCCGGCGAGGGAGCGGTTGTCTCCATGCGCTTCTCACGGTCTTCGGTGTGAGTGACGGCGACACCCAGTGCGCCCGCGTCTGCGGAGGGGCACCCCGCGGCCCTCTCTGTCGAGGCCCTGCTGGGAACAATGCCGCGCCAAAGTGGTGCACCTCAGAGCCTCCGGCCGCGGAGCAGCGCTGGTCTGGCTGGTCTCAGGCATGCGCGAGCTGGTGGAAAAAAAGCCATCCAAGCTGCGCTCCATTCTGCCCAGGACCGGTGCTGGTGGCATGCGTAGTTGTCCCATGCCTTGGCGCCACCTCGAAGCCGCCCCGCTTTAACCACTCATGTGGTGTTGTCTGACCAGGCATGGAGAGCGCTGAGCGTGCCTGGCTACCTGCACCCACAGACTGGGATCATTATGAAATCCGTGGAACTACGGTTGTTCAGACGCAACCGGTGATGTTAATGTTGCAGGTGGCAAACCGGAGTTGACCGAAACGATGAAAGTCAGCTACTGCGACAACAGCGAGATGGCTCGCATGACGTCCGTGAAGCTGCCGTCTGCGCCGCCCACATCCGCCGCCCAACCTTGGCGGCGGATGTAGAACGTCCTTTTTCTGCCGCAGGCATCACGAGTACGTGATCTTTTTGGGTGAAGGGAACTCGTCAATAAACCAACATATGCTACCTGAAGGCATCAATGTTGCCAGATTCGAGGTCCTCTTCATGTAATGGACGAGAAGAAAGGGGGTTGCCCGAGGGGCCCGATTTTAATAACCATAAGAAGCCAACAAATAATGACACCAAGGAAAACATAGGGGAAATTACTTGTACTTACTAAGTGAATTAAATAAATGCTAAATGGAAATGAAAGTGGATTAAAAACAACTTGCCGCAGGTGGCGAACGATACCCCAACTGCGGCTGTTGGATGTTCCACATCCACCGCCAAGGTTTGTGAGTGCTGGCTAATACTCCCAGTGTTAGTTCTAGTAGTGCGTAAAACATAAATACCCAAGAAAGTAGATGGGATAACGGACCGGTGTAGCTCAATTGGAAGAGCATCGCACGCGTAATGCGAAGACGTGGGATCGTTGCCCACCTGCGGCAAGTTGCCACCTGTGGCCTAGGCCAATCGCGTGAGGCGAAACTGAACGCAAGCTGAACCCGGATTTCGAACAACAATTTCCGATCGCGCCACACTAGAGCGGGCCACTGTGGTTCGCGTAGCGAACGCCATTTATGAAAGATTGACGTGCCAGTCCGTGTGACGTGAGGTGCATGGGCAATAGGCATAGCCCTCAAATTGTGACTGACGCGCTAATTAATGTTTGCGTGTGGGTGGTATGGCGACGTTTTCTTGTGTTTGATACCCAGAGCGGAACACGTCTTGGTGAATGTGCGACACGTAAAGTATCGTTGTCAGTTATCAACTGTGCCAGGAAACGGAATCTCGAAAACACTTCCATGAGTCAATTCAAGATATTTTGCGCAGTCAGTGTACGCAAGGGGTACAACTCCACCCAATCTGTGAAGTGATTGCTAATAACAAAGGAATAGCTCTTACCACAAGGGCTGCTGGGAAAAAAGGCCCCATGGCATCACAAGCCGCAATCTGCCAGGGGCTTTGTCTAAGAACGGGCTGCATCAGTCCGGGCGGCGGACTACCACGGGGTTTCTACCGCTGACATGTATATCAACGTCTTGCATACCGGACAACATCCTGCCTCATGCCTGGCCAGGTAGCAGACTGACACAACACATTGTAAGTCTTACTGTGGTGGTAATCCAAAAACAGTCCTCTACAAGATCGTCGTAATACAAAATCGTCTATAAAATCATCGTAATACAAAAATAGCCGTTGTCTTTCTCCCCTGCTCCAAAATTCTTAGTCCGATATCTTGACGACTGTTTTTATATTATTCGCCGCAGTGACGTCCAAAAGTTCCTGGCCCACCTCAACTCATTCAAGCCCAGTAACCAGTTTACGGTAGAATATGAAGAGAAAAGGCGCATTGCTTTGCTTGATGTTCTCGTGGAATGTATGGATAAAGGGTTTGCCACAACGCTATACTGAAAGTTCACGCACACGGGAAAATCCCTCGATTTCCTTTCCATACACCCATAAGGGCTCGGTCGTGTCATCCCTGTTTGACCGCGCCTTCCGTCTCTGTTCGAGCCCCACATGACGCAGAGCAGAACTCGACACGGTATGGAAGGACTTGTCGAATAACGGATACCTACCTCAAATGCTCAGAGAGCAGGAACGTCGTACCTCAGCAACCAACCGCCAAGCGGTTACAAAGAAGTGTAAACGCGCAGCCATTCCGTATGCACGCGGGGTAAGAGAGGCTTTGGCAAGATTTTTCAATGAGAATGACGTTTGGGTTGCGCATGTCCCGTCAAGCAAGTTGCGTAGTCAAATGATGCGCGTAAAAGACCCCTTGGAACGATCGAGGTACCCTTGCGTTGTGTATAATATACCTTGCAGAGATTGTGACGTAAACTATGTCGGCGAGACAGGTAACTTCAAAAAACGCATAAAACAGCATCAGTAGGATGTCGCCAAGGACAACTCATCTTCAAACGCTTTATCAGAACACCACGTGAACACAAGTCGCTTCATAGACTGGGAATCGGCATCCATTATCGCCACAGAGAAGAAACTGCCTGCAAGACTAATGCTTGAATCACTGCACATTCAGACAACGCAACATGCGATAAACAGGACGCGTGGGAATCTGCCAGAAATCTACACACGCGCACTGCGCCATCTATCTCATATTTAAACAAGAGCCACTGTGTTTCCTTTGTGATCAAGGGCCCTACGGGACCTGAAACGTTAAGTTTTATTTTCCTATACATATCTTTCCATTGGCGAGTGTTCGTTTTATTTCACTATGCTCATTCCTCGCCAGACGGGTTTCCGTCGAAGTCTGGATTATGGCTATCCTCAAGTACTTTTCGCGGAACTCGCTCACGCTTTCTCTACAGTGTCATCTCTTACACTACTCGCTCGTGCTAGACACAACACAAACACGCAATGACCTTAATGAACGTAATAGTTCTGCGGAAACCCGCAAGGTGGATAGAAATTAACTACAAAAGGAAAAATGAGACATCCACCCAAACGTAGCTAAGTGCTACAAAGGAAACCCATACGGGTTTCTCTAAAGAAAAGCTTCGCAGTTGAAGAGAAATTTGTCCTGGTCCAGGACTCCCACCCGGCACCACCGCCTTTCCGGGGCAGCCGCTCTACCATCAGGGCTTTTCTTCAACTGCGAAGCTTTTGTTTCGAAGAACCCGTATGGGTTTCCTTCGTAGCACTTAGCTACGTTTGGTTGGATGTTTAATTTTTCCTTCATTCATTACTTCTCTCCACCTTGCGGGTTTCCGCAGGACTATTACGTCAAACTCTTGTCTTCGCTTCTGAGTTGTTCATAAATTCGACATTGCCTACCATCTGCTAGCCATCTGGTTAGCTCAGATGGTAGAGCCGCTGCCTCGGAAAGGCGGTGGTCCCGGGTTCGAGTCACAGACAAAGACAAATTTTCTTCAACTGCGAAGCTTTTCTTTCGAAGTACCCTTATTGGTTTTCTTTGTAGCAATTAACTAAGTTTGGGTGGACATCTCATTTCCCCCTTTATTATTGACCTTAATGAAGTAACAATTACAAGCTGGTTGACGTGCTGTCGTTGTACATTTCCGCTAATCAGCAGGATAGGAACGTGGCCCCGTATTTTCTGACATTATCGGTCTACAGCCTCGCTCAACAACACCGCTCATTATTCATCACTTTTCCTTGGTCGACAAGAGCGTACTGTACATCGTCAAAACTGAGAGCTGCGATTTTGTACAGGCATAGAGCTAAAAAAAAACAAGGGAAATAACGGAAGCCTTTTGCATGTTTTTGGAGGGCGACAGATGCATCAGTCAACTCTCGATAGCTTTGCCACAGGCAGAAGTGTCTTACCTTCGGGAGACTGTGCAAATCAGTTCTTGACTAGCCAGCTTCGCTGTTGCCACGCGTATGTTATTCACGTTTTCTCTTGCACACTTGAGAGGGTGGTTGTTCTCCTTTGAAGGTAGTTTTCTACTTATTCTGTTTCTTTGGAAATAAAGTGCTAGTTGCGAGTGGCGCCCGTATTTGTCGTTTCTGTCTTTCTCGTCTACGTCTTTTTCGCGCACTTTTTTGTTAAGATGATACTGTATTTCCTCTGTATATATTTTCGGCTTTAGGTGTGACGTTGCACGCCCGTTTATTCCGTTACGCTAACGGTGACCGTTGAACGTTAGGGCGCCGCCTGCTCCTAAGCTTCGCCATCACCAGAGAGCACAGAAAGTTGCCTTCACAAACAAGCCACCAGGATTCGAGCCCATGTATTTGCAGCATTCTGCATTTGGGACCTGGACACGCTAACCCTTCGCCGCCAGCTCCCCACACCACTTTCGGTTTATCTGCCTTCCCACTTCTCGCCTTCGCCGCAGACGCAGGCAGAACGGACGCAGAAACGAAAAAAAAAGTACAGAATACTTGAGACGCTAGCTGACACATGACTGACTTTGGCAAGCTACTCTCATTGGAACGCATGTGGGCTTGCGGCTGCATGCAGATCGTCACCTTAGCTTTATCGTAAATTTGCTTTCACTGACTCTATTCGCTTCAAACTGAAACGCTGGACAAAAATGAGACCTACTGTTTTATTTTATTTTTATTTTTCTCTAGGTTTAAACCAAAAACGGGCATTCGTAACTTTAAAGCAGTAACAGCTTCATCATCAGCGACATGAACGCTCATTTACACAAATAGTAATTTTTTAAAGAAATGTCATAAGGATACTATATGTCGAGGTCCTGTCGCTGCCAATACGGGCCGGCACCACGTATCAACGAAAGGGCATAAGACTGGCCGATGCACACGGCAGGTTACTGAATGATGAGAATACAAAATACGACTGTTCTTCAGTTTTTGCAACTTATTATACACAGAACACAAGGCACCCGCCACCATGACAAATCTTTTTTCGACAGCAGCGACACACAATGGCGGACTGATATTCTTAATAAAGGGGTTTAATTTTATTTGTTATCCCGGAACACCAAGCGCAGGGAGCGCCGCACGCATACCGCGACCACGTACTGTAGCCGCGCTCTTTTTCCTCTAGCAATATGGCCGCCGGCGGCTTCACGCGCTCCCGTAGGCGGCGGCGGGGACTGGCACTCCAGAAGTTAAAGTATATAACCTCCTTGCATAGAAACAATAGCGTGGTTGCTAATAGATTGTCGCCTCGGATATCTTTGGCACAAGGCCCAAGGCGGCACTTTGTCTTCGAACGCGTTCTTACGTTTGCGTTCGCGTGTTTGTCTTGAATGGACGCGCACCGTAACGTGCTGCAAGGGCGCTTGCGTTGAGCGTATGTAAAGCTAGAAACGCTGTTCTAAACTCTGTTTTCTAACTTGTGCAGAAAATTCATCTTTATAGTGTTTTCGCAATCGCAGGAGTGACGAGTATGGTAACCGAAACCGCAACCACAAGCGTCAGGGTACGGTGGTAACTTGTCGCGACAGCACAGTTGTAATCCACAGAGCCTGCCACTAAAGAATACGCGAACAGGTGTGGCCGATGAATAATTAATTGCCAATATTGATATTTAGTAAACGTTTATTACCAAGAACGGCAGGTGCTTATGCTACCACAAAGGACGGATCCTGGGTGGTGACTCCAATCATTTACTCGACACATCCCACATCTACACTAGAATTCAACGAGTTTCACCAACTCTCGCTTATATTCTCTCGACCCTAAACTGCGAATTCGCCTGCCACCCGGACTCCAGTTTTCGCTCTTTTGTCCCCAGCTCCTTTCCTAATGTGCTGAGACGTGCTTCCACCGATGTTTGCTCCTCCTTTTTCTCAATAAATCAAGGCATTTATTCATTCATTCCTAACTTGCGGCAGAAAATAGCGTGTCTTCATCTCTACGACCACCGTCTCTCAACTGGACTCTCCCATCACAAAACAATGTTGCTATTTTGCAAATGGCTGGGCGTCACATATACAATTTTCCAGGAATGGCCAGCAGCGCGACGTGCAATTTTCGGTGGGTGACGAGAGAGTATAGAGCACCTTCTCTGCCCCTTCCACACTCAGTGCTCTGCTCCGTGAGCTACTATTAGCCGCTAGGACAAAGTACGAAATGAAAGAAACCTAGCTAGGCTGGTCGCGGGCAGCTCTTTTCGGATTCCTGATGAGTTGATTTAAAATAGACATTTCTTATCTAAGCCTAAATGACGGCGAGATAGGCGAGGTGAGTTATGGCTATAGCTCGTGGGTTTGGACTAATGACGATCTTGACGCAGCACTTTCGTCTTATGCGTGTTTGCGAACCGGAGTGAAGGTCAGTAGGGTAACACGCCTTCCTGAGATAAAACATTTGGAATAACCCTTTGTTCGACGCTTGGGCATATGTCAAGGGCCCACGATACGAACCACTCTCCGGTCGGTATCAGCTTGCAAAGGGGGAACTCAGATGAAGCGTTGTCAAGCGGATAGTCTTTTAATTATCGTAAGCATATTTCTTATTGAAATTTCCTTCCGTGCCATGAGGTGAAAGCTAACTAATAAGCATTTAAATTTTCTTTATTCTTAAGACTTCCTATTAATATAAGCTTGCTGTCTTTTACAGCCTCCTAAATTAAAGTGTAAGTTACGAATAATAAATTACAGCGTTAAACGTGTAAACGCACACGCAACAAAAGCCCTAGTCCATTTCTCAGTGTTCTCTCAGTAAAAATGTAGCACGTCTAAACTGTCCCATTGTAGTGATGTGAAGAACAAGGCAGTTCCAAAAGACGGAATCGCGAATCTCATTAAAAGGCGAGCTTGCGTTGAAAAAAAAAAATAACGCTCAAAGCAGGATGGCTGCGCGCAAAGTAGTGCTTCTGAATCCGATCTAAGCCGCCGTGGTTGCTCAGTGGCTATGGTGTTGGGCTGCTGAGCACGAGGTCGCGGGATCGAATCCCGGCCACGGCGGCCGCATTTCGATGGGGGCGAAATGCGAAAACACCCGTGTACTTAGATTTAGGAGCACGTTAAAGAACCCCAGGTGGTCGAAATTTCCGGAGTCCTCCACTACGGCGTGCCTCATAATCAGAAAGTGGTTTTGGCACGTAAAACCCCATAATTAAAAAAAAATCCGATCTACGGATCAAGGCAGCGGCTCATCGGACTGGAATTCTCGTACATTTCAGCACCAATTCCGGCGCTCAAATGTGCTAGAGAATATACGCCAGCATTCGCTTCACGCGCGCAATCTGATTAGATGACGCTCTTCGAATCCGTGACAACATTACGGATATTTTAAATACATGCAGGCGCGTCTTGATCCAAGCGATAACCTTAGAACAGTGATTAGACGCTAGAGAAAGCTCACCCAAAAAAGAAAGAAATATAATGAACAGTTGCTTCAAATATTACCTGAAACATAGTGCTCGTGGTAAAAAGGGCCCCCAGACTGTACAGCGGCGACGACATACCAAAAATTCAAGAGCTAAACACTTTCCCATTACTGGCATTTATCAAACCAGCAGTTCGTGGTTCAATGTAGCCCTGTAGTGCAGGGCCAGTTCCAGCACGGGTACTACGTCGAAGCTTATATTTCACGTGACTGTACGTATGTCGGCATCAATCGTCACAAAATCACGGTATTTTCGTCTTTAGACCTAAACATTAGACAGCCAAAATATATGCAGCAAAACCGTCATTTTAATATTTCAGTACTTTTCGTTCTAACTTACATGTCCGCGCTGATCCATATGTTACAAAGTACTGAAAATGAATCCAATGCATTACCCCAGGTAGCTGTTTTTATTCCTGATCGTGCCAGGCAATTGAGCCTGATTCCAATAACGCTCAGAAATCTAATCAGGAGCTTGCACAATGTTCTCGTACACTTTGCGTGATGTACCGTGTCGTGCTTCTTGTATAATGTAGGAGAATCTGTTGTAAAGGCAGGAGTGAACGGTTGGAGATATGCGTTTAAGCTCACCAACTTGATTTGCGCCAAGATAACCTGTCCAAGCTTTCATACTTGTTCGATAAGAAGCCTGCTGCACCATCAATATGCCGGCTGCTTTCAGCGGCACAAAAAAAAACTGTTAAACCAATACAAACATTGGTGACACCATTTTATTATTCGAGTGTTCAAATTGGTAACCTCAAGATGCGGAGTAAGTGGACAAGTTGTGTGCGTATATAACGAAGCAACGTTAACTAAATTTTCAGTAATTTATCTTAGGTGGCTAAAGAAAATGGGTAGTTTGGAGCCCGTCCACGAGATTATCTAGCCGAGCGAAGAAATGTTGAATAAACATGCTTCTGTAAGAGCTATGCGAATAAACAATTTCCAATTAAGTGCTCTTGGAAAGCGTAACTGTCGCAGAAAAAAACATCTCTAAAGTCACAGAAAGAACAGCGCATCCAGACGAGGTACAAAGGAGGGACCACACACATACTACGCTAACAACTTGAAGTGTTGTTCTTTATGTGATAATTAACCAACCAGCCCGTCAGTCAATCCTCGCAAACCTGTAAACCGGACGGCACCTAGCCTTTTTTGATGTCATCAATAGTATGGTCCCGTGAGCATGTTCCTTTTGGCCAGTCCACTTTCCCTTTTACAGTGAAGCTGTATGCCTCTACCGTCCAAGAAAATTTTCGTGTCGTCGTTAGCGGGGTAAGCAAAAACTCCCCATACGTGGGCCAATTGCGCAGATAGTGCAATGCCGGGCCGACCCGCAGCGGAGATCAAGCAGGCGTTAAGCCCTCCCCATACGTGGACCGATCCCGAAGATAGTGCAATGCCGGGTCGATCCGCGGCGGACGTGAAGCAGGCGTTAAGCACTCCCCATACGTGGGCCGATGCCGAAGATAGTGCTATGCCGGGTCGATCCGCGGCAGACGTGAAGCAGGCGTTAAGCACTCCAAATACGTGGACCGATCCCGAAGATTGCACCGGCCCGAACCGCGGCGGCGTTGAAGCAGGCGTTAAGCACTCCCCATACGTGGGCCGATCCCGAAGATGTGCACTACCGGGCCGACCAGCGGCGCAGGTGAAGCAGGCGTTAAGCACTACCAATACGTGGGCCGACCCCGAAGTTAATGCAATGCTGGGCCGACCCGCGGCGAAGGTGAAGCAGGCGTTAAGCACTCCCAATACGCGGGCCGATCCCGAAGATAGTGCAATACTGAGCCGACCCGCGGCGGAGGTGGAGCAGGCGTTAAGCACTCCCATACGTGGGCCGAGCCCGAAGATCGTGCACTTCCGGCCCGACCAGCGGCGGAGGTGAAGCAGACGTTAAGCACTCCCAATGCGAGGGCCGATCCCGAAGATAGTCCAATGCTGGGTCGACCCGCGGTGGAGGTGAAGCAGGCGTTAAGCACTCCCAATACGTGGGCCGACCCCGAAGTTAATGCAATGCTGGGCCGACCCGCGGCGAAGGTGAAGCAAGCGTTAAGCACTCCCAATACGCGGGCCGATCCCGAAGATAGTGCAATACTGGGCCGACCCGCGGCGGAGGTGGAGCAGGCGTTAAGCACTCCCATACGTGGGCCGAGCCCGAAGATCGTGCACTACCGGCCCGACCAGCGGCGGAGGTGAAGCAGGCGTTAAGCACTCCCAATGCGAGGGCCGATCCCGAAGATAGTCCAATGCTGGGTCGACCCGCGGTGGAGGTGAAGCAGGCGTTAAGCACTCCCATACGTGGGCCGAATCCGAAGATCGTGCAGTATACCGGCCCGACCAGCGGCGGAGGTGAAGCAGGCGTTAAGCACTCCCTATCCGAGGGCCGATACCGAAGATAGTCCAATGCTGGGTCGACCTGCGGTGGAGGTGAAGCAGGCGTTAAGCACTCCCATACGTGGGCCGAATCCGAAGATCGTGCACTACCGGCCCGACCAGCGGCGGAGGTGAAGCAGGCGTTAAGCACTCCCTATCCGAGGGCCGATACCGAAGATAGTCCAATGCTGGGTCGACCTGCGGTGGAGGTGAAGCAGGCGTTAAGCACTCCCATACGTGGGCCGAATCCGAAGATCGTGCACTACCGGCCCGACCAGCGGCGGAGGTGAAGCAGGCGTTAAGCACTCCCATACGTGGGCCGAGCCCGAAGATCGTGCACTACCGGCCCGACCAGCGGCGGAGGTGAAGCAGGCGTTAAGCACTCCCAATCCGAGGGCCGATCCCGAAGATAGTTCAATGCTGGGTCGACCTGCGGTGGAGGTGAAGCAGGCGTTAAGCAGTCCCATACGTGGGCCGATCCCGAAGATATTGCAATGCCGGGCCGACCCGCGGCGGAGGTGCAGTTCGCCATTATGGGGCCCACATACACAGCTTCGCTTGCCATCCTTCGTCACAGAGTGGAAGGGCACTGAGATATTTTTTATTCACGCTGTTTTTCGATGGTAAGCCGTTTATAGTTTTGACGGCCGTTTATAGTCCGACATTATCAGTGCGCGAGCGAGCGTCGTTCGCGGTGTTACGATTGGCGTGTAACACCCCGGGCAAAATGGCTGCTCAAAGACCATGCCTAATTGAAACGGAGGATGGATCCCTAATTTGCTATGGTTGTCTCGTGTGGTTGCCGGTGTGGCAGGCGCCCCACAGTTATTACAGGCCCCTTTGTGTGTGCGCGACTCTAGGGGAGAACGGTTTTCACAGACTATGCGACTCTAGGGAGAACCCTTTCCGCGAACTGTCCGACTCTAGGAGAGACCATTTCCGCGAACTGTCCGACTCTAGGGGAGACCCTTTCCGCGAACCAAACAGGCCCCGCGGGTTGCCGCCAGCTACCTGACTCGGTACATGTCACGTCACGTTAACGTGAGCGAGAACCCGCCTACAACTTTAGCGGGCCTGTTTAAGCGGCCCCGTAATGTATGTTTAATTGATTAATTCTCTACTTCTATGTCCATCACCAACCATTGAATAAAATTTGCAAGTTTCGCACTATAAATCGTCTCGTCCCTGCCTGGTCGCCATGGTCTACCGGACGCGTGCAGCCTGCCGACAACGCCACGATACCCAATAGTAACACCGGTCGAGGTTGGAGAAACAGGCGTCGCAACAACTGGTTGGCAGCGATGGGATATGCTACCCCGGAGACCCGAACATTGGATGACATCTAAGGGATCGTCTCCTCTTTGTCCTGGTGACAACGTTCGGAAGGAAGGTGTCAGGATTCATGACTGCATATGGTGAGTACACGGCTTTTTTTCACTAAAATATCACTTCGTTTTGCGTATATTTTTGGGGAAGTACAAAGCAGTGATTTTTTTTAAACCATTGACGGAAGTTTTCAGTACGTCGAGGCTTTTAATAGAGTGAAGAGTTAGCAGCACTAAGGGCAGCCATGAACTTGAAGTCACTAAAGAAGCCGGAATTGTTTAACTTGGCCAGAAAGTTGGGCCTCCAAATTGCCGAATCGAAGAGAAAGCCGGATATCATTCAGGCGATCGAAGAAATCGGGGCACACGGTGACGAACTGAAGGAATGCCTAGAGAGCATTGCGGATAAGAAAGAAGAACGTAAGCGCCTAGAAGAAAAAGAAGAGCGCGAGCGGCCAGCACGTGAGGCGAAAGAAGAGCGCGACCGTGTTGCACGTGACGCACTGGAAATGAGGCGCCTAGATATTGAATTTCTGAAGGCTCAAAATACTGAAAGACCTAGCCCAGAGGCACGCGAGAGCGAGCGCAGAATGACATACTTGATGGCACCCTACGCAGTAGGAGGGAAAATGGGTCTTTTTCTGGTACAGGTTGAGCGCACGTGTGAGAAGGCAAAATTCACGAAAAACACGTGGCCCCAACGCTTGCTTACGTTGCTGCCACGTGAGGTAGCTGATATCATTGACAGCATGGGGAAACAAGAAGCCGAGGGCTTCGATAAAGTCAAAGCGAGTCTGCTTAAAAAGTATAGATTATCAGCAGAAGCATTTAGGGAGGTCGAGAACACCAAAAGTCAGACACACTCAGATTTCGCATACACCTTGGAGGAAAACTTTAAAAATGGCTCAGAGAAGATGGTGCACTCAGCGACACCGAAAAGACAATGCAGTGTGTTGCATTAGAACAGTTCTACCGCCGGCTGCCAGAAAACATGAAGTATTTGGTTCAGGATAGGCCAGGCGTGGACACTATCACGAGAGCGGCAGATCTCGCTGAAGAGTAAGTCACTCGTCGTGCGTTCGAAGGCAACGACGCTCCTAAGAAGGAGATGAATAAATACAGACCCGACAAGCCAGAGCGATGGTCAAAGTCGAGTCAGTATAAATTCAAGGAAAGGTCAGATTCGGAACAAATTACTGACGAGAACAGCAAGTGAAAGGAGGAGTCATCCGAACACAGGGCAGAAAGGCAAAATTAAAAAGCTTTCGAGGTAAAGAAACCAGTAGTTTGGTACTAGTGCCAGCATACCTCCTTGGGGTGCAGAAATCCCAAACTAGGGTTCATGTCACTAAGTAGTAAGGAGGAAAATCTGAAATTGCTAGAAGCGTATATTCGAGAGCTTGTGGTAAACGGCAAATCATGCCGGGTGCTTCGCGACTCGGAAGCTACAATAGACGTTGTGCACAGGTCATACGTGGACGACCGCCAGTGCACGGGAGAATGTGCTTGGATAAGGCAAGCCGTAGAGACCTCCAGTGTTTGTCTAACGGTGGCAAAGATTCGCATCGAAGGCCCTTTTGGAGTACTGGACACTGAAGCCGCCGTCTCGCCACATCTCCCGCCACAATATCGATATTTGTTTTCTAACAAATCTGAGGATTTGCTACCGACGCAGGGGAATCGGGTTCGGTGAAGGAATAATACAAGCCCCAACTCGTTTCAAGGCAAGGGAGCTCGCGGCCAAGGCAGTGTACGAATGTCCAGCGGTGGAGGAAACAGGTTTGACGGAGGATTCGTCAACCAGCGCCAAACAGGACAGCCCTATAGGGTTATTGTGGAAGGTACACTAGCTAATGAAGAGGTCAGGAAAGCACCGGAGCCTGAAATGTATAGAGAGGCAGAATGGAGCAGAAAGTTATCGGATGTAAGCCCTGCGACATTGATTGCTGAACAGCAAAAAGATTCCACCCTGCGGAATCTAAGGCCAGACGCGAAAGAAGGTGTGGCCAAACAGAACATAAAGTTCCTCAAGAGGGCAGCCGTCCTCTATAGAAAGTACGACAGTCGAAAGGGAGTGCAATTCGACCAACTCGTGGTGCCGCATCCCTATCGTGAGCAGCTCCTGCACCTCGTCCACGGGTGCTTTTGTACGGGGCGTCTGGGCATTCGGAAAGGAAAGGACTCGTTCCTGCAGCAATTTTTACTGGCCCGACTGCTTTCGGGAAGTGGAAGCATTCGTGAGAAGCTGCAACACATGTCAACACATAGGCAAGCCAGAGTGCTATCAGACTTGTTGCCATTATCACGGAGCCCTTTCGCAGGTTCATAATAGACACAGTGGGAGCCCTTCCTGCAACGCAGTCTGGCTATCGGCATATTCTCACGGTACTATGCCCCGCAACAAAATTCCCAGAGGCGGTGCCCCTCAAAGAACTACGCTCGGTGGAGATCGTCAACGCGCCTTTTGTCTATCATCGTGCGAGTAGGGTTTCCTGCAGAAATCCAGTCAGATCAAGGATCCGTCTTTATGAGCGCACTAACCTCGACGTTTCTGGAAACGTGCAGTATTAAAATTATTCATAGCTCAGTGTACCACCCGCAGTCAAACGCGGTAGAGAAAGTCCATCAGTCATGAAACGGCTTTTGCGAGCCCTTCGTTATGAGAACAAAGCCGATTGGGAGGTTTTATTGCCTGCAGCAATGTTTGCGCTTCGAAGTGCACCGCACGAATCAACAGGTTTTTCACCTTCAGAGCTCGTTTACGGTCGCTGCCTTCGGTCCCCTCTTCAGATTGTTCGAGAAGCTTGGGAAGGCCGGCCGGACAACCCTTCGGTTGTGGCATACGTGCTAGAGCTGTTAGACCGACTGCACACATCTCAAAAATTAGCAGGGCAGGAAATGCGTAAGGCACAAAGGAATTAAGCATTACTATGATAGGATGTCTCGAACGCGACGCTTTGAAGCTGGGGAAAAGGTAATGATCCTGAAACCCTCATTGAAAAACAAACGACAGCTTCAATTGGAAGGACTGGCTGACATAATTCAGAAATTATATGATCCAAACTACGTAATCACGGTACCTGCAAAACGAAGGACACCACAAGTGTACCACAGCAATCTACTTAAACCCTACCGGCAGAGGGAGGTCATTGTGAGCATGTCGCTTAACCAACCTGAGGAGATGCCTGTCGACTTTCCGGAGTTAACATGAATAACGGGAGAAAAAGACATTCACGAGACCATTGACCTGCTAGTAGAGCAGGCGGAGTTGAATCCCAATCAAAGGGTCGAACTGAGGGAACTCGTGTTTGAATTTAAAGACAGATTATCGGACACACCAGGCAGGGCCACTGCTATAGTTCACGATATTAAGTTAACCTCATCGGACCCAGCTCGTTCGAAAGCTTATCGCGTTTCACCTCGTGAAAATCAAGTCATGGCCGCTGAAGTAAACAAGATGTTAGAGCTAGGTGTAATCGAGCCAGGAGAGAGTGATTATACCTCGCCTCTTTGTTGATGTCCCAGGAAAAGAGCCGCGACCATGTATCGACTACCACAGGCTCAACTTAATCACGAAGGACCAGACCTACCCGATACCGCATATCGAGGAAAGGCTTGAGAAAGTGAGCAGTGCTAATTTCATCTCTACGCTCGATTTAGTCAGAGGCTACTGGCAGGTTCCGTTGACAGAGAGCGCAAGCAGGTTTGCGGCGTTTATCTCCCTGATGGGAACCTTTAGGCGGAAAGTGTTGAGGTTTCGATTGAAGAATACTCCCTATTGCTTCTCTAGCCTTATGCACCAGATGCTACGCTGAATGGAGGACTTTGCACTTCCGTATCTCGATGACATAGCAATCTTTTCCTCATCATTGGCGGACCACACGCAACAACTGCGAACCGTGTTCTGTCAACTTAACTGTCAAGGCTCCCAAATGCCAATTAGGGCGCGCGAAGGTAGCTTATCTAGGTCATCTAATAAGGCAAGGCCATCGTCGGCCTTCCGAGGTTAAGCTGAGCGCAGTACACAACTTCCCGCAACCACGCACCAAGCGGGACATCAGGTCATTCCTTGGCTTGGCAGCTCATTACCAAAGATATATCCCGCGTTATTCCGAGATTGCAAGTTCTTTAACAGATACTCTCAGAAAAAGAGAACCGCAAACGGTAAAGTGGGATGACGAAAAAGAAAAGGCTTTTAGTATGCTGAAAAAAGCACTAACGAGTCAGCTAGTGTTGAACGCGCCCGACTACACTAAGCCAGTCATTCTTCAGTGTGATGCCAGCGACAGGGTTGTGGGGGTGGTGCTCTGTCAAAAGAGAGATGAGGAGAACGAACACCCCGTACTGTACGGTAGCAGAAAGCTTTCACTTCGTGAGGAAGCATACATTGCATCAGAAAAAGAATGCGCCTGCGTAGTATGGGCGGTGCAGAAGCTAGCTTGCTATATCGCTGGTTCAAGGTTCACCATAGAGACTGACCACTGTCCCCTCCCATGGTTGCAGTCCATGTCTTCGAAAACCGGTCCTCTTTTGCGCTGGAGCTTGGCTCTTCAACAGTACTTTCAATATTCGCTACAAGAAGGGTAAGCTTAACGGCAATGCCGGCGGTCTGAGTCGTTGCCCCTAGAGTAGCGAAAGCCTCATACTCACTCTGGTTTCCATGGCATTTTTAAGTTGGTATTTTTTTTTCATACGTTTTTTTATTATCACGAAGTTGTAGTTGATTGTTAGCTGATTTTAGTAGCCACGTCTTAACCCTTTCAAGAAATCGCTGTGTTTAGTGTTTAGGGGAGGAGGACGCGCGAAAGGGATAGGAAAGCAGTAGCGGGTTTTCTTTTTTTTTTTTTTTTTGTAAAACCTGGTGTGTCTTGGGGGAGGATGGCCTTGGGGTCGCTTGCCTGGTGGTTGCGGGTCCGGCACTGTTGTGGAGTAACTGCTTGCCCAAACGGGAGACGAGAAGTTGTGAGACTGGTTTGCAAGTCCAGTTTCACCGGACCGCACCAGGGAGAAAAGGCATACAAGAGCGCCACGAGGATTGATGAACGATTCCAGGGAATCTACAAGTGACGAACCCAGGGTATGTCACCTCGGAGGGAAATTCTGCTGCTGACACGCCGATCCCTCGCCCAATGGCTGTTGGCCCCTACGTGACGAGATCTTCCTACATCGCCGGAGTTGCTGTTACGATTGGCGTGGAACACCCCGGGCAATAAGCATGCTCAAAGGCCATCTGTAATTTGATATGGTTGTCTCGAGTGGTTGCCGGTCTGGCAGGCGCCCCGCAGTGATTACAGGCCCCTTTGTGTGTGTGCGACTGTAGGGGAGAACTGTTTTCACCAACTTTGGGACTCTAGGGGAGAACCCTTTTCACGGACTGTGCTACTCTAGGGGAGACCCTTTCCGCGAACCAAACAGGACCCGCGGGTTGCCGCCAGCGGAGGCAAGCACGTGCAACGTCGCATAGAAAAAAGGGTCAGCCGCCCATCCCCGACCAGACTCAGTACATGTCACGTGACGTTGACGTGAGCAAGAACCCACCTACGACTTTAGCGGGCCTATTTAAGCGGCCCCGCCATGCATTTTTAATTCCATTCATTCTCTTCTTCTCTATCCTTCACCAACCATTGAATAAACAGTGCAAGCTTCACACTATAAATCGCCTCGTCCCTGCCTGGTCACCATGGTCTACCGCACGCCTGCAGCCTGCCGTGAACGCTACGATACCCAATAGTAACGCCGGTCGAGGTTCGAGAAACAGGCGCCGCAACAGGGTTAAGTCACGCTACGTCGGTTGCGCTGCGCCAGCCGAGAAGCCATCCCCTCTATACTTCAACGCGAGCGCCGTCGGCTGCTATCTTCGGAGCATGCGCAGAACGATCGCCAAGTCGAGCACCGTCCACAAAAGCCGTTTGCCAAGTTGCGTTGGCGCCTTTTTCTTCGCAGTCTGATCACCTTCGCGCCTGTGGAACGAAACATGGCTTGGACGTATTCCGCGCGTCTAAAACTTGTCCTTGCGTTATTAGTGCACCGTCTGCGATGAAAGCACAGGCGCTCCATGTACAGTACGTTCGTGAAACTTTCGCGGCACGGAGAAACGTCGGCGAGTACCACCAGCTAGTGCAAGAACTGCGGCAGAAGGAACCGGAGTATCATCTATAGTATTTCAGGTAACCGCACTTCGCACAAAGGGTGTGTTTTATTGTTGTTGAGATTGCATCTCCCCTTTCAGCTCGCTGTGAAGTATGTGAGCCGCTCTTTTCATTGCTAGAGATTACCTTAATTGGGTGCCGGACACTTTCTAGGACGACCACACGTCTTGTAAAATTCCATGGTAGCGGCAAACTCCCTGGTTTGCCTCAGCACGTGTCCGCTGCCCCTCCTCGTCACGAGCTCGATGACTTTGAGCTCGCGGGTGAACCGGTCCCTTAACTGTTTCCTATAGCTTTCCTATAGCTTGTGGCCCCCTTCCACTACAAATGGGGGAAACAAAAAAGCAATGACGGTGCATTCCGCAAGAAAGAAACTCGCTTTGGACGCCAAACATGCAAAAGGGAACACAAGCAGTTGTAAACAGCTCACCTGTGGTGAGACCGCTGCTCTGCCTGATCTTCTCCCATGCGTTTACCTTGCGCTGCTAGTCGCGGACATCTAGTCGTTTTGTGTGATAGACACAAGGGTCCTGTTTAATGGCTTCCAGCAGCCGCTCAACAATGTTGTTGGGGTCAGGCATCGCGTGTGCACCGCTCGCGCTACTCGCACCGCTGTCACAGGCAGCGGCCGTTTTCTTTGCGCGCGATGCATTGTTGTGCGACAGTGCCGCCGCCTCCAACGCGCGAATGGCTCAGGAGTCACTTCGGCGACGGGCCCGTCGGGGCGCGTCGGAAGGCGACGGTTACGTTGGCTGTGCCCGTGTGCCCGACTATAGAGGGGTCGTTTTCACCAACGTGGCGTAGCGTGCGCGCGCGTGCGTTACGTCGGATTATAAACGGCCATTAAAGGGCCATTTATAGTCCGACGTAAAAAAAACATCTTCTGCTTAATGCGAATACGTGGGCTAGTTCCCCACCTGCTGCAAGTTCTTTTTTCATCCACTTTTATTTCCATTAATTCATCATTTCTTTAATTCAACGAGTAAGTACAAGTAATTTTCCTTGCGCTGTCCTTGGTGTTTTCGTTTCTTGACTTAATATCATATGATTTTGCAAAAATTGGGATCTGGGTTAACCGCCTTTCTGCTCCTTCGTTTATATATATATATATATATATATATATTATATACGCGATCTGTGATTTTAATGTACAAAGAGGAACATTCTAACCTGACAGCTTTAGGGGAAGGCCACGGGCACAGGCATGTGCCTCGTGAGAGTCGCAGAACAGCGTCAAAGCAACTTCAATTGGATGTCGCTTACCAATCCAGGATATGTATAGTATGTTTCAATTATCCAAGTGTTAAGTGTAGGCAACACTTCTGCAACGTGATTTCAACGGCCGTTTGTCGGTTTTATAGCGACGTTTATTCTTAGTAAAATAGATATAACTGGACGTCTCATGGATGTGACGCAGCTCTCATTGACGTTCATTGGATGTCACGGACAGGCCGCCATTGGAATATGAACCTGGCAACGTTTAACGCTAGAACGTTATCTAGTGAGGCGAGTCTAGCAGTGCTATTGGAGGAATTAGAGGGCAGTAAATGGGATATAATAGGGCTCAGTGAAGTTAGGAGGCCAAAAGAAGCTTATACAGTGCTAAAAAGCGGGCACGTCCTGTGCTACCGGGGTTTAGCGGAGAGACGAGAACTAGGAGTCGGATTCCTGATTAATAAGAGCATAGCTGGTAACATACAGGAATTCTATAGCATTAACGAGAGGGTGGCATGTCTTGTTGTGAAACTTAATAAGAGGTACAAAATGAAGGGTAAACAGGTCTACGCCCCTACATCCAGTCATGATGACCAGGAAGTCGAAAGCTTCTATGAAGACGTGGAATCGGCGATGGGTAAAGTCAAAACAAGATACAGTATACTGATGGGCGACTTCAATGCCAAGGTAGGCAAGAAGCAGGCTGGAGACAAGGCAGTAGGGGAATATGGCATAGGCACTAGGAATAGCAGGGGAGAGTTATTAGTAGAGTTTGCGGAACAGAATAATATGCGGATAATGAATACCTTCTTCCGCAAGCGAGATAGCCGAAAGTGGACGTGGAGGAGCCCGAACGGCGAGACTAGAAATGAAATAGACTTCATACTCTGCGCTAACCCTGGCATCATACAAGATGTGGACGTGCTCAGCAAGGTGCGCTGCAGTGACCATAGGAGGGTAAGAACTCGAATTAGCCTAGACCTCAGGAGGGAACGGAAGAAACTGGTACATAAGAAGTCAATCAATGAGTTAGCGGTAAGAGGGAAAATAGAGGAATTCCAGATCAAGCTACAGAACAGGTATTCGGCTTTGTCTCAGGAAGAGGACCTTAGTGTTGAAGCAATGAACGACAATCTTGTGGGCATCATTAAGGAGTGTGTAATAGAAGTCGGTGGTAACTCCGTTAGACAGGATACCAGTAAGCTATCACAGGAGACGAAAGATCTGATCAAGAAACGCCAATGTATGAAAGCCTCTAACCCTACAGCTAGAATAGAACTGGCAGAACTTTCGAAATTAATCAACAAGCGTAAGACAGCTGACATAAGGAAGTATAATATGGGTAGAATTGAACATGCTCTCAGGAACGGAGGAAGCCTAAAAGCAGTGAAGAAGAAACTAGGAATTGGCAAGAATCAGATGTATGCGTTAATAGACAAAGCCGGCAATATCATTACTAATATGGATGAGATAGTTCAAGTGGCTGAGGAGTTCTATAGAGATTTATACAGTACCAGTGGCACCCACGACGATAATGGAAGAGAGAATAGTCTAGAGGAATTCGAAATCCCACAGGTAACACCGGAAGAAGTGAAGAAAGCATTGGGAGCTATGCAAAGGGGGAAGGCAGCTGGGGAGGATCAGGTAACAGCAGATTTGTTGAAGGATGGTGGGCAGATTGTTCTAGAGAAACTGGCCACCCTGTATACGCAATGCCTCAGGACTTCGAGCGTACCGGAATCTTGTAAAAACGCTAATATAATCCTAATCCATAAGAAAGGGGACGCCAAAGACTTGAAAAATTATAGACCGATCAGTTTACTGTCCGTCGCCTATAAAGTATTTACTAAGGTAATTGCAAATAGAATCAGGAACACCTTAGACTTCCGTCAACCAAAGGACCAGGCAGGATTCCGTAAAGGCTACTCAACAACAGACCATATTCACACTATCAATCAGGTGATAGAAAAATGTGCAGAGTATAACCAACCTTTATATATAGCTTTCATTGATTACGAGAAAGCGTTTGATTCAGTCGAAACCTCAGTAGTCATGGAGGCATTGCGGAATCAGGGTGTAGACGAGCCGTATGTAAAAATACTGAAAGATATCTATAGCGGCTCCACAGCCACCGTAGTTCTCCATAAAGAAAGCAACAAAATCCCAATAAAGAAAGGCGTCAGGCAGGGAGATACGATCTCTCCGATGCTATTCACAGCGTGTTTACAGGAGGTATTCAGAGACCTGGATTGGGAAGAATTGGGGATAAGAGTTAATGGAGAATACCTTAGTAACTTGCGATTCGCTGATGATATTGCCTTGCTTAGTAACTCAGGGGACCAACTGCAATGCATGCTCACTGACCTGGAGAGGCAAAGCCGAAGGGTGGGTCTAAACATTAATCTGCAAAAAACTAAAGTAATGTTTAACAGTCTCGGAAGCGAACAGCAGTTTACAATAGGTAGTGAGGCACTGGAAGTGGTAAGGGAATACATCTGCTTAGGACAGGTAGTGACTGCGGATCCGGATCATGAGACTGAAATAATCAGAAGAATAAGAATGGGCTGGGGTGCGTTTGGCAGGCATTCTCAGATCATGAACAGTAGGTTGCCATTATCCCTCAAGAGAAAAGTTTATAACAGCTGTGTCTTACCAGTACTCACGTACGGGGCAGGAACCTGGAGGATTACGAAAGGAGTTCTACTTAAATTGAGGACGACGCAACGAGCTATAGAAAGAAGAATGATAGGTGTAACGTTAAGGGATAAGAAAATAGCAGATTGGGTGAGGGAACAAACGCGTGTTAATGATATCTTAGTTGAAATCAAGAAAAAGAAATGGGCATGGGCAGGACACGTAATGAGGAGGGAAGATAACCGATGGTCATTAAGAGTTACGGAATGGATTCCAAGGGAAGGAAAGCGTAGCAGAGGGCGGCAGAAAGTTAGGTGGGCGGATGAGATTAAGAAGTTTGCAGGGACAGCATGGCCACAATTAGTACATGACCGGGGTAGTTGGAGAAGTATGGGAGAGGCCTTTGCCCTGCAGTGGGCATAACTAGGCTGCTGCTGCTGCTGATGATGATGATGGATGTCACGCAGAGCTGCCTGACCCCCTTCCTGAAAAACAGCAAGCAAGTCAAAATAACATACGTTTTCGCCAGAAATAAATGGATCGTTCAACTCGGCATTTTCATATTTTTCGATTTTACGAAATTCCCGTTTTTACGAAGGTTCGACCAATCCTCGCAAAGTTAATAAAATCTAGGTTCACCTGCAACTGGTTCGGAATATATTTCGATCTTATGTGAGACATAAACGTAAAACCGAATGGTGATTCGTTGCATCAGCATCTGCTTTGGCTGTGTCACAGCACGCGTTGGATACGAACGGATTGTGACAGAGGCAGACGACACCCACTTCTCCTGCTTAAGCGTTGTAGCTTTCTTGCATGAAGATAGGATTTTGTAGCAGCTGGCTTGAAGGAGGAGGACGAGGAAAAAGAAGAGGAAAGAGAGGGTGTTGAGCCAGTGTAACGACTGGCTGGCTACCTTCTACAGGGATATCCAAAATCAAGAAAGTGTTAATAGTTTTGTAAGTGCGCAAACGAACGACCACAGAGAGAGAGCACACAAGGACAGGCGCAGTCCTTGTCCTTGTGTGCTCTCTGTGGTCGTTCGTTTGCGCAATTATAAAACTGTCAGCTAATATGCACCAACTCGCCTAACAAGAAGTTCTAAGCTCAAGAAAGGGGCTGACAGATAGAATGGCATGCTGTGGTATAAAGGCTATAAACAGGGATAAGGTGCCTCAGAAAGGCTGCCTTTCTGAGACACCTTATTCCTGTTTATAATCTTTATACGACATTTTACAAGGATAGGAATTTTGAAGGGAATTAAAGATCATAGAAGAAGAGATGAAATATATTAAAATATGTGCGATGTAGCTCGCGACTACTGTCACTCGGTCCGGAAGTAGTCAAAAAGTTGAGCAGCATGTTTGAAGCTTTCTGTACTGTGGACAGTCGGGAAAAGTGTCCGAGGATCCTCTTCCCCGATAAGGGATGGTCGTGCAGTCCATCTATTGATCCAGAAAGCTCTGTTTAGGAGCATTGTAGTGAGGAGTGCCATAAAAAAATGTTCGATTGTCTCCTTGATTAGGCATATCAAGGAGACAATCGGAATAGGATTAGGAATCGCTAGAGGGTGCTGTGAACAATGAGATAATAAAAGGTATTCTTGAGCTAGAACCAGTGGCTATAGAACGTATTCATAGGTTGGGACGGCCATCGCCTGGCAAGGTTAGGCCTGTTATTCTCAAGCTCCTAGATTCAAGAGACAAAATTACAATTCTAAAGCAGGGAAGCAAACTGAAAGGCACGAATTACTCTATTGGCGAGGATTTTTCGGTAAGAATGCGGGAAATCAGAAGAAAGCTATGGCAAAGCTGCAAAATGAATCGAGAGAACGGCGAGAAAGCCTCGCTGGTATACGATAAGCTATATATCAATAAAAAGGCATACGTTTGGGACGAAAACAACAATGATAAAGTACCTGTTCAAAAAAACGGAAGCAAAAAGCGACGCACGGCGGCAAGCGAAACCCGACGGCCAAATACTCGAAGCCAAGCGCCATTGCCGCAGACATAACTGAGCAATGCGACCAGATCCCTCGTCTGGAAAGCACATCCAAAGTAAAAATCGCTAGGTCCTCCAAAAAAGCCGGAGATGTAACCAAACGGAAAGAACTGAGGCTACTTAACATAAATGCGCGCAGTGTCACTAATAAAATAGATAAATTAGAAACCATACTTATGCAGCATGATCTCCACATCGCGGTGATAACAGAAACGTGGCTGAGAAAGGAAATTAGTGACGATGAAATCTTTCCCTCATGTTACAACGTACATCGAAAAGATAGAACTACTAGAGGTGGGGGAGTAGCTATCCCTGTTAAACCCGTAGTAGAAGCTACTATTACAACTGATGTTGGCATTCCTGAATGCTTGTGCGTACAGTTATCCTGTTGGGGACATAGCTTCATCTTATATGCATGTTACAGGTCGCCGGACGCGTGCCCGGAGTATTTAACTGTGCTCAAAGAACATATGTCACAGTATCATAATAAGAAAAGTTTCGTGGTCGGTGACCTTAATTTGCCAAGTGTGGACTGGGAGGGACTGTCCTGTTCCCAGGCCAGTAAAAACGCTAACATCATTTTTGATATCATGCTCGCTCACGACCTAACTCAAATAATCAAACAACCCACACGCGTACAAGGACATGCAAGCTCGGTTCTAGATTTGGTATTTGTAAATAGGGCTTTTTCAGAACATACCATTCTAGTGGAACAAGGGCTGTCCGATCATGAACTTGTAAGCGTGTCAATTCCTCTTCTTAAATGCAGTAGCTACCAAAAATCTACCATTCGGTATTTTAAGGACTATTCCCGAGCTGACGATGCTCGTGTGCTGGAATACATGGAAACCGTACTTGCTGACTTTGATGACGGCGCCCAAACACGGGCGCTCTTTGGGACAAATTTGTTGAGACGTGTCATTATTGTATGAGCAACTTTATACCCAGCAAACGCAAACAAACACATATGACTCGTGAAATCATTAAATTGAAGAGAAAAGTTAAACGGCTAAAAAAGCAGCATGCGCACTGCAGTGTTATTGGCGATCACCAAAGAATCCTTGCACAAGCGATACATCACGCAAAGGATTACTACTTTAAAACTGTAATGCCCAATTTTATAAAGAATGATCCTTCCAAGTTCTGGAATTATCTTAGTGAAACCAAGAAAGCAGTTTCAAATATATCAGCTGACGGTAGCATAGTCACAAATTATGAAGATATAGCAAATCATTTTAATGCCTATTTTCATAGCGTGTTTTCAGTATCCGGACCATGTACGCTTACCGCGATGTCCTTTCAACCATACGAAGTCAATTTAATTTCATATCCTGGTTTGGTTTCTATGCTTTTAAACTTAAACACGAAAAAATGTTGCGGTCCTGACGATCTTCCAAATGTGTTTCTTCGACGATATGCCGAATGCGTTGCCAAGTTCCTTTTTATTATTTTTAATAGTTCCTTGTCAACAGCAACCTTGCCGCGTGACTGGAAGACGGCCCGAGTAATCCCTATCTTCAAAAAAGGCGACAGATTATTACTATCTAACTACAGACCGATATCTTTAACTTCCTCATGTTGTAAACTTATAGAACATATTATAGCCACTCAAATTACAGAATTCCTTGACAAACACTCCATATTAACAAGTTTTCAGCACGGTTTTAGAAAGAAGTATTCGACAGTGACGCAACTCGTCACTGTTACGCATGAGTTTGCCAAAGGTCTTGATAATAATATTCAGATAGACACAATTTTTTTAGATTTCTGTAAGGCCTTTGATAAAGTTCCTCATGACAAACTAATCTATAAACTAAACAACATTGGTCTTCCGAAGGTGTTGGTTGCTTGGGTGGCTGACTATTTGAGAAATCGGGTGCAGTTTGTCACAGTCGAGGATCAAAATTCGCGCCTTCTACCAGTCACGTCGGGTGTGCCCCAAGGCAGTGTGCTAGGGCCGTTGCTATTTTTGTGCTATATAAATGATATCGTAGATATAATTGATCCAACGGTTCAAATACGATTGTTCGCAGATGACTGTATATTATTCCGTGAAGTTTGCAGCATACATGATCAAAAAGAACTAAACAAAAATCTAGATTACGTATACCAATGGTGCAACCAGTGGAGCATGGTCACAAATGCACAAAAAACAGTTTCCATTTCTATAACTAAAAGTAAATCCCCATTTCAGTATGCTTACTCCCTAGGTTCATCTACAGTTAATCATGTCGATAACTACAAATATTTAGGTGTAACGTTCACTGCTAACCTCTCCTGGAATTCACACGTTGATAACATTTGTTCCTCTGCTTTCAGAAAGTTGTGTTTCCTAAGGCACAAGCTTCGTAATTCACCACCAAATGTAAAACTTCTATGCTATCAATCATACATCAGACCAAAGCTAGAATATGCAAGCATAGTATGGGACCCCTACACAAAACATAACATTGATAAACTCGAAAGAATTCAAAGAAAGGCTGTTCGATTTATCTTTTCTAAATTTCGTCGTGTGGACTCTCCGTCGGAACTAATGACAGCCAATAACATACCCCCCCTTCAGTACAGAAGAAGGCAATTTCGCTTGGGCTTCCTGAATTCTCTACTTAACCAGCAATTCGCTATTGATCCTTCCTTGTATTTATCCCCCCTATCCACAAGACATACACGACATCAACAACCAAGATCTTTAACGCCATATTTCGCAAAAACAGATGCTTATAAATTTTCCTTTTTCCCGCACACAGTGTCTCAATGGAATTCTCTACCAGAGCGCGATCGTCTTGCCATCGTGTAGCATTGTATACATTTAGCCATTGTGTTCATTTTTATTTATTTGTATCTGGATGTAAAACATAATGTATGTGCACCCATATACTGTGATATATTGTGATTTATACTATGTGATTTGTTAAAAATGCCCGTCCTGCTTGGACCACGTTATGTGGTCTGCAGTATGTATAAATAAATAAATAAATAAATATGTCGCCATGCGCGGTTGTTGGCAATTCCACTGCGAAATGAACAAGAATTCGTGTATGATTCGCCGAGCCACAGTAGGCAATGAGGTGTCGCTTCATGTCGCGGTATTCCATGCAGAAGACAGAGCAGCAGCCGCTGATGCAAGCTACGGAGACAACGTTTTGCCAAATCTAGTCTAGCTCCGTTGTGCCAGTGTAAGCCCGTGCCATTCCAAGCTGTAGGCTGGCTTCAAAATAATCTTTACCGAGCTTAGAGCGTTTATACTGGTTTTATGTGGCCGAGATTGTGCTGAAAAGAAGTCATCATATCCGAAGCATGTGTTTGTAACATGGAGAGAGCAGGGCGAGAAGAGCCAGTATATAAGAGCTCATGCCGATGAGTGGAGTGTCATCATCAAAGACTGTCAGCTCGCGAACATGGCACTGCTGAATCCCCAACGTGGAAATCGAATAAGAAATCATTCAGCAGTAGAAGCAAAAGGACTGTAAGATTTCCAACAAAAGCGCCACTACAGTTAAGAAGAAGAAAACAGCTAAATAGTCAGCATAACTAAGCGTTTATCTGGACGTCAGGATACATGTGTACTCAATAACTGGCACCGTTAACTCCGGCCATGTTTCCGGTTTGATACCCATGACTGTGGCTATTGGCAGCATAGCTTAATCTCGCAGTTTCAGCGAGGAAGAATAAGAAATGGCTTTCCCAAACCCGGCCCTTCGCGGCCTTACTTTACGGAGATCACACCCTTTATCGAGCAACAATATCTCCTGACTGAAGCATTATAAAAGCACGCCACCCTGTAGTCGACTTTGCCTTTTGTTTTGCATCGAGGCCCGACAGCTCTATGTGCATGGGGAAAGCCTCGTGAATTGTGCGTCAGATGTTCTATAATGTCGTCTCTTTTTTGCACACCTCATATCACATCAGCTATACGCATTCGAGAATCTCATTATGAAACAACAAGATCACCGAGAGCGAAAGACTAAGACGTGCTGCGACCCGTAGGAAGAAATTTTCTGCGCGCAATAATTGCATGACCCCTCGTTACGTCAGTGGAACATTCGCAACTCAACACGGAGATCGTGGAGGTGGTACATGTGAGCACGGCCCTCTCTTTGCTTTCCGTATCCGTCTTATTAACGTTAGGTGCTCTTGGTTTCTTGTTTGTGGCGTTCGGTCTTCGCTGTCTACCGCCCCCCCCCCCCCCTTCTTACTGTTGGAATAAACAAGCAAAGCTCGCTGTCTGCGCGCGAATAGAACGGCTGCCTTGCGCACAGAGGTGACCGCCTTATCCTGCGGAGACAAGCGTGCCAAGCGTTGCAATTGGAACCGTGATTGCGTAAACAAACAGATGCTTTGATTTCAGGCGCGCTGTCCTCTGCCATAATTGCTTACCTGACAAGCAGAACTAGGATGGCACGCGAAACAACAGCCTTTGCAGCAAACTTTGCCTGCGATTCAAAGAAAACGAAGGTGCCCTGCAAAAGCCGAGCACTTTCCCTTCGGTATTTCTACTTTTTCGTATTGCGTTCCGTGCATGGTACGCGAGAATGCGGCAGCGGCTGCTTTAAGCGGAGCACTTCAAAGGGAGCGCCTTTTTTTTCCCTAGCAAACCGTGAAGCGTCCCTTTGCCGAATGAGATCACGCAAGATGGGCTGTATTCATCGTGCGGAATGGAAGGCAGCTGTTATTGCGTGATTCATATTATTTGAGGAGCCTGTAACATTTGCTGTATGTACAAGATCACACACATAAAAAAACTTACTGTTTTCCCTTTGTAAGCATAAAAAAAACTATTATGAAATTTAAACTATTAACAGTAAAGGCAAGGTAAGCCTAAATAAAGTGTCTACTGGAATTATCGAGTGAAAGGGGTCATTTAGAGTAGCAGTAGCATCAAGCACGTTACGGGACACTATTAAGCCCTAAAGACTGGTCGCATCAAATATTGACCTCGACTGTGTCCGACCCCCGTGAAAAAAAAAAACATGACTCATTATCATTCCTTGTTAAGTGGTAAGAAGCATTGGACGATCACACGTAAGATCATTCCTAATGCGATTTTCATTCTTGGGGAACTTGATGCACTTTTCCATACGTCGATATCACACCTCTTTCACGGCAACTTGGGCCAATGGATATGTGCCAGTGGGTATGTACCAAGGATCAGACAGACTAATAACTTTACTAATGGTCCTGAGGAACCGCGTTAGGGTACCTCCCTTTTCAGGAAGTCCCCGTAGCCGTCGCGGGCTGCACCAACGTCGGGGTCGGAAGGTCGTGGTCCTCCGCCCTGTCGCAGGCCCTCTAGACAGCCCGTAGTTGCTCTGAGAGGTCGCCGCTCTTAAGGGCTGCCTCCCAGTCGGTTAGACAACTTGGGTTACTGTGTACGTGCAGCTGCGCATGTAACACTAGGTGTGTGAGCATTCTTGGCCAATCTTCCTGTATGGGTATGCGCCACTGGAATAGACAAGCAGAACGAGAACTAATATCAGAAAAAACTTGGCATAAAAAGTTGTAGGGAAACAAGTAAAGTGAACAGAATAGGACCACAGCCTGTACTGAGAAAGGAACGCTGAGCTAAATAGAAGTGGAGAGTATGTAGGTAACTGGAAATTGAACTAGTCGGCTACGCGGAAGTGAAGAATGTGGCAATACGGTGTGTCTCTTCACTGATGGGCACAAGTACGACCCGGGACACCACTCCAGACCTTACCCTGCTGAGTGGAACCTTGGACGTGTCGTGGCAGAACACAAGCGTGAACCTGGGGTCGGACCACGATATCCTCAATATTACGATCAGGGGGCCCGCGTTCAAGGCCCGAATGGGAACAACAAAGATAACTGACTGGGACAAACTTCGAAAAAGGCAAGCAGCCGATGAAGACGAGGACACGAACAGCCCCAAACCGTATGGGGAATGGGCTAAGGAACAACTCGAGCTGGTAGAAAAATACACCCAGTATAGTTGTTCAGGGTGCGCGTGAGGCTTCGATTTGTGGCGCTCTTGCTGCCGAGAAGATCGATCAGGTGATGAAGGAGGCACTACGTCTTCCTGGTAGAAAGGTTGCCCTGCAGTCCATCACACACGCTCAGCCAGTTCTCTCTGCACAGCTTGGACGCGTATTCAGCGGCTTGCTTGTTGAGATCATGGATGCGTTTGCGAAGTTTCTTGTTGTGTCGTTGTTTCTTCCAGCGTCTGGTGAGGCTGTGTCATGCTTCCCAAAAGTGGGCAAGCTTTGCGTCCACACAGGGTGTCTACAGTGCGGTCGCAAAGCTTGCCCACCTTTGGGAAGCACGACACAGCCTCACCAGACGCTGGAAGAAACAACGACACAACAAGAAACTTCGCAAACGCATCCATGATCTCAACAAGCAAGCCGCTGAATACGCGTCCAAGCTGTGCAGAGAGAACTGGCTGAGCGTGTGTGATGGACTGCAGGGCAACCTTTCTACCAGGAAGACGTGGTGCCTCCTTCATCACCTGATCGATCCTCTCGGCAGCAAGAGCGCCACAAATCGAAGCCTCACGCGCACCCTGAACAACTGTACTGGGGGTGCCGACAAACTCATCAACGACCTGAAGGCCAAGTACCTGAAAATGGAGAAGGGTGATATCGCACCTCCCGACTACGCAGGACCTACCAATGAAGCGTTAGACAAGCCATTCACCGACACCGAGTTGATCTCGGCAATCTCCGAGAGCAACTGGGGCAGCGCGCCGGGACGCGATACCATTACCTACAAGTTACTTAACAACCTCAAGCACAAGGCCCGCAGACAGCTGCTCGAGTATATGAACCGGGTCTGGGAGTCTGGCAAACTTCCACACGAATGGAAAGAGGCAGAAGTCCGCTTCATACCCAAGCCTGGGAAGACACCTCACATCGACAACATGCTACCGATATCCCTCACGTCCTGCGT
Source organism: Dermacentor andersoni (assembly GCF_023375885.2). Lineage (NCBI taxonomy): Eukaryota > Metazoa > Arthropoda > Arachnida > Ixodida > Ixodidae > Dermacentor > Dermacentor andersoni. The sequence continues at coordinate 196,865,505 of NC_092814.1, forward strand.
GGGAAAGGTCATAGAACGTATGGTACTTAAGAGGCTGCAGCGACACCTTGATGCCACCGATCAGATGCCAGAGACAATGTATGGCTTTTGGCAACACCTGGGCACCCAGGATGTTCTCGTACAACTCAACGAACTGGTAATTAAGCGGGCAACGAAGCAGGCGCCGTGAGCGATACTAGCGCTAGACCTCACAGGTGCCTTTGATAACGTCACACATGAAAGCGTCCTCCGCAACCTGCGCAACACGGGTTGTGGAGTGAAAACTTACAACTACATCCGAGACTTTCTTCGTAACCGAACGGCAAGGTTCAAGAATAGGAGAGGAGACATCCCAACCGATCTCCCTGGGGGATAGAGGAACGCCGCAAGGTTCGGTCCTTTCCCCCCTCCTATTTAACATGACTCTCCTACCGTTGCCCAAGCTTCTCGAATCACTAGATGGTCTGGGCCACGCATTATATGCCGACGACATCACCCTCTGGACTGCGAAGGCAGGGTCGGATGGCTGGATGGAAAACACGCTCCAAAAAGCGGCTGACACGATCAACAGCTATGTGAAGACATGTGGCCTTTGCTGTTCGCCTAAAAAATCGGAGCTAACCATTGTCAGACCACGTGCACCAAGGAAACAAGCAGAAAACATAGAAATCACTTTGGAAGGAAACCGGATCCTCCCGGTACTTCAACTCAGGATCCTGGGCCTCCTGATCCAGGCAGACGGCAAGGCAACAGCCATGATTAGAAAAATCAAGCTCACGTCAGACCAAATCTTGAACATGATCAGACGAGTGGCCAACAGGCAGAGGGGTCTGAAGGAATCGGACACCTTGCGCCTCGTTCAGGCCTTTCTTATCTCAGGAATCGTCTACGCAGCGCCGTACCTGCAACTCCTCAAGAAGGACGTCTTACAACTTGACGCACTAATCAGGAAAGCCACGAAGCAGGCCCTGGGTATTCCCATCAATTCATCCACGACAAAATTACTTCAAATGGAAGTGAACAACACAGTAGCCGAGCTCGCAGAAGCCCACCTATTCAATCAAAGGGTACGCCTTAGCCAAACCAAGGCGGGCAGAAGCGTCCTCCGCAAGCTAGGATGCATGAATCGCACTACACCCGCCACGACCAATTACCCGAAAACTTGAGTGAGAAGTTGAAATGCAAACCACTACCACGCAACACGAACCCCACATGGCAAGCCGGACGACGTGACGCCCGGGTAAGAGCCATCTCCAGGACACTGGAGGAAGACGACACTGTTCTATATACAGACGCCTCTCTATCCAAACGCTCCACGAGGGCAACAGTCGTGGTCACCGGGCTAGAAAAGCTGGTCACCTGCGCATCAATCTACACTCCGTCTTCGGAGGAAGCAGAAGCGGCGATAGCTCTCGCCCTCCTGCAACCTAACGTCACCAAGATCATCACGGACTCACAAGCTGCATACAAGAACTACAGATCTGGCTGGGTGTCCCTTGCGGCACTAAAATTCCTTGGTAAAGCTACGCCTACAAGCGAACTAGTTTGGGTCACGGCTCACTCCTCAGTTGAGGGCAATGACTATGCTCATCAACTGGCCCGAGCGACTCCCGGGCCAACGAGAAGGAGGCAAGGGGATGGCAACCCATCACAAATTACAGAGATATAGTCAAATATTACAGGGACGGCAGGAAGACATTCCCGCACACCCACCACTCCTTGATCAGAGCCGAACAAACAATATGCAGGCAAATCCAGGCAGGATCCTTTCCCCACCCCTGCCTCCAGGACAAAATATACCCAGAGAGATACAAGAACACATGTCCTCACTGCAATGCATTAGGCACCCTTCGGCACGTCATAGGAGAGTGCAATTTTTCCATAGGCCACCCCCCACCTATACCCATAACTACACCCCCTGGTATTACCACCCTTTACGAGCGATGGGAGATCGTGCTGTCCAGCCCCGCCCTGGAAGACCAGCTCCGACTGATCCACAGGGGCCAGGCGGCCCTGGAAGCATGTGGAGCCCGCGAAGAGGGAGCCGCCCCATCAGACGCTTAACGCGTTTCATTTCATAATGGACCTGTAAAGTTGTCTCTCTCTCTCTCTCTTTACTGATTCAATTAACCCATTAAAGACCAGCGTGACCATATGGTCACGTTAGTCTTCACAGTGGATTTCAGTTAATTAATATTAACAAAACGGCACCAAAATCGCCTATGGCGTGCCGTTTGACAGATTACAGTTCCCTTTATGGATACCAAGTGGCAGTAGCTGTCAGTCGTTTTGTGGGAGCCCCTCACAAAGGCGGGAATAAGTGTTGCTCTGCGAGTAGCGTTGCCATGCATCGCTCCAAGGGATAAGTGTGTGTTTTTTTTTTCACTTATTGTTTAAGCAATAGTCAGATATCCTTACCTCCGTATTGCCCTTTAAATACGTGACCTTCGATGAGCATTTGTGAAAGATTAATGTTTGATTTATCCATGAACGAACGTGTTATCTTGCGCGTTGCCATATGATCACGCTGGGCCTTTAGGCTACCGAACTTTTTATTTAACTTCATTCTCATCTCTTGCACGTCTGCTGCCACGTTCTCGCAGTGGTTATTTTTTATTTTATTGTTTGAATAGGTTGATGTTGGAAAAGATAGCGAAGATAGTCGTAGAGGAAGATGACGTCGTGTCAGTGATTTATATCGAGCCGCCAGAGGCTAGCACCTATTCGGATGAAGACTCGGTCGATGAAGACTCAGGTGGGCTCATTGACAATCTAAGCAGGTGGCAGCTATGAGCCGGCGCTGAAACGCGGAAAGCCTATCCGCTTCGGGTATAAAGTATGGTGCCTAAATGCCAAGAACAGATACCTTGCAAACTTCAAAGTGTATCAAGGCAAGCAGCTAGGGGAGATCCCAGCACATCTGAAAAATATGAAAAGGACTTCGGAAGCGCAGCGGCGCCACTTCTTCAAATGGTGGAAGAACTCGCAGCAGAGACGCACGACCTTCCTTTCTTTTTCTATTTTGATAATTTATTCACAAGCATGAAGCTACTCAGGCATCTCAAGGCACAGGGCTACGAAGGCACGAGCACAGTGAAGCAGAACCGTGTTCCCAAAGAGTGCCCTACCGCTTGACCAGAATACGTCAAGTGCCAACCTCACGGGCACGAAGATCCTGTGCTGAGCGACCACGGGATAATTGCGGTCCGCTGGATCGACGATTCTGTAGTAACGATCGTAAGCACCATACACGGCGTAGAGCCAATGTCATCTGCAGACAGGTACTCTCGTGTTGAGAAGAGGCGAATGAAGGTGGCCCGTCAAAACACTGTTGCTCAGTACAAGTTTTATAGGAGATACGGACCAAATGGATGCAAATGTAGGCGCCTATAGGATTGAAATCCGTGGCAAAAAGTGTTGGTGGCCGATTTTCATATGACTTTGTAATCTATCTATCAGCAACGCTTGGGCGCTAATTCGTAGCACAGGGCTCAACGTCACGCAGGTGGAATTCCGCAGGCAAATTGCACAAAGCAACCTGATGCGATGGGAAAATAAGACTAGAGGAGCTGGTCAACGCAGAATCCCAACGACTGGTGATGTCCTGAATGGTACACGGTATGACCAAGCGGCCCACTTTGTTGCAACAATACCTAATGGCAAGAGGTGGAGGTGTGCATGAGATAATTGTAACAGCGCGGTGCACACACAATGCACAAAGTATGACGTCGGCATGTGTATTCCATGATTTAAACCATATCACACTAAATAAGTGCTCGGCTGTTCGCTATGTATGTTTTTCGTGATGTTTCATGGCTTGAAATGAATGTTTTTAACTTTGCGTATTTTGCTGTAGCGTAAGGGCCCAGTGTGACCATATGGTCACGGGCTATATTTCAAAAACTAATTAGGCAAGAGTAATAAATTCTTGCATGTGAATTATTAGTATAAAGGTAAGCTAATATATTAGATTTATTTCAAGATAGCAAGAAAATCAAGAAACTGGTCCCTAATGGGTTAATCTGCACATTTATCGTGAGATGGTTTCTGCCAGACTTTTTAAATTTCACAGCCCATGGTAAGACATGGTGCCGCTGAGAAAGGCACAGAAATTGTTTATTTTTTTAAAACATTAGTACGATAATTTTCCTCGAATATTTAGAATGACTGGCATTGGATACTTGTACCCCGTAGTGGGCGTTCATTTTCTTGTGCTTGTCTTTATTCGGATGACATGGTGTGGGGCAAATTTGGGAGCGTTTTGAAAATTTCCGCATCCCTTCACGCTGTCCATGGCTGTCGCAAGCATGAATGTGCGAGAACAATATGTACTGATCTGTGCGAAAACTCAAATTGGCAACAAAAATAGTTCCGAAATTAAAAAAAAATGCTTGGGATGAATTAGTATTGGTTCGCGAAGTGAGTGCTAATGTGGGCCATGTTACAATACAGATGATGCTTCGTTGGGCAGCGGAATGTAGCTAAATTTTTCATTATTTTTTCCAGTGGCTTAGTTTGAGTAATTTCGCTACGATTGAGATATAAAAAAGTATATTTCTGTTGTGATTATGGTATGTGAAAATGTTACGTTTTTATTGTGTAATCCGCAGTGAAATGTACGGTGAGGCGTCTCGCATAGAGCTTGCGATGTCTTGAATTTTTTAGGAGGATTTAGTATGAAAATATGTTTCAGAATATGTTACCAAAATAACTTCTGTTTTAAGGAAAAAAGAGTTCCAAATCGGCTCCAGCTTACTACCTCAAAGTTGCTCCGTATTTAACCTTCGGTGCGTTAAATTGTTCAATACACTGAAAACGCAATGCCGAAGGTACGCTTAGGAACCAGACGCCGCATTCGCTAAGCTTTGTGATGCAACACTGCTCACTTGTTGCACCTTGTATCGTGACTACTTGAACCTTTGTCCTGCATTGAAAACAGGTGACATGGACGAACGCGACAGATGTCCTCGCAGAAGTGGGTACTCGGATAGGATATGCGTAGGTGGGTGGGTGAGTGCCGGGATGGGTAATTGATTTATTGATTGGGTTTAACGTCCAAAACCCGCCGTGGTTGCTCAGTGGCTATGGTGTTTGGCTGCTGAGCACGAGGTCGCGGGATCGAATCCCGGCCACGGCGGCCGCATTTCGATGGGGGCGAAATGCGAAAACACCCGTGTACTTAGATTTAGGTGCACATTAAAGAACCCCAGGTGGTCGAAATTTCCGGAGTCCCTCACTACGGCGTGCCTCATAATCAGAAAGTGGTTTTGGCACGTAAAACCCGATAATTCAATTTAAATTTCCCGTCCCAAACACGTAACGGACTCTTTGGACTATTGGAGGACTCTTCTTTAGTTTTGATCGCCTGGGGTTCCTTAACATTCAGCTAAACCTCGGAACATGAGTGTTTTTTTTTTTTTTCAGCCCCCACTGACATGTGGCCCCCGTAGCCGGGAATCGAACTCAAGGCCTCGTGCTCAGCACCTGAAAAGAATACTGGTACCTACTGCATCGAAATGAGTGCCTGCTTAACGATTCATGCGATGAATAATTCGCGCCCTCATCTCGTAAGGTGTGATCTGTTGCATGTCACCAATTGTGCTTTATTTTCAAGCAAATACACAGGCAGCTCCATGGATACGTACCTAATTTTACTGGACTTGTTCCTTTTCATATGTCACCGGAGCGACGTCTCCTTTCGCATCATAGAATGCACTACTGCCACCACTGCATGTCCGTGCAGTTCTGTACTCCTCTAATGACGGGAGAAAAGAAAACGCGGGCACGTACATTGCAGCCTCGCGAATTATTTTTGCAACTAAGCAGAATATACAGATATACTAAGGCTAACTTCAGAAAAAATGGCGGCAAAATATCCAACATCAACAACATTTCATCCTTTGAAACGTTTATGCACGTTGCTGTTTTTTTTTTTCAGATATATAGAACGTCACAAGCGTCGGAAAAAAATGGTGCGTCAATCATCGGCAATGACTGTCTATGTAAGCTTTCTTCTATGAAGCTATTCGATTTATTAAAGACTAGTACGCTTCAAGGCATAGCCATGCTGCATGGAAGACACTTAGGCAGCTTTTGTTGTTTCATTCGGTCATTCCGTAAAGAACGAAGTCTTTAACCAGCTACATCTCTAGCGGTGCCGGAGCCCTCTACTGCAGCTGTCACAGGGGGAAAGGGCTGCACTGCCGAAGCGCTTCACTACAGCATATAAAACTTCACACGCCCCAAGTCTCTCACGTCACATCACCTGCCGGCAGGCCTGGCTATTCGCGCACAAGCACTGCTCTGTTACTCTTTGTCACGCTCAAAGGGTTCCTCACTAGGCCACATAGCTGATATTGGTTACACGCTGGAGGTTTTACGTGCCCTCTAAGGAGTATTTTACACGCAAGAATTTTTCACATTAGTTCAACCTCGTTATGATCGGGGTGGCCAAGCGACTATCTCGCGTCGAGGGCGTCCGGCACACCATCTACGCCGATGACATCACGCTGTGGGTTCCGGGAGGCAGCGATGGTCACATTGAGAGCACGCTGCAAGAAGCCGTCGACGCGATCGAAGACCACCTGAACGGTTCCGGTTTGATCTGCTCACCGAGCAAGTCAGAACTGCTGGTGTTACCACCGAAGTACGTCAGACGTAAGAAGAGCGAAGCGAGGGATTACGAGGCCATCAAGATGGTGACGAGGAACGGCCACGTGATCCCGGAAGTCGACAAAATCCGGGTGCTCGGCATGATTATAGACAAGCGACGGGGCAACGGCGAGACTATTTCCCGCCTTACAGCCAAGATTACCAACGCAATACGTCTCATTAGACGGGTTGCCAACGGCAAGGCCGGGATGAAGGAGGAAAGCTTGATTCGGCTTGTGCACTCCTTCGTAATCAGCCACGTCACCTACGTTGCAGCCTTCCACAACTGGATGCAATGTGAAAGGAATAAAATCAACACCCTGATACGCCGAGCTTACAAGGCGGCGCTCGGACTATTCGAGTGTACGAACACCAACAAGCTCCTGAGCCTGGGGGTACACAATACCCTCGAGGAAATTGCGGAAGCGCAACGGACCGCCCAGCTGGAGCGGCTCTCTATGACCGAAGCCGGCAGGCGCATACTCCAATACTTGGGCTTCACGCCCGGAGCGAAAGCGGCGAGTAGCGACGTTTCTGTCCCGGACGCAACCCGGCGCCGGATTCGGGTGGACCTCATCCCGAGAAACATGAACCCGGAGTATAACAAGGAGAGAAGAGCGGCGAGGGCCAAGGCCCTCATCGACTTTCACGCCAAGGACGAGCACGCAAGGTTCGTGGATGCGGCAGAATATCAGGGAGACTGCGCGGCGTTCGTAGCTACCGTCATCGTGGCGTCGTCCGGCGCGACCAGGGCAGCGGCGAGCTTACGGCTCCGCGAGGCGTATCAGGCGGAGGAGGTGGCCATTGCCCTAGCCATCGCCGACCCCGGGTGCCAGACAGTGTTGTGCGATTCGCGAAGTGCAGTGCGGAATTATGCAAAGGACAAAGTGTGTGGTGAGGCTGTGCGCGTTCTGTGCTCGGCTGACCTGCAACGACAGAATCGGTATGTTCGAATCAAGTGGTTCCCGGCGCACGCGGGCAACGATGCGTCCGAGAAGCACGATAACCACAACGAGACGGCACACGCAGTGGCGCGAGCGCTAACCAACCGCGCCGCTGCAACCGATCGTCCAACGTGGTGTAGTGCCAAGGATCGCATGACGACGTTCAACGAACTCACACAGTTCCACCGCCTGGCTAGAAGGACTTTCCCACCCCCGCACCCGGGGCTGAGCCGAGCGGAGGCGGTGCTGTTCAGACAATTGCAAGCTGGTTCTTTACCCACCCCAGTGTTAATGAATCATCTGTACCCTAAATTATATGTGAGTGATGTGTGCCGCGTGTGAGGGCCACCCTGACGCACATCCTATGGGATTGCACCAAGTTCCCCTACGAAGCTTCGACAAGTACAACGATTCCGCCGCGACTCGCGGCTGCGGCGGAATGCTACGACCACGAAAACCAAACCTGGGCCGTCCAGCAGGTCTCGGCGGCTCTTGAAAGACAAAGGCCGAGCGAAACCGACGGAACGTTGCCCCTCAGGGCGACCGACCGCGGGAGCAACACGCGCTGGAGTTGAGTAGAGACCACCCGCTGAGAAGACGTCAGGGCCCGCGTCACGGCGCCATTTAGTCATGGTGTCGTTCTGCAGGCGACTACATGAAGTTGTCTCTCTCTCTCTCTCTCTCTCACATTAGTTCAATAAGAGCAGCGATAGAAATATTTCAAGTAGTGTAAACCAATGATTTCAGGAGGGTAGTGTCACCGCCAACATAGTCACTCTCTCCACTAGCCCCACCTACCCTCCACAAGCAAAATTTCTTCCCTGCCTTCGCCTATAACGGAGCCAGAGGATCGCGTGACGAGTACGTCACGGGCTTCACCTTCTTTTAACGCGATCGCGTTAAGGAACCGGTGTCGCAGAAAATCCGGTTTCGGCGCTCGACGTTCTGCACCCGGCGTCGGACGTCGTTACGTGCGAAAAGATTTTCCTACCACGCATACCCAGCCCTTCCATGTGACGCAAGGAATTGAATGAACTAAGTGAATTTTTCAAGCTAAAATACGCGGAGAAATTGTAAACTACGACTTGCACACAACTTACAGACATGATAGCTCTAGGATTTTAATATGAATCTACGAGAAAACATAATTATGTTACGCGAAAACTCAAACAAACCCCTTTTCAAGCGTTTCAATGCATAGACCGGAGACGGCGTCCAGCCATTTGTGCACACCGGCCCGTAAATACCTCAGAGTACACGGAGCGGCACCCCCGCTTTCTTGGAACACTTACAGATGGAGCTCGCCTCCACCGCATCGGCTGATTAATGAACTACGACCAATAAGTAGGGAAGCTCTGTTGACAGCTATGAAGTCCAAAATGGAGACGAATACCAGACAGTTCGCGACAAACTAGAATTCATTTAATTTATAATGGTAAGGGGGAGAAAGATAGAATTCACTCGTTTGGACCGTTGATCATTACATCGGTAATGTACAGGATAGCAAGGCAGGCAATCAAATCAAAGCTGCAAGCATGGGCAGAGAATAATGGCATTTTGCGAGAACTTCATTATGGGTTCATAATAGGTAGGCATTTGGATGATAACTTATTTGTTCTTACTCAGTGTATTGAAATATCAAGAGTAGAAAGGCGACCGTTATATGTGGCCGTTTTAGACATGACAAGAGCATATGACAACGTAGACCACACGATATTGTGGGGTATTCTGGAAAGGGAAGGCTTAGGCCACGATTATCTGCAGCTTTTGGGAGATATTTACCTAGAAAAATACCGTTTGCGTTGAATGGAAAGGGATGAGGAGCGAGGAGAAAGTTGATATCAACAAGGGACTGAGGCAGGGGTGCCCTTTATCCCCATTGCTGTTTATGATGTACATGGTGAGGATGGAAAGGGCGCTAGAAGGAAGTAATATCGGGTTTAATCTCTCATACAAACAGGCGCGTACAGTAGTAGAGCAGCAGCTTCCAGGTTTGTTTTATGCGGATGACATTGTGTTACCAGCTAACAATCAAAGTGATGTGCAACGTCTGGCTAATATCTGTGGACTGGAAGACGATAAGTTAGGTCTGAAATTTAGAGTTAAAAATTAGGTGTTATGGTATTCAATGAAAACAATGAACAGACAATGACAGTACGCGGTCAGCAAATACGTCGCGTAAAAGAATATAAGTTACTTGATATATCAATAAACGAAGCCAATAAATATATGGAAACACAGGAAAAAACAATAGCAGTAAAGGGGAAGAGAAATGCGGCCATAATGAAGCACAGAGCGCTATGGGGATAGGATAGTTACGAGGTGCTCCGGGGTATGTGGAAAGGTGTAATGGTTCCAGGACTTACATGTGGAAATGTGGTTGTTTGCTTGAAATCAGGGGTACACTCAGGACTCAATGGCAACCAAAGGTCAGGGGGACGCCTCGTACTGGGCGCTCATGGGAAGACTACAAATGAAGCTGTGCTAGGTGACATGGGCTGGACAAGTTTTGAAGTGAGGGAAGCTCACAGTAAAATTAATTATGAAGAACGACTAAGGAATATGGAAGAAAGTAAATAGGTTAGGAGAGTGTTCAGGTAGTTGTACATGAATAACATTGATTCACAGTGGAGGAAAAGAACTAGGAAGCTTACCAGCAAGTATGCGGCCTGTAGGGCGAGCAACACAGGAACAAAGAACGTCAAGCGGAAAGTAAGAGAGGCTGAAATAACCTCATGGGTGGCGGCAATGAAAAAAAAAAATCCTGCCATGAGTAACTATTTAAGAGGAAAAAACGAAATCAGGAAAGAAGCCATTTATGATAATTCGAAGGCAAGCTCATTACTTTTCGAAGCGAGATCAGGATGCCTTAGAACACGCATCTATAAAGCGAGATATAAGAAGGAAGAAGAAGCATGTGCTTGCTGCGGTAAAGCTAGGGAAACGATGGATCATGTTGTATTATAATGTGAAGATATCTGCAAGGCGGACGATTTGGGAATCACTGGCCTCCTTGAAGCCCTTTGGTTCAGCGAGAGCAGGGGGAAAGTAAACATGTCCGCAATAGAGATTAGTAAGAGGCGATTGGAAGATTGGTGGAAGTAGGGAAACGACAAACAACGGAGGCGATCAAAAACAAAGTTTACCATAAGGGTTCAGAAACTTTGTTTATGGGAATTCATCTAGGGTTTTTTTTTTCTCTTTCCTTTTTTTATCTTTTTTAACATAGGTAGGACATTAGGCAATAAAATAACAAAAGTTTGGTGACGCAACCCACCGCCCCGTTCCCAACGCAACGCTCCTAACATCGATCCATCCATACATCGCGGGCCATGCAACGCGACTGCTTGCCGGTGAACATTACGGTTACACACGCTGCAGTTACCGGGAAGCGTGAGAAGCAGTCAGGGATCTTTGAATGCTATCGCGTTGCACTGTTAAAGGCGAAGCTTAAGCGTCCTCCAAATTTTTTTAATTCTCTCTCTCTCTCTCTGTCGCGTTTTTGCTGAGTGGTTCACTTCCTGTGACGGTCCCGCGCTCGAGCTGTTGCTTTTGTCTTGTGTCGTGCAACGGACGCTTTTGCGCGCTATCATGGGAACACTGATTAGCGGTATAAATGAGGGTCACAATCACGAGAAGTGGGGAAGGCGCGTTGGGGTGAAAGAGCATGATCGCAGCGCGGAAACACCGTAGAAAGTAACATAGTCTCGTTCTCAACGCGCAAGCGTGGTAACAAGCAGTCGGAACATAAGCACATATCTCTTCCCACAATGGCCTCCCGTCGTTCAGGTCGCTTCCACGAAAAGAGAAACCTACAATGACACGTTAACCGGCTGACACATGGCGGCGTCTCACATTCCTCCACCGACGTTGGGTAGCGCATTATCTTTCTTTTCAATTCTACACCCTCGGGAGTTACCTCGCCCACCCGTCTTACCTTCTCACCCCTTCAGAAGGACCCTATATATGCTGTGACGAGGAGACCATATGTCGCCTTGAAGAAGACAAGTCCGCTTGTCGAAACGTTGGCTCCTGCTCTCGCCTTGTTCTCATGTTGCTCACACATTTCACCAAAGAAAGATGCAAGAGAAACGAAATTAAATAGGATACGGCGCTGGAGCACTTAATGTAGGAATCAATTCGTGACATCGCGAAATTATTTGCCTTATAAACATATGTGCAAAGCCAACAAAGCCCCCTGTGCACATGAAGCCAGAGGAACAGGTTATCACGTCTCACTGGTTCTCACAAAGAGCGCCACAGGAAGCGAAAAAGGTCCAGTGGAACTCTTGATTATTTTTTTCGCTAACAAGGGATGATTTCAAGCACATAAACTAGTTGCCTTGGTGTATAACCCTTGATATTTTTCGTAACACTATACCTGACACAGTGGTCTCATTGTAGCATATAACTTCGGCATGCAGAAGACGCAACGGACGGAACAGAATTGTTCGTTATCGCAAGGGCTACACTCTGCTGCCTGCAATATTTTCTAGCCATTTGTCACTCTGCCAGTGTTACAGCAGCGAACAACACAGGCGCCCTGGATCTTCTATGGCCTGAAGCGCGCCCAGCTTCTCTTCTCTAGTGTATGGCGCTGTCATCGGAGCTTCCTTCGTCTCCTACAGCGCATTGTCGTCCCAAATGCGGAGGGCTTCTGAAGTTTCCTTCTCCTCGAAATAAAACTGCTCGCGCGCAGCTGCGAATGTTTACACCAACCGATACTGTATCAAACAGGGCAATAGTTACTGCACCTAACATAACGTCAGTTAATCACGTCACTGCTTCACATTTTGGGCGAAACATTCAATTAATAATTTCAGGGGTTTTACGGTTTTACGTGTCCAAACCACGATATAATTATCAGGCACGCCGTAGTGGGGGACTCCGGAATAATTTCGGACATTTGGGCTTCTTTAACGTCACCCCAATGCACGGTACATGGGCGTTCTTGCGTTTCACCCCAATCGGCAGGTGAAACTTCAAAAAAAATTGTTTTCCTTGTTCATTCCTCACGCCTCCATCTATTTTCGTTCGAACTTGCTTTCATGTTCCTCCACAGCAGGGTGGCAAACCGGTTACGCATGCTTGGCTATCCTGCGTGCTTTCGCTTTTTTTGTGCTCCCCTACCCGGTGCTCTGTAGGTGCCCCACCGATAAGGGCGGGCTCTAGTCAGAGGATGGGATAAACTTCTGAATTTTTTTGTACGATGCTTCTCTTGAAACAGGCGGCCGGTTAAAGCATTCAAAAGGAAAGTGGCTCAAACGAAAGTGATCCACGAATGAGAGAGAAAATGGTCGCCTATAGAGGACGCAACATTTGTAGTAAGCCTAAACGTCTCGCATTTATTCTTGACATACTACTTTCGGTGCATTATGAACTGTCTTACGTTAGACTTTCAGTTTAGCAATCGCCTCTTAACACGGATAATCAATATAGTTTCTTTTGCGTGCGCTTGTGCGTGTGTTTCTGCACATGTACCCATACCCACAGTCAAATTAACACACAAATAAAGATACGCGCACCGCACCACAGCCCTCAATGTATGTAACTCAATAAGTATTACCATCCTGATTTTTTTGTTATGGGCACTATAGCTTGCCTCTGACGCTGCACGTTTGTATAACGATTGTTTTTCTGTTGCAGCACAATGCTAAATCCTCCTAACATCTTTTTGTCATTTCGGTTGTGTATGTACTGGAACTCTACTCTGTTGTTCCACGGATAGTGTTTATAGCTTTCAAAACAATAAAAAAAATAAAAGATAACCATAAGCAACTTGCTCGCACACCACGCCTCTGTGATTGAGAGCAGAGGTAAACGGGGGAGTCCGAGTGGACCCCGATGGGCAAATAATAAGCATGCTCGTTTCAGGCGCCCTTTCGCATCTTCTTTAGCACTGTGAGTCGGATTACAAGTTACCTGCCCATTCTACGCAGACAGCTTGAGTGTCTCGAGAAGGGCGTTCGTGTAATCTGATTTTTTTATATATTCAGCCATTCCTTTTGCCTTCGGCCATTCTCATTTCTGAAATCCCTTTTTTATTTCATCATGTTGGATTTGTAACCACAATTTCTCGTGATAGCGCGTTCTTATGCATATCAGTCTCCCATCTTACCTTCAAATACAAAAGAAGGGGGGGAAAAAAAGACGCACACATTCAGACAGGCTGATATGCACATAGAACAAGAAAGCAAGAAAGAAAGCGAGGAGTGACATGACGAACGAGCACTGCAGCTCTTCAGGGCGAGTCTCGGCACGAGCGCCACAGGGGTGCGTCGCACAGGGAAACGCGTGTCGTTCGCTCCGAGGCTCGAAGCGGCGCGCCGCTCGCTTCACTCCCACTAATTGGTGACGGCACAAGTTCCGCGATCGAGCCTGCTCCTGCTAATTAGTGTCGCGGACGCGTCTCAATCGGCTCAGCGGCCGCTCGCAGTTCCAATTTGCAGACTGAGCTGGTCCGGGTCTCGATATAGGATACCTGTGGCTGCGCCTCGACGGTGCTCTGGCAAGTGCCTTTCATTCCCCGCGTTCACTACTTAAGCTGACGTCGATGATGCATCTTTGTTTTGAGCGTGACGCGTGAAAGGAAGCGAATGCATGAGTTTTGCTCCTGGGTATAGTTATTACCCCCTCCTCTCTTTTTCCCCTTTTCAAGTCGCTTACATAATTAGCTGCACCTGCTCTCATTTACCTTCTCCTGTTTCCATTGCAATATTTGATGGAAAGTATGAAAAGCCGGCAGGAAGCTGCGACAATCAGACACCGTAATTGGGCTGACGTTTAATGTTGTAATGAGAGTCTTTTTTTATGTAGTATTTGGCAACGAGAGATTTAATTTGACGCATTATAGGGTGCGGTCGATGTTTGTGCGTCTTGCTTTCTTTTTGGTTTTGGTTTTTACACGTCTTATGCTGCTCACGACAAACATTAGATTCTACTTACTTCACATTTTACTTTAGTACACTGGTCCACATGTGATTTGCCCAGAATGTGGGTATATTCTTTCTGAAATGTTTCACTCTTAAGGACACAAAACTGCACAAAGAACATTATCACTGCACTAGCACAATTCCACTATCATGAGGCCCGAGAGCACGGCGGGAGAAACGATTCGATTCTGGTTAAACTATACCAGCATTATCTATATATACGTATACAGACGTCGCAATACAGCACATAATTGAGAGTGACGAAAGCATCCACTCACTATATCCCTGTAGCCAGTGTTGCGGAGTTACCACTACGGAATTGGAATGACTCCGGAATCATTCGACATTTTCGTGACCCCGGAGTGAAATGGCAATGGAAATAAGGGGCCCCTGAAACGGTTCGGACAAATTTTGTACACGCGTAGGGTACAGCTAAAGTTAATCATTCGCACCACAATTCGTGTGAAGCGTCACATATTAGGAGAGCTACGAACGATTACAAGTTACCCTCCTCCATAGTCATCCATTTTCTCCTCAATTCGTTCGCCGAGTGATCGGGGCTAAGCTCCACCTCCACTGGCTCTGCGTCATGATGGCACGTCGTGTCGTCGACTTCCGCTTCTCTGGGAGCGAGCGCGCGAAGTCTCTGCAATCTCTCTGCCAGCTGCTTGGCAGTCGACCCCAAGTGCGAGCTATCGAAGCAACGTGCGTGGTGAGCATTTTGTCGCAGCGCCGAATGTGTCTGGTATTCCGGTAACCGCAGGCGAGCTGGGCGTTTCGACGAAACTGTGGAGGCATAAACTCGAGCTGATGAAGGAACTTTAGCGTAGACTTACGTGAGCGGCCTGACCGGTCTGCACAGTCCAGCCACCTGTTGGCGCAGAGCTTAACCAGCCAAACAAAGCGCTAATATTGCTCTAACCAGGTGTAAAACATTTTAAACATTTACGATAACAACATGTTGACGATTACACTCCTGCGAAAAAGTTACACCAGCAACAAAGAAGAATACATTTTGTTACTGCTACTGTGTGTGGTTGAGCTCTGTGCCACCAGGTGGCTGCACCGTTCCACCAGGTGGCTGCACCGTGCAGACCATTAACATTTACGCTTCTGCTCATCCCGTGAAACGGCACGGTCAAGCGGCCAGGCCCTGTCACCTTGCGCTTACGTTTACCCGAATACCGGACTCGCGAAACGCTGTTATGGTAGTAAACCTCCAGTTCAAAATAACGGCCGCAAACAAGCAAATCTTGGCTCCGATCGGATAGCGGCAGTCCGATGCGTGGCTGCCAGTCCGCTCGTCTGCAGCGTTGCAGAAGGACACGATGTCACAGCTTGACAAATAGCCAGTCGCTACGTTTGCAGCCCACAACGCAACAAAGTCGAATCATGGTGCTCGCGAAAAGACTGAGACCGACCCTGACCGCGAAGCTCTCGTCAATATGGAGCACGTTGTAACACAAGCAGAAGACGCTTGCTGTGTGCCGGAAGTGCTTAAGTGTACTGAGAAAGTGTTCTTGTGCATTTTCTTTCTGTTACTTTCTTTTTATAGAAACAGCTGAACTAACATTCCAGCTATTACGAAAACATTTGTTCACCATAAAGTTGAAAAAATTATTGATGACGTGCCCTGGGCAGCCAATCGGATAGCTCGCCCTAATAACGTCCTTTGGGTAAATGACGTCAAATGGGTAGGGGCGGCTTAAAATTCAGCCGAGCGATGTGCTGCGATCGGAAGCGATGTGCATTTCTAAAACCTTACAATAAATTACACGCTTTACGCGGAGTACTTAGATGCGTCAATTAATGATCAGAAGGACCTACTCTAACGATTCGGTACGTTTGTACAGAATCGTCAAAATCGTTTCAGGGTCCCTTTAAGCGCCTTTTGCCCGGAATGGAATTACGTCTTTTTCCGAAAATATAGCGCTTTTTCGTCTACGCGCTGTTTTTTGTCAAAATATGCCGAAGAACCAACCAGCCCATGTTCAAACATTAGTAAGTCAAAGCCTCGAATTTAACAATAAAGCAGTATTTTCACAATGGCTTGGCTGATTACACGCGCGCTGCATTCATAAGCAACGCGCCTACTACAATTATGTCCTTATAGACTAAGTTGCTGCGAAGTTTGTCTCGATTCTTCGCGTGACCGCAGTTCTATGCCGTTGGCATCCGTCGTGCGGAACTACGGTGACGCCGTACTCCTCCCCCCCCCCGCTTACGACTCGTGATTTCAACGCGATAGCGTTAAAGCAACTCCGGCAATTTTTCTATGTCCACTGATATTATTAAAATTTTCAATATACGTTCTATTTTACACTCTGATTATCTGTGGCAAACAATATGGCTGCAAGTCATTTGGTTTTCCTAAAAATGAATTTTAAAGATTGGTTGCGTTCCTGACTCCTGATTTTTTATTGGCCACCCTGTGTTTGTGACGTCAGAGGCTACACCGCCACTGTCACTTAAATCGTCGCTGAAATCACTGCTGTCTAATTCGGAAAATCTGTACAAGTTCCTTGTGTTGTCAGGAGGCATCATCAGCTTCGCTTCTTTGGCGTCAGCGCCACGTGTACTGCGTTTCTAGCACGCGTTCTGCGTGTTTATATTATGGTCGTGTAGGATCTGACGTCATTGCCTGATCGTGACGTCAGACGAAGCAGCTACCCGTTTAGGTTTCGGTATCTCGTTTATTGGTTATTTAAAATTATTGATGAATTTCTAAGCAAATTAAAGCACCCTAAGGGTGAGAAGGCTGTCAATGCCATTTGAATATGGTAATATCCCAATATGGTTAAAAAAGAAACGCCGGAGTTGACCTTTAAGGAGCCCGTGTTGCAGAAAATCCTGCGTCGGCGTACCGCGTGGGCGTCCGGCGTCGGACGTCCGAGGGTGGTCCGGGGAGGACCGGGTGGCACCGCCGCCGCGCTGACGCCTGTGGGCGAATAGAGAAGCGCAACGGTTCATTTAGCGGCTGGCTCATACTGTGAATGCTAGACAACTTTTCGAAGCATTCCCCTCGGCTTTCTGTGCTACCACTCCCACCCTCCTTACCAGCATTCTATTGCAAATAAAAAGTGCTTTCATAACGCACTGCCACACCGGCTCCTTCGCCCAGAGGCTCACGCATGCAGTACGTCCGCCAACATGGCACATTGGAAATTATTTTTTGAAATTAACCGCGAAGAAAACAAATAAGCTGCACGCTCAGAGCTCTCCTCCGAAACTATACATGCTGTAGTCGGAGTTTCATCTAATTTGATTCGGTACCTAAAAAGAAATCATGAACCTGAGCACACGCACCAAGAGAAGGCAAGCCAGCCGAAGATAACGCGGCCTTCACCGCTGGGTGCAGCTTTGTGCCGTTTCATCGACAGGATACACTTGACAACGCCATAATCAGCATGACTTGCACTGACATGAAGCCATTTCGTGTTGTCGATAGGGAACGATTCAAACAATTCGTAACCTTAAGTTTTACAATATTATAAACCGGCTTTCATCAAAGTAACTGCTTTTTATTCTTTCGGATTTAGGTCGCCGTCCCGGGCTACAAGTAACCATGGCGGGATGACCTGAGGGAGAAGTTCCTGCCAGGGAAAGTATCAGCGCTGCAGACCAAATATCATCGTATTTGGCGGGAACGGAGCACGACTGTATCGCGCTAGAAGAATGGACGTCGCGGTCTGTACGGAGGGCTTCCTGACTGTCGAAGCAACATTCCTGGACAGCAACTTCACGGCTCGCATGTACTTCAGAAGAGTTAACTTCAGAAGAGTTAAAAAAGTGGCTAAGCGGTATAATGTAGCGGTGGTGTTATCCGCTCCCCAAAAGCTTGCCCAGCTAAGCCGTCGCATAACTTGCGAAAGCCAAATGCCTGGGTGTCAGAAGAAGCATGGCCAGCGTTTCGTAAAGTGTGCCACAAACGTCGTGTATGAAATTCGTCTGTCCTGCGGGAAATCCTACATTGGACAGACGGGGCGTTGTGTGAACGACCGGCTTAGGGAACATGCAAAAGGTATAAAAAATAATGAAGGTGAGCGACTTGTCGATCACTGCAGGGCTTGCACCGATTGTGTTCCATGGTTCCGCGATGCGAGGATTTTGTGTAGAGGCAGGCATCAGACATCGCGTGAAACATTGGAAGCCTACTGCATCAAGAAAGCGGGTCCGAACTGTGTTAGTGATACATCGGTTTTTCTTTACGAGGCTGAGCTGAAGTTTCTATCGCGCTTACTCTGATAAAACTTTGTACTCCATGTTGCCTTGTACGCATGCGCGGTGTTTTGGAGGGCTATATATGTCGAGTGCTTTCACCCTCATTAAAGAGTTGAAGTAGCACCCGTGGTGTCGTCGTCTTTCTTGTGTGTGTTGTTTTTTTTGCGCAAAATATTTTCAGTATGCAAGCTCACATGTACCTCCTCAGTTTCACACGCCTGACAGGGAGCTACACAGCAGCTCGGATCCGCTCTCAGTATGACGCACCGTTGCTGCAGCGGAACATCGCTGACAAGGTGAAATATGTATTTTGGTATAATTTCGCCTCCGTTAGCGGTTTTATTTCATTTTCCAGGTCCTTCTCGAGGTGACAGATAACACTCCATGAATGATAAAGGCATTTGCATTTACCGGGTGGGAGACTGAAGAAGACGATGATGATGACAAATTCGACGACTGCCCGGAACGCTTAACCAAGGAGCTTTTAAGCGAGTTCCATCAGTTGGAGCAATTTGGATGTGGCTGCACCGCCCACAGTCTGTAGCTTGCTGTAAAAGACGCTAATCGGCAGGTATGGGCTATTAAATAACATATTGGTTTCATCATATGTGCATTGATACGTCGTTCATTTATTAGTATTTTCATAAACAATTGTTTGGGCCAAGCTTTGTTAAATAATTTGCCATGAATCCGTGGGGAAAGAATGTATGAATATAACAATTGCAGTTTGAAAAGAAAGGACAGACAACTGGGCTTATTACAGTTTCGGTGCTTTAAAGCTTTATTATGCAACTAGCCCCAGCTCATGTTTAGCGGAATTGTCGAGTGTGCTTCGCTTTTTCATCTTGGGGATTTGTGGGGCATTTTCTGCCATGGCCGAGGTCACGAACTCTGCTTCCCATAAAATAGTGGTTGCGGATCATTTTTCGGCTTCAGGCCAGGCACCAAGCTTACGCCACTTCGAGGTCTGCTTTCACCGGCCGCATCAGTCAAGCGTTCTGAAATTCCTCCAAAGACAAAAAAGGGCACATCATGCAAAGAACGCCGACGTTTTCCCGAAGTTACATTTCAAAAGATTTGGATTTGGTTGATTCCGTGTTCAAGCTATTTCTGTCTTATTGTATTTTGTGATTCTTGCTATTTTTCTCCTTTCGGGATCTCCCTCTGCGTTTTTTTAGATAAAACCCCGTCCACCCGGGAAAATGAAATACTGCGTACGTCACTCCTTCTAGTACAAATCGCTCTGCCCCTAAACACAGTTGCATGGCATACAAGACCAGCCAGCGAGGCAGCAGTCTGCTGCTAGTACGTTTATTTGAATTACGAAGCCAATTTCATTAAGATGACACCAGCCCTACTGCCGTAGCCACGGCACTACGTGCACGACATGTATTCCTAAAGAACAGGAAGGTGCAGCCTATGCATTAATGTCACTCAATTTATCGTAGGGCTGGAGAAAATGGCTGTGTCTGTCCCCACTTTATTTTGTCTAATGCAGTCTTGAAGAGTATCAGTGTGTCGTCGAGTGCAATATCGTACGATTACATATGTCATCATTCTCATTCTGAGACTATATTGCATTGCATGTTAGCCGTTTGCGCTACCTGTACTTTCACTGGCAATATTCACTAATTGTCGTCCTCTTTAAATTTTAGGGCCCAGATGCCGAGGAAGTCTTACAATTATGCGGCGCCATCATTGCATCTATACAGAAGAGCACCGCCGACACGGAAGAAGTGTTGGACGTGGCCGGTCTGCATTTGGAATCTCACAACACGATGAGGTGGAACTCGCAGCTGTGAATGATGAGAAAGCTCATTACTACTTTTCAAGTCATCTAGGCCTGACTGAAACTGCAGGCGTGCAAGAAGACTAAATTGTCTAAATATGAACTGAAGCTGGCGACAGACTTGATTGAGCTTCTCTCCCCTGTAGAAGAAGCCACGGAATTGCTGCAGGAAAGGCACGAGACAGCCGGGATTCTGCTTCTCGCGTTGCTAAATACCGAAGTTTCCTTTGCAGAAACCTTAAGCAAAGGGACACTTCTTTGCAAAGAGGCGGCTAAAGGCCTACAACGTAGCCTGGAGAAGCGGTTCGCAAGCGCATGGACTAGCTCTGTTTGTTTTTGGTGGGTGCCCTCCTAAACCCACGGTTTAAGTCTTCTTGGTGTTCAGCTGCAACAGCCGAGCAGATGCGTTCTGCTGTGCTGGGGAGGGGGCGTCTATTGTTAGGGCAGGACAGCGTCAGCACCATCGCGAATGCAGACTCTGAAGCAGGACCAAAAAGATTGATGTGTAAAGACAGGAAAAATGAAAGTGTCCACCAAGACAATATGCTTGGATCCATTGTTGGGAAAATTTCTCTTTACCTCACAGAGGGAACTTGCGCAGACACGGTTAAGCCCCTGACCTATTGGAAAGCGAACGCTTGCCACTTTCCCTTGCTTTCCCGCCTCGCAAGGGCAGTCTTCACTGTGAACGCGACGTAAGCGGACGCGGAACGCGTGTTTTCTATGGCATCCCTGATAATGACATCGAAGCAAAATCGGCTCATGCTTGTCAAACGCAACACATAATTAGGTAAAAGGAAAGTGTTTTATCTCACTTTTTTGTTTTTAGAGCTAACCGTTGAAGCAGCCGTCATTTGCATTTCGGGTTTTCAAAATCAAATGGTGAATTGTCCATTTAGCTCATGACATTGTGTTGCAAAATGCGACAGGCCTTCCTATACACACCTCAACAGTCAAACTATGGCTGCTTCGTTTGCACAACACCTTGGCCCAATTGCACAACACCTTGGCCCAATTAATCGAATCTCAGAAAGCCAATCAGATAGAACGACTGAAATGTACATCGACGTGAGGGCACGTACTCAGACAATTACGATATCTAAAATCAGAGTTTGCCCTACTCGACAATACTCGGCTCTACTCGGGAGACAATATAGTTACAGAGCGTAGAACTGACCTCTTTCCATTTTATGCCTTCTGTTTTTCTTGTCATGTATTCACTAATCCAATGGCGACCTGTCCGGACAGGCCGCCATTGGAATATGAACCTGGCAACGTTTAACGCTAGAACATTAGCTAGTGAGGCGAATCTAGCAGTGCTATTGGAGGAATTAGAGGGCAGTAAATGGGATATAATAGGGCTCAGTGAAGTTAGGAGGCCAAAAGAAGCATATACAGTGCTAAAAAACGGGCACGTCCTGTGCTACCGGGGCTTAGCGGAGAGACGACAACTAGGAGTCGGATTCCTGATTAATAAGAATATAGCTGGTAACACAAAGGAATTCTATAGCATTAATGAGAGGGTGGCAGGTCTTGTTGTGAAACTTAATAACAGGTACAAAATGAAGGTTGTACAGGTCTACGCCCCTACATCCAGTCATGATGACCAGGAAGTCGAAAGCTTCTATGAAGACGTGGAATCGGCGATGGGTATGGGTAGAGTGAAAACAAAATACACTATACTCATGGGCGACTTCAATGCCAAGTTAGGCAAAAAGCAGGCTGGAGACAAGGCAGTGGTGCAATATGGCGTAGGCACTAGGAATAGCAAGGGAGAGTTCTTAGTAGAGTTTGCGGAACAGAATAACATGCGGATTATGAATACCTTCTTCCGCAAGCGGTATAGGCGAAAGTGGACGTGGAGGAGCCCGAACGGCAAGACTAGAAATGAAATAGACCTCATACTCTGCGCTAACCCTGGCATCATACAAGATGTGGACGTGCTCGGCAAGGTGCGCTGCAGTGACCATAGGATGGTAAGAACTCGAATTAGCCTAGACCTGAGGAGGGAACGGAAGAAACTGGTACATAAGAAGCCGATCAATGAGTTACCGGTAAGAGGGAAAATAGAGGAATTCCAGATCAATCTACAGAACAGGTATTCGGCTTTAACTCAGGAAGAGGACCTTAGTGTTGAAGCAACGAACGACAATCTTATGGGCATTATTAAGGAGTCTGCAATAGAAGTCGGTGGTAACTCCGTTAGACAGGATACCAGTAAGCTATCGCAGGAGACGAAAGATCTGATCAAGAAACGCCAATGTATGAAAGCCTCTAACGCTACAGCTAGAATAGAACTGGCAGAACTTTCCAAGTTAATCAACAAGCGTAAGACAGCTGACATAAGGAAGTATAATATGGATAGAATTGAATATGTTCTCAGGAACGGAGGAAGCCTAAAAGCAGTGAAGGAGAAACTAGGAATCAGCAACAATCAGATGTATGCGTTAAGAGATAAAGCCGGCAATATCATTACTAATGTGGATGAGATAGTTCAAGTGGCTGAGGAGTTCTATAGAGATTTATACAGTACCAGTGGCACCCATGACGTTAATGGAAGAGAGAATAGTCTAGAGGAATTTGAAATCCCACAGGTAACGCCGGAAGAAGTAAAGAAAGCCTTGGGAGCTATGCAAAGGGGGAACGCAGCTGGGAAGGATCCGGTAACAGCAGATTTGTTGAAGTATGGTGGGCAGATTGTTCTAGAGAAACTGGCCACCCTGTATACGCAATGCCTCATGACCTCGAGCGTACCGGAATCTCAGAAGAACGCTAACATATTCCTAATCCATAAGAAAGGGGACGCCAAAGACTTGAAAAATTATAGACCGATCAGCTTACTGTCCATTGCCTACAAAGTATTTACTAAGGTAATCGCAAATAGAATCAGGAACACCTTAGACTTCTGTCAACCACAGGACCAGGCCGTATTCCGTTAAGACTACTCAACAATAGACCGTATTCACACTATCAATCAGGTGATAGTGAAGTGTGCGGAATATAAGCAACCCTTATATATAGCTTTCATTGATTACGAGAAGGCGTTTGATTCAGTCGAAACCTCAGTAGTCATGGAGGCATTACGGAATCAGGGTGTAGGCGAGCCGTATGTAAAAATACTGAAATAGCGATTCCACAGCCACCGTAGTCCTCCATAAAGAAAGGAACAAAATCCCAATAAAGAAAGGTGTCAGGCAGGGAGATACGATCTCTCGAATGCTATTCACGGCGTGTTTACAGGAGGTATTCAGAGACCTGGATTGGGAAGAATTGGGGACAAGAGGTAATAGAGAATACCTTAGTGACTTGCGATTCACTGATGATATTGCCTTGCTTAGTAACTCAAGGGACCAATTGCAATGCATGCTCACTGACCTGGAGAGGCAAAGCAGAAGGGTGGGTCTAAAAATTAATCTGCAGAAAACTAAAGTAATGTTTAACAGTCTCGGAAGAGAACAGCAATTTACAATAGGTAGCGAGGCACTGGAAGTGGTAAGGGAATACATCTACTTAGGGCAGGTAGTGACCGTGGATCCGGATCATGAGACTGAAATAATCAGAAGAATAAGAATGGGATGGCGTGTGTTTGGCAGGCATTCTCAGATCATGAACAGCAGGTTGCCATTATCCCTTAAGAGAAAAGTTCATAACAGCTGTGTCTTACCAGTACTCACGTACGGGGCTGAAACCGAGAGGCTTACGAAAAGGGTTCTACTTAAATTGAGGACGACGCAACGAGCTATGGAAAGAAGAATGATCGGTGTAACGCGAAGGGATAAGAAGAGAGCTGATTGGGTGAGGGAACAAACGCGAGTTAATGATATCTTAGTTGAAATCAAGAAAAAGAAATGGGCATGGGCAGGACATGTAATGAGGATGTTAGATAACCGATGGTCAGTAAGGTTTACGGACTGCATTCCAAGGGAAGGGAAGCGTAGCAGGGGGCGGGAGAAAGTTAGGTGGGAGGATGAGACTAAGAAGTTTGCAGGGACAACATGGCCACAATTAGTACAGGACCTGGGTAGTTGGAGAAGTATGGGAGAGGCCTTTGCCCTGCAGTGGGCGTAACCAGGCTGATGATGATGATGATGACATAGGCAGTGGTAGCACGCAGGTTAATACGCTTGCTACTGTGCACGGAGCATGAGTTCTGGTTGTGAGATAGGGGGATGAACTTTATTTAAAGTCAGTAATGGAGCCGGTGAAGGCCCTCAGTCCAAGGCATCGCTTGTGCAATTGTTAATCGCAGCGTTGATGAACTCCACCAAGTACTCTTATGACGGTGGCCACGTAAGTAGGTGGCTTGTATAAGCCGCATAGCTGATGGGGGAGGGGCCTAAAAGGACAAGGAAGGAAAGTGTGGGGAAACAGGTGGGGGATAGTGCCACAGAATGTACTGGTAGTTAGGGTTATAACTTCCACAACATGGGCAGACAGCTGAAAGGGGGGGGGGGAGGTCATCGTCGAAAGCACGGAAAAGGTGTAGACGGGTTGGTGTGAGCAAAGAGTTGAATTGCGCCTGCCACAATAAGACGCCATGCGCACGCGACAGGGTCGGGTGGTGAAGGGGAGAGTCACCTGAGGAGACGATAGGGTCGTAGGATGTACGGCGTGTAGTGCGGAGTGTCTAGAGTTGGTTCAGGGATGTCTGGAGGCTAGCGTAAAGCTTCACAGGCACACCGGTTAGCTTGTTAACAATCCCGCATAACCTAGAATACAGACAACCTCCATCTGCCACCGGTGTGCATAAAGAATGTGCCCTGAGAGAGGCATGTGAGGCGGGAAGCGTTCCCTGCAGAAGTTTGAGGCAAGCGTCCATGGAATCAGTAAATATGATAGGAGGTTTCAATGAATTCAGACGTAGATGACGGAAAGCTGCAGACAGCGCATGCAGCTCTGCTAGCGTAGGATCATTATTAGGATGCAGGTCGCTATGTACTATACCTAGGGAATATGAAAGTATGACGACAATGGAATCGCGGGGGGATGTGCTATCGTCCGTGAAAAAACAGAGATGCAAGGGATGCGTGCGGAGGTAGCGCTTGTCATATAAAACGCAGGATCCACATTGCGAAATGTCCCGTTGAGGGTGAATGTGTCGTGGAAGAGGGGCGACTGTTAGAAGGATTTGTGTAGAAGGAGGGAGTACTGAAAGAGAAGTAGCAGGACCCATAGGGGCGGAATAGCCTAAGCGCTAAAGGATAGTGCGTCCTTGTTGGGTCTGGCATAGGCGAAGCTCTTGATTGCATTTATGAATGGAGAGAAGCACATCGGCCGTGTTGTGAACGACCATCTCGAGCAGGAGGGAGGTGCTGGTGCTGACAAGGTGACCCAAGGAGAGATTCGTAGCCTTACGGTAGAGGGCATATAATTTGCTCATGCCGGTGGAGTGCAATTTAGTATAGGGTAGTTGATACCGAAGGCGAGAAACTAGAAGAGCATCACGGAGAGGAAGCATGTCAGGTTCTTTGAGGCCTCGGAAGCGCGAGCATACCCCACGGCTCATCTGCAGCCCTTGCTCCTTTTGACCGAGAACGTGCGGCACCACTGCACCACGACCTCTATCGCTCTGAATGTAGATGCTAATAACTCTTATGTACCGCAGCTGAGCGACACTAACCCCAGGAGAAGTATCTTGTATGGACAGAGGAAACAACCAAGGGTGGTGCACAACGAGACGTTCTGTTTTCTGTGGTGAAGAGGTTAGGTCAATAGCGCTAGCAACGGAAGGGGTAACATCGTGTGCCGTTTGTCCTGAATTTCACCTGGGGAGCCAGGAGCAATCAAGATTGCAATGTCGTGGGCAATTGTACTGTAGTGAATATTCTGATCGGAAAAAAGAGCCTAGTCGATGACACATGTTGTTAAAGTGAAAGGAAGAGGACAAAGAATAAAGCCCAAGGAAAAGCTCGCTACGGAAGCACGCTATGCAAATGTGGGTGATGGACCGGCGTCTGGCTATGCGTGCGCAATGACTGCGACTTTCTTGGGTGCGTGCCTGAAGAAAGGAGCAGTCATAATTGTAAACGCAGGCACTGCACTTTGTGTGGGCCAGTTCTCGGAGCATATAGTGTTATGAGCCACGTTGTCAGAGTGAAGTGTGAAGAGGCGTAGATGCTTTACAGAGGAAGATTTTGTTATTGTATCACTATCTTGTTCACGCTGGATTCACCGGAAGCAAATGCTGTAGCAAATATTTCCATATACTGCTGTTATTAATGAAGTAATGATGTAAACTTGGAAAAATGGGCCATCGAAGGGCCGACTATACGACAAAAATAAAAAAATAAACTCAACTTCCTAAGAAATGCACAAAAAATTCTCGGTTTTGTCCTGAAGGTGAATCATTGATAGTACTAAAAAGTACTAGACAATTATGTGAAGTAAGTTTTTAGTTTATGGGCAGTATCAGTTGCAGTAAACATATGCCTGTTAACTAAGCAAGCATTGCGTAACGAGCGCACAGACAAACATGAACATCTCACCAGATGAGCGCGAGCAATCGCTTTCACAACGCTGAAGGATGAAGGGCGCTGGCAGCGAGGAGCGCGCGTGCTTGTCTCAAAACGAACATTTCGTGCTGTCGCTCACTTCACCATTTTGGCTGTGTCGCGTCTCTATGACTCAGATTAAGTGACCTCTAACATTACGTGCGAGGGAAGACAGCGCACATGAAGCCCCCGGCCATCTCTGCACCCCATTGTATGCTCGCCCTTAGCCCTAACACCCCAGCAGATGATATTAAACGTACGGCGCGCGGGACGCGTATGCACTTGGTCGCGCGCGAAAGGCCCCGGCCAGATTAGAGGAAGAGACGCACGCTCTCCTCCTCTTGCCCGACCTTTCGGGCTATGCGGGCTCCTCCACATGACTTTCTGGATTAGCCAAGCGCTAACAAAGCGCGCATCAAGCCACCATCCTTCTCGCCTCTCCCTCACATGTTTGCACTCACATTCGCAGCCCATCCCATGACCACCAACATTCTGCGCACGGGCCACATGAATTTCTGGATTAGCCAAGCGCTAACAAAGCGCGCATCAAGCCATTATCCTTCTCGCCTCTCCCTCGCATGTTTGCGCTCACATTCGCAGCCCATCCCATGACTACCAACATTCTGCGCACGGGCCGCTCATTCTCCTCGCACTTGGACTTTATTCGTGACAGTACAGCGACGGTGACACCAACGGTGAAAATATGCCTGTGGTGTCCGCATTATTGTTATAGCAACAAAATTAAATATCTTGTAAAATTCAGAAAGTCGCTTTGAGCACATAGTGCATCTGGCTCCGTGTATACTATGAGCAATGCTTAGGGACAAGTTGTCAGGCAGAAGTGTATGCGTCAAGGAATCCCGATGCACCAGGTAGCCGTGCACGTGCTAACCATATAGCGGCGAAGGCGCGTCGGCATGAAAAGCAACCTTCTCGACGACGATGGTATGAGTGGTGCGAGAATCTTGGATCGGGCATTGGAAACAGAGTGCTTTGGCGTACGTTCCGATCAATGGAACGCGGTCATAAGCAACCTGACCCTGCAGCGAGCGTTAGGTTAGCGATGCAGAGTTCGCCACATCAATTTGCAGAACACGCTGCTAGAGCGTTTTTCCCGAAATACGATCACGCGTCACCTATAAACTGCCCCGAAATTGATTAATCTGACACAACTTCCAAATCCGAAATATCCAGCCCTTTCAGCATGGCCGAACTAATAGCGGCGATTGAAACTTCGAAGCAACGAACAACACCTGGTCCCGATGGTATTCCTTACGAGGTTTTCAAGAATATGGAAGGAGCAGCTCTCGACGCACTTCTTCAGGCCATTAACAAAGTATGGGAGACTGGAAACGTTCTACCTGACTGGAAGCATTCAATTGTTGTCGCGATTCCGAAACCAGGAAAGTCTCCAAATAGCCTGCAGTCTTTACGCCCAATTTCACTAACCTCAACTGTCTGCAAGCTCGCTGAAAAGATGCTGGCCACACGTGTTTCCTGGTGGCTTGAACGCCACGATAAATATCATCCTGCTCAAATTGGATACCGTTCTTACTTGGGAACTGAAGACGGACTTTCTATCTTATCAGACGATGTTTTACAGGTTTCACCACACAGTCACGCTGTGCGCACGGTAGTAGCAACAGACATAACGAAAGCTTATGACAATATAGACCATGAAATCATTATAGCCAACCTCATCGACCTGGGACTTCCACCGCGGGTGATAAGATTCATCTACTCATTCCTTCAGAATCGCACATTTGCGATTAGAGTAGATGGAAGGCAAGAAAGATACTTCACATTGAACAGAGGAGTCCCACAAGGTTCGGTTTTGGCTTCTCTTCAACGTTGCTCTAATACCTCTAGCCTGGCAACTGCATCGGATTCCAGACGCGGGTTCTTAATCTATGCGGATGACGTCACTTTGTGGTCCGTGCATGAAGATATAATTAGACAAACTCAACAGCTTCAAGAAGTCCTTGATGTTCTGAACAACTACGCTCCGAAAGCAGGGTTGGACATTTCCGCCCAAAAATCAAGCTATGTTGTGGTAGCCAACAAGAAAGAACGCACAAGAATCACGCAGCACCCCTTTACATTTATACTCGGCGCAGTGACAATCCCTGAGGCTTCTGAGGTCCGCATACTGGGTCTCGATATTCACCACTCCGGCAGTGGTGCACACTGGCTCCGTAAAACCAGACAGAGTTTGACAAAAACCCTTCACCTTATTCGTCGCATTGCAGCAAAAGCAGCTGGAGCTCGTACTGACGTAGCTCGACGGTTGGTGCGTGCAGTCTTGCAGCCACGAATTTTATATCAGGCACAATTTCAACGGCTGACTTTGGCACAGCTGGCACAGTTGGAGACGATTAATCGCGATGCTATGCGCACAATCACAGCACTGCCCCGCATCACTCCGATACCAACCTTACAGGAACATGCCCAGCTCAACACAATTGCAGAGCTAATTTTGCAACGTGAAAAAGCACGTGAAATAAAAAAGCAACTTGTTCCGGCTGTCGCTGCGTTGCATGCTCATTTTCAAAGCGGCTCTCGGATTGACAATCAGCCCTATCCAATGCCTCCCTGGAAATTCACCAGCATCACAACTAATAAGCCAACGAAGTTACGACGCAGCGATACAACAGGTATTATTGACGAACACAACATCGTCGATGCATCATGCGCCAACATCTGCAAAGTCTATACGGATGCTGCCATTCTCCCAGACGGCGGAAGGACATCATTCCTGAGTACTACGCATAATTTCATCAACGGCCACCAGCGCTATTTATCTACGGAAGCCAGCGCTCTAGTAATTGAACTTCAAGCCATCCACGACGCTGTGCAAGATGCGACATCTGAGCTGCCTACCATCAAGCAACTAGATATCTTCACTGATTCTTTAGCAGCTATTCAGGAACTCAAGAAGGTTGATAAGGCGATGGAAATCTGCGAGACAATACACACTATGAATAGTAAAACAGCTACTTGCGTCAAGGTACACTGGATTCAAGGCCATTCAGCGAACCCTCACAACATTGCTGCTGACCAGCAGGCACACTGCCCTCCTAATCCTGATCCTCCACCTATTCCCCTCCCACCCCAACCCCTTAACTCGCTGCGAGCCCGTAAAAATGTTCTCCGGCAGGACACACGCGCTCTTATCCCACCGTGTGTCTGCTCCCTCCCCCTTCACCTTACTAGGGCGGAGGAAGTTGTGCTTAGGAGGCTTCGGGCCGGGGTGGCCCTTACACCGGCTGTTGTCTCAAAGTGCCCATGTGGTATGGTATAGGGTTGGTTTGTCTTCATGGTGTGGAGACAAACCAACCCTATACCATACCACATGGACTTGCCAGAAAATAGATGGGCTAGCCATAATAAAAAACCCGAGTGCGGAACAGTGGGAGAGGATGCTATCCAGCGACATCCTGAAAGTCCAACAAGGACTAGTAAGGCGTGCACGCAGGGCAGCTACCCTCAGCGGAGCCCTGGACTAGGGGAACCGACCCTGGAGAGAAGATGGAAGACTCCATCTGAAGCCGCAAAAATCACTGTAAAATAGAGCAAATAAACGTTTTTCATCATCATCAAAGTGGAACTGGTCGCATTTACCACTGGGTGCTACGTGTCCATACTGCTCCGTTCCTGTGGTGGAAGCAGATGCATACCACCTGATATGGGCATGTACGAGTTTACAATCGGAACGCTCGCGTCTCCTACTGCAAGCCGGCCTCCGCTATGACCGCTGGATACATGACAACAGATTCCACAAAACACTGCTTCAATTCATACACAACACAGGCCTCACAGCACACATATAATACACATATACGCTCCAAGAATTATGCCTTAAGGGCAAGCCTTTATAGCAAAAAAAAAAAAAGACAAGTTGTGACAACACTGTGCAGAATCGGGCCATTTGTAAGCTCAGAAAAAAGGCTAAGGAAGTGGAGGATTGTTGCTTGCTACAAGCGAACCTAGCCTTACAAAGGCTGGCGGAAATTGCTTTGCCTGAACGCCACTTACGAAGCGTGGTATGCTCTGAAACTCGTCCCACTACCTCTCGTAACACAAGGGCATCCGATAAGTTGAAACAAAAAGAATTCTGAGGAAACCTAACAACTTAAGCGAGTGAGACACTTAAGTGAGACACTTAAGCGAGTGCGTTGAGACGCTTGTCCAACGACTCCTAGATAGCACAAGGCCGGTGCACTTGGTTCTTTGACGTCATGCTACCTTGCCCGACTGCGATAAAATCTAATGGGGACACTCGAGCCGAGTAAGCCACGATGATTTTGACGTCACCGCTTTCGTCACAACGCGCTTTACAATGTACATTTTGGAACAAGTCGCGTGACGTCATAAAGGAGAGTGCAGGGTGGGGTAGTAGGTTAGAAACTGACTTCCGCCAACGTTTCTACTCAAATTTATTCTGTTTTTTATACATAATTTCTTTATAGCAATTCCTGAGGCGCAGTTAGAACGTAGGCGAGAGCTTGCGCGAACAAGGAACGCGCCAATAACACAGGCTTCCGAGAGCGAGGGTGACGTGGCGTCGCGGGGCTGTCCTCTCCGCTCACGCAATACCTGGCGTGCTGTAGGGACAGCTGGTGTTTTCTTTCGCCCGCTCTGCTCCGTCGAGGCGCGCTCATTAAGTGGCGTTGCGGCCACTGGGTATTTAGGTGCCGTTTTTCGCTTGTCCAGAACACAGACGTCGGCTTTTTCGCTCAACGTGCTATTTGATGCTTCTTCATCGAAATACTGATAGCAAGGATGAATACGAAAGGGGTAGGAGCACGCTGCGCGTCATTCATTCGTGGTCTACCCGCATGGCTCACCATTCACACAGCTATCTATCATGCATGAATAAAATTTAGGAGAAATCGAAGCACCTCTACCCTAAATATTCAGTCTTCTCACTGGAACAAAATGTCAATAGCGCTTGTGTGTCGGGCCATCTCGCGCTTCGGTTTAAGACTTTACGTTCTGCGTCAACTTCATGACACTAACAAATAAAGGTCGATGTCACAAAGAGCTTGACAGTCCACATACGACTATGACGCACTAAGTTCTGTCTTTTAGCACCATGCTGGAACTTGCGTTTACCTTGTGCCGATGCGATAAAGGAGGTTGACTTCAGTTGTGTGAAATTCTTTAGTCGCGGAAGGTTGGTGTAGTGGAAACCACTGCGAACATTAGCAGCCTAAGACAGCTTGGTTCATATCAATTTTTCCGTACTGAGGAGCCTTGTTCGTTGGTCTGAACTCCAACGCTGTGTGCCCAACATTGTCAGTGGCCTCGTTGCCTGCTACACCGATATGTGAGGGTATCCACTGGTGGAAACTCCAACGTTTCGCAATTCTTCAACAGCATGTAACGTCTGAATGCGCTTGTCTGAATGCGCGATGTAATAATTACAGCGCCGCCTTGTTTTATAAAAAAAACAACAACGGATCATGGCCGGCCACACTCCAGTACTTAGAATAGCAGCATCACGAAACCTCAATATTTTGTCTAGTCTATTAGTAGGCTCCTCATTACCTCAGTTGAAAGTAAGAGCTTTATCTACGCATTTATACAGGTAAGACGTCTGCGGTGCGAGCACTGCACCGAACTTTGAAAGCAGTACAAGATACAAGAGAATGAGTGAAGGCCGCGATGGCGTGGCAGCAAGAGTAT
Organism: Dermacentor andersoni; assembly: GCF_023375885.2. NCBI lineage: Eukaryota > Metazoa > Arthropoda > Arachnida > Ixodida > Ixodidae > Dermacentor > Dermacentor andersoni. The sequence goes on from NC_092814.1 coordinate 196,898,200, forward strand.
TTGATAGCTGACAACTCTCTTAATACAAGGCGTATTAAAATGTTTTGTTTGAAAAGGTTTGTGAGGCCGTGTCCTTTCATACCACGCACGTTCAATAGATTTCATAAAACAGGCTGCAGGACTGGCTCTAAGGGCCCCTTTAATCGTGTAGAGCGGTAAGCCTGCGACGGAAACTCTGAGAAGCTATTATAAAGCAGTGATTCGCATTCCTGCCGTATCCCTTTCCTTGCGATCCTTTTCTTTCTCCTCCTCGTAGTGTGTAGTACGCCGCTCTGCAACATTTTATAAGAAACAACGGAACAAATTACGGGAAGAAATGATTCCATGTTTCAGGCTGCCTGTTTCTCCGTCGCTCCCTGGCTTTGTTCTCTCTTGCCTTTTTTTTTTAATCAGAAGCGTCTTTCCATGGATTTTGGGCAATATCTGGCTCCTGGCTCGCAGCATGCTGCCACTCTCTTGGTTCTGTTCGTCCTCAGCTGGCATATTGCAAACAAGATGCAAACAATAGCCGAAGAAATAGGAGCTTACGAAAAGTAAAGTCGAAATGCGGCCTTTTGTCCCTGGCCGCTGCCGGAGACGGCAACGGGAGAAAAGGCGTGCTCCGGATCCACCGCACCACGGCGTTCTTTTATTTATTCCTAGAGATCCGTGTTTTGCCAAGGAAACGAGGGGTGCACTAGCGTCGCAGATGCGCCGCGCGGCAGCCAGAGCCACTGCTCGCGGAACAGGGAGGGGGCTATTTTAGGGCCCAGCAACGGAGCAGAGGCGCTTTCACCGCGTTGTCACGAGAATGTAGTAGCCGCCTTGCGCTTTCATCTTATCTTTCTTTCTAACGATGCCGTTTGCCAAAACAAGTTGCGAATAATATGCAAAGCGAGTCTGCGGCGCGTCGTCTTTTTTTCCGTCCCCATCATCTTGAACGCACGTCCCTCAGCCCTCTTTGCGCGTGTTGGCATGTGGTTGCATACGGACCGTATATTTGTTTGGAGAGACGGCGCTTTGAACATCCGGATACTGCCCTTCGCTTCGCGCGAACCATACGCTCAATACGGCACCCGTCTTTTCGCAAACTGAGCTGTGTTACCCTTGCTTTCTTTCAATAGTTTAAGCCTAGTTAAAGCAACTAACATGCGCTTAAGAAACACGAGACCAATATGCAGCGAGGTGACATAGGAAACCATCAAGCTCGTGGTGGTAACTTGATAGCAGCTCTTGACTCGTGGCTTCGATAGGTTAAGCCTCCGATCAAATGTCAGCTGAAACGATAGCTGCTAGCGCTACTATGCTCACCCTGAACCTTGGCCAGTGTTTAAGTGTAGTCATTATATTAAAAAAAAACCTGCCAAAAAATAAACAGGCGCGCACAGGAAACATACAAGACAGGAAAGAGGCTGGACTACCAACTGTTTATTCGACAGAACGGGGCTCTAATTTATAAAGGGCACTCTGTCACATGACCATCGTACAATCGGCTTATCACAACCAACCGTAAAGAAAAAAAGAAAACAATAAATCCCAAAGGCTGCATGCACCTTCTATCTTCCAAGGGATCTCACATCTATCTTTGCCTAAGCCCAGTGATGAATAGCTTAGCAATATGGATGTTAGATAAGCGTAGTAATGCAGAGTCACACGTACATAGCAAAAGCAGAGTCAAAACCAATAAAACAACTAAACAAAACCAACAGTACAACAAAGCAGTGAAACAACACCCAGGAACACTTATAGAGCCTAATAAAATCAAATGACCAAACACACCAAGTAGAACTGAACATCATGTCACAACCTAGCGGTTTCTTATTATGTCCTTATGGTTACAAAAACGATTAAATGAATTCAATGACCTTTCTTCGTAGGGCAACTGACGAGACACTGCAACATGCTTCCCCTTTTTTACCAATAAGAAAGGCCTACATGCAGTACCTCAGTGCCAACTTATCGCGACTCCTGCCCAGGATCCTGATATCACCAAGCACTGGCTTACATTTGCACTCATTGCAGTGAAGGGGCAAACTTGACCCAGTTCCCTTTTCTAACGATTTATAGTGCTACCATGCTCTGTCGTTAATACACCGGCACGTTTTGTGCGCCTCTTTAGGCTGGTTTTTTCTTAATACCATGCACTAACTAGCCCAACAACGTGTTTTACAAGTGTAGTCGCATTCAAAGTACTGAATTCAGAATTCCGGCTGAATTTGGCATATTGTCGTCGCTTGTATGAGGCTTTATTAATCTCTAGGAATTTGCGTCTATATTTACATTCCACGAAAATTTGTACAAAACTCAACTTTATTGTTCAGTATCGGGGTACAGTACTCTCAATAAATTATGATTGCAGTTAGGGGCAAATGCCTTGCCACACGAGTCGTCTCACAACCAAGTAGTACTGATTTTATGATTTCTACTAAATGAACATAGCTTCATTACAGCCCGGCTTGGATTCCACAGTTGGAGCTTTTACTCTAAAGCAATTTCCTATAGCGACCCTTGGTAGAACTTTGCTCATTAGCTATTATTGAACTTAAAGTCCCGATTTTTGGCTCACGTAATGTCGATTTCTTTAGGGAGATTTCAGCGACATCCTGCAGCCTTCTGAAGTCTTCTGGAGATAACAAAATACATATATAAACGATGGAATTTCCAGTATGGCGCCAAGTAATTATACTTGGCCGGCAACGGTGCCAGAAAACGCGACAGACAAGTAAGGGGACTGAGACGAACACAAGGTGCACTAACATCAGAAAGCTTGTCTTGATCGCGCAGTATGCGCGATCGACATAGACGCGACGACGAAGTTTTTGCGCTCGGTTGCTGATTTTCTTCTGGTGCTGCAGTTTTTCTCTATTTATGTTATTTTCGTGCATCAGTAACATGCAACGACGTTTGTGCTGAACCCTGAAGACTCCTACTCTGCTGGGCGATCCTCCCCGCGGAGCTTGCCATGGATGGTCTTGGACTCGTCTGGCGGTCAGCATAGACCGCCCGCCGCTCGGAAGCGGCTCAGTTCGGCAGTAGGATCCGACGCTGTTGATTCCGAGCTTTCTGACTCAAGATCGGAAGATTCAAATGCTCTCATACCTGTCAAGCGCCGCCGTCCAAGACGGACGTCGCCGGCATCGTCCTCAAGTGAAGCGACTATCATATGCAGCACCATGAAGACTACGACAGTAGCTTTCATGCCCGTCGACGCAATGGTAAGCCTGAATGCTATCCCCCGACAGAAACTTAATGATTTCTTCTTCAAACTCGTCCCTGGACTAATCCAAGAGGTTCGCGTGAACCCCTGGAAAAATGTCATTGCCGTTGACACAACTGATGATAGATGATGCAAACTCTACTTGGTTTGTGTGAAATCTGTGCGGTCCACACGCGTCCCTACACACCACAGGGTACAAATATAGCGGCTATTGTCGTACCTGATGTTGACTTGGATCTTAAAGATGACGTTTTAAGAACATGACCGTTTGCACGCCACCATGCAAAATAATTAGCGTTCGAAGGCTGGGCTCGTCAAATTGCATGAAGATACTTTTTGCCTCTGGAAAGCTGCCTAGTCAAATAAAGGCTTGGCGTGTGCGCTATCCTGTTCGACCTTTCGTACCAAGGCCTTTGCAATGTAATAAGTGTTTTAAGATTGGTCATGTTCAGCGTTTTTGCACCAGAGATCTGGTCTGTGCCAAATGCGGTGGGAATCACCATGTAGATTCCTGTGAGTCAGCCATATCGGTGCCTTAACTATAATGGTGAACATTTGGCAACGGATAAAGGATGTCCGTTGGGCTCAGTGAAGTAAGGAGGCCAAAAGAAGCATATACAGTGCTAAAAAGCGGGCACGTCCTGTGCTACCGGGGCTTAGCAGAGAGGCGAGAACTAGGAGTCGGATTCCTGATTAATAAGAACATCGCTGGTAACATACAGGAACTCTATAGCATTAACGAGAGGGTGGCATGTCTTGTTGTGAAACTTAATAAGAGGTACAAAATGAAGGTTGTACAGGTCTACGCCCCTACATCTAGTCATGATGACCAGGAAGTTGAAAGCTTCTATGAAGACGTGGAATCGGCGATGGGTAAAGTCAAAACAAAATACAGTACACTGATGGGCGATTTCAATGCCAGGGTAGGCAAGAAGCAGGCCGGAGACAAGTCAGTGGGGGAATATGGCATAGGCTCTAGGAATAGCAGAGGAGAGTTATTAGTAGAGTTTGCAGAACAGAATAATATGCGGATAATGAATACCTTTTTCCGCAAGCGGGTTGGCCGAAAGTGGACGTGGAGGAGCCCGAATGGTGAGACTAGAAATGAAATCGACTTCATACTCTGCGCGAACCCTGGCATCATACAAGATGTAGACGTGCTCGGCAAGGTGCGCTGTAGTGACCATAGGATGGTAAGAACTCGAATTAGCCTTGACTTGAGGAGGGAACGGAAGAAACTGGTACATAAGAAGCCAATCAATGAGTTAGCGGTAAGGGGGAAACTAGAGGAATTCCGGATCAAGCTACAGAACAGGTATTCGGCTTTAACCCAGGAAGAGGACCATAGTGTTGAAGCAATGAACGACAATCTTATGGGCATCATTAAGGAGTGCGCAATAGAAGTCGGTGGTAACGCCGTTAAACAGGAAACCAGTAAGCAATCGCAGGAGACGAAAGATCTGATCAAGAAACGCCAATGTATGAAAGCCTCTAACCCTACAGCTAGAATAGAACTGGCAGAGCTTTCTAAGTTAATCAACAAGCGTAAGACAGCGGACATAAGGAACTATAATATGGATAGAATTGAACAGGCTGTCAGGAACGGAGGAAGCCTAAAAGCAGTGAAGAAGAAACTAGGAATAGGCAAGAATCAGATGTGTGCGTTAAGAGACAAAGCCGGCAATCTCGTTACTAATATGGATGAGATAGTTCAAGTGGCTGAAGAGTTTTATAGAGATTTATACAGTACCAGTAACAGCCACGACGATAAGGTGAGAGAGAATAGGCTAGAGGAACTTGAAATCCCACAAGTAACACCGGAAGAGGTAAAGAACGCCTTGGGAGCTATGCTAAGGGGGAAGGCAGCTGGGGAGGATCAGGTAACAGCAGATTTGTTGAAGGATGGTGGGAACACTGTCCTAGAAAGATTGGCCGCCCTATATACACAATGCATCATGACCTCGAACGTACCGGAATCTTGGAAGAACGCTAACGAAAGGGGACGCCAAAGACTTGAAAAATTATAGACCGATCAGCTTACTGTCCGTTGCCTACAAAGTATTTACTAAGGTAATCGCAAATAGAATCAGGAATACCTTAGACTTCTGTCAAGCAAAGGACCAGGCAGGATTCCGTAAAGGCTACTCAACAATAGACCGTATTCACACTATCAATTAGGTGATAGAGAAATGTGCGGAATATAACCAACCCTTATATATAGCCTTCATTGATTACGAAAAAGCATTTGATTCAGTCGAAACCTCAGCAGTCATGAAGGCACTACGGAATCAGGGTGTAGTTGAGCCATATGTAAGGATACTGGAAGATATCTATAGCAGTTCCACAGCCACCGTAATCCTCCACAAAAAAAGCAACAAAATCCCAATAAAGAAAGGCATCAGACAGGGAGATACGATATCTCCAATGCTATTCACAGCATGTTTACAGGAGGTATTCAGAGACCTGGAGTGGGAAGAATTGGGGATAAAAGTTGATGGAGAATACCTTAGCAACTTGCGATTCGCTGATGATATTGCCTTGCTTAGTAACTCAGGAGACCAATTGCAATGCATGCTCACTGACCTGGAGAGGCAAAGCAGAAGGGTGGGTCTGAAAATTAATCTACAGAAAACTAAAGTAATGTTTAACAGTCTCGGAAGAGAACAGCAGTTTACGATAGGTAGCGAGGCACTGGAAGTGGTAAGGGAATACATCTACTTAGGGCAGGTAGTGACCACGGATCTAGATCATGAGACTGAAATAACCAGAAGAATAAGAATGGGCTGGGGTGCGTTTGGCAGGCATTCTCAAATCATGAACAGCAGGTTGCCACTATCCCTCAAGAGGAAAGTGTATAACAGCTGTGTCTTACCAGTACTCACCTACGGGGCAGAAACCTGGAGGATTACGAAAAGGGTTCTGCTGAAATTGAGGACGACGCAACGAGCTATGGAAAGAAGAATGATAGGTGTAACGTTAACGGATAAGAAAAGAGCAGATTGGGTGAGGGAACAAACGCGGGTAAATGACATCTTAGTTAAAATCAAGAAAAAGAAATGGGCATGGGCCGGACATGTAATGAGGAGGGAAGATAACCGATGGTCATTAAGGGTTACGGACTAGATTCCAAGGGAAGGGAAGCGTAGTAGGGGGCGGCAGAAAGTTGGGTGGGGGGATGACATTAAGACGTTTGCAGGGACAACATGGCCACAATTAGTACATGACCGGGGTAGTTGGAGAAGTATGGGAGAGGCCTTTGCCCTGCAGTGGGCGTAACTAGGCTGATGATGATGATGATGAAAGTATGTCCCTCAATGCAGAAAGAACTAAAGGCACTAAAAGACGAAGCCAAAAAGAAGGCAGCAGGAGGTGAAAGCTCCCGTCGCCGTAGTGCTGCCCCAGCGACTTGAAAAGCAGCGCATTCAAAGAATGACAAAGACACAACGCATCGGAAAGTAGGGGGGCGGACATTCGCCCTCTCAGACACATCGTGGCCAGCGCTGCCATCGAAATCGTCGGAACAAGTATCTACAAAGACGTCGATCACAGTGGAAAACACTGCAAACACACTACCTAAACCGGTCTCAGCCAACGACGATGTGCAACTTGTCAATCTTCTGAAGATGCTTGTCAACGTCATCAGATCTCTAATCGCTGGTTGTCAGACGTCAGCAGCGTCAGCGGCAGAGCAACTTTTGGAGGCCCTCGTTCCAGTACTCGACGGCCTTCACTAGACGTTTTACGGGAGATAATTTTAACAGTTGTCAGCAGCTTCGCCTCTTTGTGCTGCAATGGAATGTCATGTCGATGCGACCGCCGCACTCTGATTTAGTTCTTCGACTCATCGCTATGAAGACTGCACCAGACGTTATAGCGCTTCAGGAAAGTAACATAAGGTACGATGAATATCGATTGCCAGGCTTCGTGGCTGTCTACAGTAACACTCGATGCTCGGAAACAGCTTGTGGCTCTTTCCAGTTTGTGGACGCGGCGCATACGCGCAATGCTTCAAAAGCATCAGTGTACGTGCGTGCTGACTTGGATTTTGCGGTTCTTGACACAGACGGCATCTGTTACGATGAGTTTGAGTGTGCAGCTGTTACTGTGAGCCTCAGATGTGTGTCTACGACGGCGGCAAGTATATACAACAGGCCTACACGTTCTTCCGATACCTCACTACTTGAGTGCTTAGTGTCTCGGTGTGGTGCATCGTTTGTGTTATGCGGAGATTTTAATGCCCACCATCCACGATGGTGTAGCCGTCCCCAAGACAATCGTGGGGCCGAGATTACCGAGATAATTATCAAGAACGTTCTGCAAATACTGAATGATGGTTCACCTACATTTATAGGTACAGGAAAGGAGCATTCCACTATAGACCTTGCGATGTCAACGAGGGATGTGTGCTTAGCCTGGTGATGTGAACCTGACCCGTGGGGCTCAGATCACCTAATCATTTGATTAACATCATCACATATTGCGGGTCGCCAGACTGTCGTGTATACAGCGACTAACTGGGACAAGTTCTGTCAGCTGATCTCAGAGGCACCATCTTAAGACAGCCTGTTTAAACTGATGAGCGAGTGCTTACGAGAAGCTACAGTACACCGACGACGGAGTATCGGCAAACCAAACCCCGATCTAAAGCTTTTGCGACTCCGCACATGTCGACGGCGCGCTTATAGGCGGGCACAGTGCTCTAGACGACGCACCGACTTGGCTATGTATAATCGCATTGATGCAGTCATACGGCGGCATACAAAACAGCTTCGTCGCAAGAGCTGGGAAGCTTTGTGTCGTTCGTTGCATACTGGAAGTGGTTTTGTAAGTATGGCGCATAATGAAGGCCCTCCGCACTCCTGAAATCTGCAAGAATCCTACGGCTGCATTGAGCATAGCGACTGGCCAGTCACCAAAAGTTATAGCGGAGGCATTTGCAGACATTTTCGTCTCTCCTGCATCCAGTAACGCCACAAATGGCGACCTTCCTTCTTTGACAAGTCACAGCCTCATAACCGCTTCCTACGGTCCAGCCAGCCAGATGGACGAGGCAGATTTCACTCTTGAGGAGCTGTGACACGCGCTTAGCTTCTCCAAACGCCGCTCTGCTCCAGGTGAAGATGGTGTGACATATCAAGCATTGCGGAACGTTGATAAGAGTTTTCATGACCGTATAATGGACGAGTATAATGAAGTATGGAGAACCGGTATAATCCCTGCTGAATGGAAATCGTCCGTGGTGAGACCAATATTAAAGCCCGGGCGCCCTGCAAGACACCTCAAGTCCTACCAGCCAATATCCTTAACTTCAAATGTCATCAAGTTAATGGAGCGAATGGTCTTGTTTCGCTTAGATGTCAGGCTAGAGGAGCTGACTTTTTTTTCCCTCATGTAATTAGTGCCTTTCGTCGCCACCGTTCAGCTCTGGACAGCATACCAGACCTTGTCTCAGTGCTCGAATTTGCTAAAAGAAACAAGTATTCCGCCTACATGCTCTTCGTAGACATACAGAGAGCATTCGATTCAGTTCCGCATAAGGCGATTATTTTCGCTCTTGCAACCGCGGTAATTTCGGGTCGTCTGCTCCGCTTTGTGCATAATTTACTATGGGAGCGCCGGATGAAAGTGCGTGTCGGAGGAATAATTAGTGAATACCGAAATGTGAAGTGCTGTTGTCCCACAGGGCAGCGTATTATTGCCGCTTTTGTTTAACACCGTATATACTCGCCGCGCTTCCAAGTCATTTGCCTCGAGAACTTCCCTGTGAGCATAGCTGTCTACGCAGGTGACATTGCTCTGTGAATAAGCGGCCCTTCACACCTTGGTCCGCGGCTTTGTGCAAGCCTGCAAAGAGCTCTAAACGCTACTTCGGAGTACTTGGTGAAGTTGGCCTGCTCATATCATCTGCTAGGTCGGCTGCAATAGCATATCACCCTAAACAACGCGCTCGTCGAACAATGAGCCGACTGCACCTTGACGAAACGCCTATAAACTGGTGCGACAACAACGTTATTTGGGGCTAATTGTGGATGATCGCATCTCTTGGCATCCTGCCGTTAAGTCTGTACGACGCAAACCACACTGCCTCCTTAAGTATGTGGCCGCCTTAACTGCTAGAGGTGCTGGCTGCGACCAAACAACGGCTCTCCACGTGTACCAGTCATCTGTACTCTCAGGCATGATGTACGCGTTACCAGTCCTGAACATACCACCTAGTTTGATGGCTCAACTGGAACGAGATCATCGCGTTGCCCTTCGACTAATGCTTGGATTACCTCATGAGGCGCAATCTGTTGCATTACTCACTAAAGCGCATCAGTTACCCCTGACGTGCAATCAGACCAGATAGCTCTATGACATATATTGAGCGTCTTCACCGCGCATCGAATGGTCAATCGCTCCTTGATTGTCTCATTCACCACCCGTTATCTCACATGGGAAAAATGGCGGCATCATTTATGAATATCGCTGACATTTCTGAACATGCTGCTTCATTTACGCATCAGCCTCCAAAAGATGTCACGAAACACGTATTCCTAATTTACCTCACAATCCCTGACATGCACAAAAGGTCCGATACGCCTGCTTCGGCAATATTCAAATTGGCTCGGTCTCAAATGTTCGAAAAGTTTCCAGACTATCTTCAACTATTCACAGATGCATCCGTACACAGCGTAGATGAAGGCGCCTCTGCAGCTTTTTTCTGCCCTGCGACTCAAGTACGGCGTATCTTTCAAATCCCTCATCCAACTTCGTCAACAACTGCTGAGCGAACGGCGATTAATGTTGCACTGAAATACGTGCAAGAGGAGTTAACTACATCAAAAATTGCCATCTTTACGGACTCCCGCGCTGCCCTTAGCAGATTACAACGCAGTGAGATTGATTGTCCACTTGTGCGCAGCATTACTGACTCTGCGAGCAAATTTTCATCACGTGGGGTATCTCTCGTTGCTTAATGGATACCTTCCCACGTAGGAATCGAAGGAAATGAAGAGGCTGATCGGCTCACTTCAACTTGCGCTTATAACAACTGTGACTGGCCAGAAATTTTATGCAAGCTTGATGACCCTCGTCTGCAGACTCGTCGCAACCTACTCAAGCAGCATCCAGACCAGCGCGTCGCAAAGACAACGTTCCCGCCCCGTGTTCGCGGTCGAGGCTTGCCTCGTCGCGCTAGAGCACAACTACTCAAGCTGAAGGTGGCTGCGTGAACGTGCACAAACGTTTATACAGACAAGGACGTGTGGCAAGTCCATCGTGTACGTGTTGTGGCTGCTGCGAGACACTTCAGCACCTTATATTTGAGTGCCCCGCTTTCAGTGCGCAGCGCATGTCGCAAGTGAGAGACTATTATCTCCTTGGCCTGCGGTGTACGATACTCGACGAGTGTTTGTACCCCTGTGGTTGTGCGTCTAAACGTAATCAAGCTCATCGCGCCGTACTTACTTTTCTAGAGTTAACTTAGGTTCACGTTTGTAGCGTCAAAGCTATTCTATTCAACATTCTTTAGTAGCGTGACATTCAGTGACCGGCCCTACTGTGTGTGATCTGCACTGTGTTTTACTTTATTCTTTAGATTTATCCTGTTACTCTTCCTTTCCTCTTTCTTTCCCTCCTTCTAATCTTCCATTTCTGTGTTGCTGTCACCTCCCTCCTGAACAGTAGGCAGGCGTTGTGCCCCTTCCGGTGGCAGTTGCCAGCCTGCTCCTCGCTTTCCCTTTCCTGTTAGTTGTATATATGTGTTCAAACATAATAATAATAATAATAGTAATAATACTGTTTGACGAGCAATGAACCGGAGGTACACACATCAGCACAAGTACACAGAAAACTACACCAACTGCTCGTACATACCAAGTCGCTAGACGAAGCACACATCGTTCCCTGATAGCATCAGAAGGCATGCTGGCAAAAGATTCCTCCAGCCTGTCTGTCTCAAGAGCTTCCATATATTCTCCAGTCAGCCGATCAGGAGATCTGCATGAAACGTTTGTCTCTTCCAACAAAAGTGTGCAACCAGTCTCTACAATGGCAACATATATTCTCCGGAGATTACTTTCTTTTGCTTTGTACGTATACGTTCTTTCAATATATCGTTCAAGCATCCGCTCGTTTGGACTCGTCGCACCGCCTGATAAAAAAATTGCGTACACCACTTTTTTTTTAACAATGCACGAAGCTGCCATGATGTTGCATAATGTACTGAAGTATTGTCCCTTTTTTCGTTATTTAATGCCTTGCTCAATTTCGCAAGCTTATCTGGAGCGGAAAAGACCAAGTTAACGCCGGCCCTTTCGCCCCTTTTCTTCAGGTTATGTAAAACAGCATGAATGTCAGGAATTGCGGACTTTCTTTTTTAGAGTCCTGTGCTCCAGGAAGGATCATTATTCACAGGCTTCCCGAGTTGCTTGAGAATTTGTTTCTGCAACAACATCCATAATGGCTCGCGGATACCCTGCTTCGACTAGGTGACGAGCTTGCTCGTCAAAGCCACTTTGCAGTTAACCGGTGAACACATGACTTCTCAGGGCGTTGTCAGAACATGACTGAACATTGCTGCGCTTTACAAGCTTAGAACGAGGGTTTTATTACAATATTAGTTTGTTAGGTCCTGGCTTGGGATCTCCCAAAAAGCTGCATTCTTGGGATCTCCAGCAAAAATGCGCAGCATTTTGCAGGTAGCTGGCTATCCAGCATCGTTTGGGTTTCTGCAAAGTGTTACCAGGTGGACTAACGTGTTTGTGTAAAGCGAGCACTTTGTGTGGGACGCGAGAATATGTGTGTGGCTATAGCAGCAAGACGATTACGATGGTGATGACGATCGCATGACGGCGACGGCATGATTTCTATTCGAGCTCTTCGACACGATTTTACGACACGCTGATTGGTGGCTTCTACATATGTGCTGGACGGCCGTAAGCGAGCGGAATTCTGATGTCATCTACAACTAAGCGTTATACATATGTACGTGTACCTATGTCTATGTCATGTGGCCTATGTTACAACGACCAATACATTTGTACTCCGGCCAAGAAACGATAGAACCTGTTCCGCGTGGACAGTAAAATGTCGCACAGCTTCCCCATAGCTTTAGCTGCTACGAGGAAAGGACTGTGCAATGTGGGCCGATGTTGAAGGCGGTGCAGTCTAACACAGCGTTTCAAAGCGATAGCTGCCACAAGGGAAGACTGTGAGGAACAGGCATGTAATGCAAGCTCCAAACGTTTCAAACACCTAGCTGGATTTTGCACAAAAAGTGGCTGTGGGATCATGGCGTAACTGTTAGAGCGCCGGGCTTCTGTGATGGAAGTCAGAGTTTCAATCCCTTGGTTAGCCACGCATATATTTTTGTTAAAGGGTCTCAGAACAAGTCAACACAGGAACCTGCCTTCCTACCTACCACAGAGTGCCGCCAATGCGGCAAATAATTCTTCACATTAAAAGCGTCGTCCAGCCGCAAACGACAGAATAAAGTAGCGTTGCATCGAAATATACCATGCGGTAGTCGCAGGCGCAAGGGGGGTCCAAAGAATGGCTTTCGCGAGTGGCAGATCCTGGTCAAATTGCAATGTTCTATTGCATTGCGAGGAGCAATTAGGCGAGATTGCGGCACTGCACCAGGCCTAGACAAAGGCAGAGGCACGCGCGCAACTTGTTGGTGCGCGGATAGCGCTGATCCGTCGACACCTTCGTTGTCGATGACGCCGCAATGGCCCGGCAGCAACTCTGAGTTGATTGTAAGTATATATTGTCACAGCCTAGTAGGAGACGGAAAAGCCGGTGTCGAGGACGTGTAAAAGCACTTTATCAGCGCAGTCAACGCGACGTCGTTGTCGTCTCTGTTTTTCTACTCGCGCGCTACTTCAGCGTCGTTTTCATCGCCTGGCACATACCCACGGCGACCATAGAGGATGTGGCATTTGTCCCTCCTTTGAAAAGGAGGCATCATCCCAATGCACCAACGTCTGAAGGCTGTGCACAGACGGTGCAAAGTTGAGGTCATGAGGAAAAGTATGGCTTCATACGAAGCACGTGCACAACCTCGGGCAGATGCCGCGGCGTTTGGAGCAGCTATGAATGTGGGCGACCACTTCATAATTCACATCTCTGATGCGGCGCAGCACTGTATACGGGCCAAAGTATCTTCGCAGGAGCTTCTCAGACAGCCCCCGCCGACGAATCGGAGTCCAGACCCACACCTGGTCACCGTTGTTGTATGTGACGGGTCTGTGCCGAAGATTGTAGTGTCGGGCATCGTATTCCTATTGTTCTTGGATTCGGAAACGCGCGAGACGCCTGGCTTCCTCTGCGCGTTGCGTGAACTCCTCGGCACCAGTCTTGTCGTCACCGCACTCGTGTGGCAGCATTGCGTCCAACATGGTTGTCACTTCCCGGCCGTAAACGAGTTTGTAAGGCGTCAAGCGTGTTGTCTCTTGGCGATCCGTGTTATACGCAAATGTAACGTATGGTAAAATCTCGTCCCAGTTCTTGTGGTCGACTTCGATGTACATACTCATCATGTCTGCCAGAGTCTTATTCAAACGTTCTGTCAGCCCATTGGTTTGGGGATGATAAGCCGTGGCCTTTCGGTGAGTGGTACCACTTAATCGCAAAACGGTGTCGAGAAGCGCAGCCGTGAACGCAGATCCTCTGTCTGTTATGACCACTGCGGGAGCGCCATGCCTTAGGACGACGGCTTCGATGAAAAATCGCGCTGCTTCGGCTGCTGTTTCACGTTGGATAGCACATGTTTCGGCGTATCGAGTAAGGTAATCTGTGGCGACGATTATCCATCTATTTCCGGCAGTAGACAGTGGAACCGGACCTAAAAGGTCCATGCCAATTTGTTCGAACGGCGCTTGCGGTATGACAGGCATGTAGGACTTCGTCGCGAAGAGATGCGGGAATGACGAGTAAGTAGCTGCTGCCACTAGGTGAAAAGTTCTTTTAATAGAGAACGTCGTGGCGCAAGCAAAACGAAGACAGCCCTCTCGCGAATAACCTCGGTACGCTGCTTGTTTTTCCCCCCAAGTAATCGAAAAGAGGAACCAGTTCTGCGTCCTCGTGTTGGTGGCGTGAAACGGCGACAGTATCTACCACGCCTACAAAAGCCGTGTCATCATCGTCGTACACTGCAGTCTCAACAGGAGACCGAGAAAGGCAGTCGGCGTCGGTGTGTCGTTTCCCTGATTTGTAGACAACCGTGAAGTCGAACTCTTCAAGCCGAAGACTCCAGCACGCAAGCCGACCAGCTGGATCTTTTAAATTAGCCAGCCAGCAAAGTGCATGATGATCACTGACAACGGTGAAAGACCGACCATACAAATATGGCCGAAAGTTCAGGACGGCCCGCACCAGTGCGAGGCATTCTTTTTCTGTAGTGGAATAGTTAGCCTCCGTCCTTGATAGCGTCCTGCTGGCGTAAGCAATCACTCTTTCGGTGCTGCCCTGCCGCTGTACAAGCACTGCGCCAAGGCCGACATTACTAGCGTCGCCATGAAGAAACGTAGGAGCGTCGTCATCAAAGTGTGCGAGCACGGGAGGCGTCTGCAGCCGTTGCTGTAACTCGTGAAATGCCCGTTGCTGATCTTTGCCACACACGAAGGGGACATCTTCACTGGTGAGATGTGTTAATGGCCATGCGATGCGCGAAAATTCCGCAATAATGCGTCGGTAGTAGGCGCAAAGGCCCAGAAAACGTCGCACGGCCTTTTTATCTGATGGCGTTGGGAAATTAGCAACGGCAGAGATTCTATCAGGGTCAGGTCGGACACCTTCACGACTAACAACGTGACCGAGAAATTGAAGTTCTTCAAAGCTAAAATGGCACTTTTCAGGTTTTAAAGTTAGAGCGTATTGCTTGAAAGACCGTCTTTAGTCTCCGTAAGTGTTCCTCGAATGTGACGGAGAAAACAATCACGTCGTCGAGGTACACCAGACAGGTTTGCCATTTGAGGCCTGAGAGTACCGTGTCCATTAGTCGTTGAAACGTTGCTGGCGCAGAACACAAACTGAAGGGGAGCACCTGAACTTCATAAAGTCCATCGGGCGTCACAAAAGCGGTCTTATCACGGTCTTTCTCATCAACTTCTATTTGCCAGTAGCCGCTTTTCAAGTCCATCGACGAAAAGTAACGTGCGTTTCGTAGCCTGTCCAGTGAATCGTCGATACGCGGCAGCGGATAAACGTCTTTCTTTGTGATGTGGTTGAGTTTTCGATAGTCGACGCAGAAGCGCAGGCTACCGTCCTTCTTTTTCACCAATACGACAGGCGATGCCCAAGGACTCTTATATGGCCGAATAACGCCGTCCTCAAGCATCGTCTTCACTTGGGTTTGTATTGCCTCGCGCTCTTTCGGTGCTACACGATAAGGATTCTGGCGAATTGGTCTGGCGTCGGCTTCGGTGATAATACGGTGCTTAGTGAGCGGCGTCTGGTTGACTCGTGACGTTTATGAGAAGCAGCTCTTAAACTCATTGATGAGCTCAAGAAGGCTGTTGTGTTCGACGGGCGACAAGGTGGGACTGATGTCAACCACAGGGGCAGGCATAGCCACGGTGGATGTCGCGTGCTCGACTGAGAGGCAGTCTTGTACTGAGGTAAATTCGTCGAAGTAAGCAACAGCCGTGCCTTTAACAATGTGTCGACGTTCCCTGGTAAAATTCGTCAGCAGGAGTTCGGCACGTCCGTTGTGTACATTAATTACGGCCCTGGCGATGGAAACGCCTTGACTCAATACCAGTGCGTCGATATTTTCGTCGACGCCAGTCCCGGTGTTCAAGTTGTCGCAGATAACAGGTACGAGGGAACAGCTTCGTGGCGGAAGCGTGACGTCGTTGTCGGCGATACGTAAGCAGGGTCGCTGGTGTTCCGCGGGGTCGACGTCATCTGAGCTCGTAGCAAATGTGACGACGAGGTCACGGACATTAATCACTGCACCGTACTCTCTCAAGAAATTCATCCCCAATATAAGTTCCTTGCAGCACTCAAAGAGAATAACGAGGGTGGCGACGAAGGTTGCACCGGCGATTACTATTCTGGTTGTGCATTTTCCAATAGGCGTGATCCACTTGCCGCCGGCAGTTCTGATGTTGGGACCAGTCCACGGCGTCTTCACTTTTCTCAGCCTGTCGGCCAGCTTTTGACTTATGGAAAAATGGGAACCAGTATCGACGAGAGCGGCCACTTGGTGGCCGTCAATGCAAACGGCAAGATCGGCGCTGACGGTGTCGGTTACAGGGGGTGTGGTTGGAGTCGTCGGAGCTTCAGAGTCGTCGGTCGTCGCTGATGGGGGCTCTTGCAAAGTTAGAAGGCTTGCAACCACACCCCAGAGGTCGCTGCCTCTAGTTTCCCCGGCGCGGGCTAGGAGACCTGCCCCTAGAGGCGTCAGGAAAATCGCGACGGGTCGGTGGGGTGTAACGACCCGGAGAAGGGGAACGCCATCGAGGCGTCGCTGAACCTTCCGGCCGAAAGCTTGTAGTATTTTCGTCGCAGGTACGTGTAGCATCAAACACAGGGTAATTGCAGTTGGCAAACCTTGGATACCCAGCTGCGCGGTAGTGGCACGCGCGGTAAACATGTCCTGCTTCGCCGCAATGAAAGCATAGCGGGCGGTGGTCAGCGGTGCGCCACAAATCGGTCTTTCGAAGCTGGTAGCCGGCAGAGGATTCGCCGTAAGACCGAGGCACAGCGATCAGCTGGCGGCGATACGGCATAGTTGGCGGCGGCTGTGACTGTTGAAAATAGGGTGTCGGGGGTGGCGGTGATGGCTGCGTCGGAGTGGTTGACGGTGTCAGCAGCATCGAAGTAGCGGGTGGTGGACGACAGACAGCTTCCGCGTAAGTTAATCGTCGCGGCACCGCCTGCCGGTCTGGCGACGAAAAGACCTGTCGAACTTCCTCCCGAACGATATCAGCGACAGAAGCCACCGCTGGTGCCATAGGAGAAATCCCGAGCTGCCAGATCTCCTCTCGCACAATCTCTCGAATGACTTCGCGCAGACGTGCCGCAGCTCTCAGATAGAATTGAAGCATTCACCGGCGAGTTCGTGCGATCATATTGGCGGTACCATTGCTGTAGTGCCCGTTCTATAGCGGTAGTCTCCTTGGCGAATTCGGCCACTGTCATCGGTGGGTTCCTCACGAGTCCGGCAAACACTTGCTCCTTCACTCCGCGCAAGAGATAGCGTAACTTCTTTTCTTCAGCCATCTCAGGGTCTGCTCTGCGGAAAACGCGGGTCATATCTTCTGCAAACATGACAACGCTCTCGTTTGGTTTTTGAATACGGGATTCGAGCAGGCGCTGCGCATTGTCTCTTCTGTCGCTACTAGTGAATGTGTCTAGCAGCTGGGAGCGGAAGCCATCCCCTGTGGTCAAACTTCTCTCCCGGTTCACAAACCACGTCCGCGCACTGTCTTGAAGCGCAAAATAGACATTAGCCAGCTTTTGCTGGGAGCCCCAGTCATTATAACTGGCGACACGCTGAAATTGCTCCAGCCAATCTTGGGCATCTTCAAAAGCGTCACCATGAAAACTTTCTGGGATCTTAGGATTCTGTAGCGTGACCTGCGATGGAGTTGCAGTAGCCATGGCTGAAGTAGGCAGACGCGTTCCTGCAGGGTCCTGCAAAAGGTTGAACTCGGGCGTCAGGCCTAGCAGGTGGCGACTGTACCGGTGAACAGGAGTTTCAACGAACGCAGGTGATTCCGTGTTCGATGTATGGCTCCGCGAAGGGGTGCCGAGCATGAGGCAATCCTACCCCGCACCTCCACCAGTGTCACAGCCTAGTAGGAGACGGGAAAGCCGGTGTCGAGGACGTGTAAAAGCACTTTATCAGCGCAGTCAACTCGACGTCGTTGTCGTCTCTGTTTTTCTACTCGTGCGCTACTTCAGCGTCGTTTTCATCGCCTGGCACATACCCGCGGCGACCATAGAGGATGTGGCAATATACAACAGAGTAGTTCTAGGGTTCTCTAATTCCGGATACCAACTGTTCATGAGAAGTAGGCTTCGCTGTATAGTTTGGATGGTCACATTGGAATCACAACACATTGTAGTGTCGTCGTCGCTATTTTTCCCGCAACCAGAAGGATGGTGCGAGCATACAAGAGACCTGCAGACATTGTGTTGATTCGGTTTATTTTGTGTTTACTCACTTACACGGTTAATCACTTGCATTTACTAAATTACTGAATGAAAAGCAGCGCCTACTGTGACCAGGGGCGAAAATGTGCAAGTGTCCATGAAATGGACTTGTCCACTAGGTCGACACTTACAGAATATGGGCCCTGGCCTTCTGCTGCCTCTGGCACGAACTTCCCTGGGGAGCCTCGGGAAGGGTCGCAGCACCCTGTCAGAGCGCGGCCAAGAAGACGAATCACGATCTTCGTTGACCGGAATAAATGAAGCAAAAGGCATTCCAAAACATACGCGCAATCGTTAGCGGGTTTCGCTGTGTTTAACTGGACCATAGCCATCCATCCAAGGAGATAAGACCTAGGACCAAGTAAAACCGCACACAAAACTGCCAAGACAACCGTTAGGCTTTTGACAAGCTAGTGTCGAATTATGGGTATATAGAAAGCAAACACAGACAAGACATTCGTAGACAGCCCTTAAACATTCATCGAACAGTTTGGAGAATACGGAAGACGGGCTTTTGGGCCGACAGCACAAAACACGGGCAACAGCGCGGAAGTACCGCCGGACCCTTAGCAGCGCAGTATGTGGTGATACGATATCGACCGGGTGAGATGGGTCTTCCCCGCAAAAATCAGGAAACGGCGACGAAGCCGGGCATCGTGATGATGAAAAAAAGTAGAAAAGATTGTATTCACTTTATTGGTACATAGTGGTGACTCTCATCCGAGTCTCGAGCCGTTCTGATTAACACGGGGACCAAGACGGCCTTAAATAACCCCTTTTGGTCTTGTGGTCGTCGACATCTCCTTGGGGAGCCTGTGGAAGTATTAGTGCTTTCGTCAGGTTCTGCCATCGAGCTCCTGCCCTTGGGATTTTCTTCCCTTCTTCTTTCCCTTTGTGTCAGCTAGGGCAATAAAAGGGATGACGCTGTTTCGGAGAAGAGGGCAATTATGCCGACATGGGGACGCCCGCTTGCACGCTTCTCACACATGACCGGTCGATCATACGGGGGCCAACACAGCCTTAATTACCCCTTGCGGTCTTGTGGGGTCGTCGACGTCTTCTTGGGGAGCCTATGGACGTATTAGTGCTTTCGTCAGGTTCTGTCGTCGACGACCTCCTCCCCTTCGGTATGTCTTCTCTTCGTCCATCCCTTTGTATCAGCTAGGGGAATAAAAGGGGGTGACACTGTTTTGGAGAAGAGGGTAATCATGTCGACATGGGGATGCCCCCTTGAACGCTTCTCACACTTGACCTGTCGATGTCCAGGCTTACCATAACAGCCTTTTCTGGGACAAGGGAAATTATTTTGTCATGGGAACGCACGCCTAATTGTCTCTCACACTTGACAGGCCGATCATAACAGTGGTCCCACGCTTCCATTCCTGACCCAGATTTCTCTTACCTGCCCGCTCGTGCGAGGAAAGACGGCCCGAGTAAAAGGGAAGCAGCACTGCTCCACAACACAGGTGACATTGAAGTGTAAAGTCACAGACAGCTACGTGAGAATATGGCCGAGAATTTCGCAATACTGGGGCGCAATAACGTAAAGCTATTCCAAACTTCTCTATTCCAATTCTGCAATCAGCCCTCCACGATTGGTGAAAAACTTTTTTGAACCAGCCCCACTTCGCCTGTCTGTCACGTGAGGTCACAAAAACCGCGATAACTCCCCATCTGATATGACACGTACACACTGATTATGCATCACTGGACCGAACAAAAAAAAAATAGTTCCTTCTGATTCAACGCCTTTTAACCATTAACCTTCAGCTATTGGTCAAAATTTTTCGGGCTGCACCAACTTCACCTGCCTGTCATGCGACGTCATAAAACCGTGAAAACTCATCGCGTCAAAGTGATGGGTACGCGTTAAAGATGCATTAATATGCCGAACAAAACAGATTTTTTTTTCTGAATAGCCGCAGGCTGGCCCGTTCCAAAACGAATAAAAGATGGCTGCCGCCGATCACTCAGGCACTGGCTACTCGCATTCCGGAGAGCATGGGTTTATTTGCGCACAATACCTTTTTACGTGACCGTGTAACGTTTCCACACTTTTGCCACGTTTACGACCTCACTCTGCCAACTCTTGTTTGCTGGTGATCCGTTTTTGGCGGCATTCTTAACCTTCCGTTGCATACCGCCGCGATTTTACTAGCCACCAGGCCCCGCACACTCTCAAGTTCAACAAATGGCCACAGAGGGCGAAAAAATCGACCGCGCGCCGCTGCCGACAAAACCAGCATATTAGAATCACTTCGGGATGCTTACGTTAGTTCCAACATTTCCCGCTAGAGACGTCGTAATAAGCGCAATTTTGTCTTACAAATGTTCTCTTACAATTACCGAAGCATTTTTATTACATAAGAAAGAGGGCAAGATTATCATTGCTAATTAGATATTGTACTCTGTTATTAAGCAGATTGTTTCTTTGTGACTATAAACACAAATAGCGTTCAGCATCATCGATTTTTCACGTGACCTCTGGCCTAGATTTAACATTTTTCCGGTATCTTCGAGTGCACGGCGGCACGGATTCATTCGTTCGTACACTCAAACTGGTTGCTTCTTTGTTGCTGAAACTAGTTTATTGTGCTTCGATGTCTCACGTTATTTAACTTGGGGTGAAGTGACGTGTTTGCAAGCGCACATGTAAGCCCGAAAGCTGGGTTTCGGTCGTGAGACATTCCGAACACCTCTGCATCGAAACGGGAGCTGAATTCTTCTGCGGCTGACAACGGCAATAACGGTGAGTCGTTTAACACCGCTGCTTGAATCGTTATATAATATTCGTTTCATTAACTTACAGGCGGAGACAAGCTAACGAGCTAGATCCTGTATTAGATATGGGCAGTCAGGATCCTCCGTTGCTGTTTCCTAAATAAACCTTTCCTTGCGAGGCTGTCGTTATACACACACAATCAAGAAAGAAAGAGCGATATCGGAACGCGCGTCTCATCTTTCATCTTATTGCAGCTGTGGTCGTAGGTGACTGAGTAGACTTATCAATATACATATAAAACTTTTTTTTCGAGTCCGCCGGCAACTTCTTTCGTTCCCAAAACCGTTCCCAATCGTTCCCAATCATTTGGTAAAATGAATTGAAAGTACAGAATTTAATGTATTAAACAGTTGCAAGCATGATAATTCACCCATATTTCGAACTTCTTGGTTCCAAATGTTCTTGATGTTCAGTTTGGTTTACCGTAGGGCATTTATTTTTGCAGTTGTGAAGCAGTGCATCACGTTCGTGCAGAAAAATAATGCATCAATTCTAATAGCTTCATGACATTCATGCATTTGCTTGTGGAACCAGCAGTGTGATCTCTTCTAGTGTATAAATGAGCGAAGAAATTTTCTCATCTGTGATCTTAATAATACTTAAGCTGTTGACATATATTGTAGTTAGGCAGACATCAATATTATGGACAATATCAATATTTATTTAACATGCTGTTAAAGCACCCTAGCACAGACAGTGTACATTTGCATGTGTTCTGTAGTGGCAAACCATTACAACATATATATGTCACACCTTCTTGCATTTCATATTGCGAAATTGTGCTTTTTCAATTTTTGATCCAGTCAAAATTTCTGTTCCAGACATGCAGTAATGAGGACGGCACCAGTATAAAGCAACACACTCCACGCACTAAACAAAACCTGCTGACTGCTACAACAAGGCCATTGTGTGGACTTTGGCTGCTACTACAAGGTAAACTACACCTGGTTTAGAAATAAATATGCTTGATATATGCTGTATTGGCTTGCTAGTCTTGAGATACATGTCATTTGTTTGCAGCAGATATGAATGTTTGTTCATATTTATGGTTCCGTATAATTGGTTCGAACATAAAAGAAAACACTACATCAGTTTGGCTAATCTGCGCTGTATCTCATGGATACAGCGCAGATTACGAGAAGCATCTCATGTGTCACTGTTCTGTCCCAGCAGAGTCTATGCGAAGCACATCTTGGTCATCACAGGAGCTCCCATCTACACCAACAGGAAGGGGCTGGAGCCGAATTTGCAACGCTTTTACCCCACGAACAAAGAAGCGCACGCAGAAGATTTGGATGAGATATGAAGTCTGCAGAGGACTGTGTGAAGACTGAAAAGAGCTTCAGCCACCATTCCACCAGCACGGACATTTGGCCGAGTCGTCCAGGAAACTCCAAAGGGACTTTTTAGAAATTCTTCGTCGTCACATGCACCTTCAACTTCTGACCAAGCACGGAAGACGCCAGTTAAATGAGTTCCGTCAGGTTGTCCTTAATCAGCTTCCTGGCCATGTCAATTCCATTTGTGCCAAGTGTAATTTTTCTTCTATATATGCAAGCTTTTTCATTGCCCATTCTCGTTAGAGATCATTCATCCTAATCCAAACATGAAGGTCAACCGATTCTTCTCTGATACTTAGTACCAGCCACTGTCTAGTAGCGTAACATATCTGTAGTGGTATCTTCTAGTGTATGTTGTCATGCACAATTCCTCTCCTGAAATAGGTGATGCAGCAGCATCGGCATGTCTTGCATTAACCTACGCACCGTGTCCTATGCACCATTTTACCTTTCTCGATGTTTTTAGCCTTCAATGCTTGCAGAGCAGAGTGGCTTCTCGCCTGAATGCAAGCTTTCTCATTTTCCATATTCCTAGTTTCGTTGATGATTGCTCTTCTTCCTCGATAGCCTGGGTCTTTGCGCAAGCTACACTGAAGTGATTGATTGCAGAATCTGGTTTTGCTGCCCCACTTGGTGGTGGTCGCCGTATTATGTTTCTCGGATGTGGGGGCCTGGTCTGTGGCGTTGGTAAGCAGTCTCTCGAGGTAAGCATTTGCTCCTTCAGTCCGCACTGCGACATAGATTCCCAGTATACACGCACCGTAACTGGTGCTCCTCGTTCGTTCTTACCTGCTGCAGCCATGGGCAAATTGTGTTTGTGGCCTACCTCGGCCATGATTTGCTCAGAACGGAGACCAGCATATGTGCTTACATGGTTCGAAGTGTATGAAGTTGATAGTCATATCGGTGGAAAGACCCGCAATAGTGGCTGATGAAGATGATGCCCACAAAAGCGACTTGTCCATATTCAGACAATGTGGGACACCAAGTGTGAGCCCCACATTAGCGCCCCCAAAAGAAAAGAAACGTGCAGGTTAGAAAGGAGTTAATGCTAAAATGCCGGGTAGTCCATGTCGCTGTGTAGGCTGCGGCAGCAAATGCCTGCACCACCCGATAGCATCGCAATGCAAGTTACTCATCTTTAAGGGCGACTGCAGCTGCATACAGGTGGGACACTCTGTCCAATCCGCTTGCGCCGCTGGTTCTCACTCGTTACAAGACCACCACGTGCGACGAAGGCAAGCACTATGCCTGTAGGTAGGCAGCTGAATGTACCGTAAGAGACCCGTGTGAGTGAATGCTCACTGCTGCGATATGGTTCGTAGCCAATGTATAATGTATTGTCTGAACCTCACGCGATGATTGACTGCTGTTTAATTTCGCTGTTATCTCCCTTGGTTACGGTTGCTGTGTTATGTTTTTCGAATATGGCGGCCTGGTCAGTTGCATTGGGAAGCAGTCTCTCGAAATAAGCATTTGCTCCTGCTCTCTGTGCAGCGACATACACTCCAAATTTACACACACCGTGATTTCTGCTCAGCGTTCACCCTTTCCAGCTGCAGTCATGGGCAAATTGTGCCTGTCGCCTTTCTTGGCCGCGATTAAGCATGAACGGAGACCAGCATACGTGCTTACATGGTCCGACGTGCATGAAGTTAATAGCCACATGGGTGGAAAGGCCCGCAAAAATGGCTGCCGAAGGTGATGCCCCCGAAAGCGACTTGTCCATATTGAGACAAAGTGGGACACCAATTGTGAGCCACACATTAGCGCCCTCGAAAGAAAAGAAACGTGCAGGTTGGAAAGGAGTTAACTTTAAAACGTCGGGTAGTCCATGTCGCTGTGTTAGCTGCGGCAGCAGATTCCTGCATCACCCGATAGCATAGCAATGCAAGCTGCTCATCTTTAACGGCGACTGCCGCTGCAAACAGGTGGGACACTCTGTCCAATCTGCTTGCCCGCTGGTTGTCACTGGTTACCAGGCCGTCATGTGCGACGACGACGGTGAGCCGTTTACGAGCTCGCGTCAATAATTCCAACATATCTCGACATGGAAATTTTATTTCTGCTATTGCACGAGAATGTACACTGCTTGTCTTCTGCCGATAAAGTCGCACGTTCTGTTCACTCACTTGTGGCTTGTTTGTATGGGCGTCAGTAGAGGCTCTTTGGCCTCCTGGCAATTATAACGCACCAGCTACGCGGCAGACAAGGCATTGAATATGTCGCATAGCCGGCAGGGCAAGCACGGCGCGCACCAGCGTACGCTACCGGTGAAAAGCGGCCATATTGTATTTTGCTCTAAAAAAAACGAACTTCCGCTTCCGGGTTGAGCAGCGCCATCTGGCATCCACCTAAGTAAGTTCCATGCACTGCCACTGCTTATTTTCGTACCACTGCGGAAAGTACAGTTTCTTTTCTCTAAAGTTGGTTCTTTCTTCTATGCAGCCACCTCAAGCCAAGTAAATGAAAGCAGACCAATCGCAGACACCGGCACGACCCTTTTCATTGGGTTATCGATTTTCAGTGCACTGGCTCGGCCCCATCGAATCCCTCTCCACTTGAGCGTGATCCTTGCCTCTTGACAGCTAATTAGATAAGACAAGTCACTCACTGTAGGCAATCTTATTCGTTTTTAAAGCAAACAAAAGTGACCGCCTATAAACGAGGAGAGCGTTTGATTGGCGTGTTCAGAAAACACTGCGGGTCACCGTCCGATGCTTGCGCCGGCGGTTACGCACATTTGACGTCAGGATAATGGCATAAAAACATATTAGAATAGTTTTACGTTATAGGGCCCCTGGCTCTGCATAGTGGTGGCCGATTACGTGAGTACGAACTGCGCGCAGTGCGCTTTGAAACTTGTCTTCGGTGTTTCATCATCCGGCGCAAGCTGGTGATGCATGCGGCGTTCGTGGGCGTTGCCGAAATGCCGCTTCTCATGGGCTCTAAAAGAACTTTCAGCTTCAAGCGGAGTAGGAAAGAGCGAAACGAGCGTCCGATACAGACTGTTAAGCCCCGACCACACGTACGCTTGCGGACGCGCGCAAGCATGGATGCGTGCAAGCGTGAGTCCTCGCGCCCACGCATGCGCAAATGGTGCGGCACGGCTCGTACGCGTTGAAACACGGCGTGATCACGCGGAACAGCTCCTCTCTGTTATCGCGCGCTTTGGCTGCCTCTAGTCGGCGCGCCTGGCTACGCAGCTGCGTCACGGTACATTGAACTCTCAGTGAAGCTGGTTTATATCACGCAAGAACGTGCTTCTTCTTTAATTTTTGTGCTGATCTATCAGCTATAAAAA
Organism: Dermacentor andersoni; assembly: GCF_023375885.2. Classification (NCBI taxonomy): domain Eukaryota; kingdom Metazoa; phylum Arthropoda; class Arachnida; order Ixodida; family Ixodidae; genus Dermacentor; species Dermacentor andersoni. The sequence goes on from NC_092814.1 coordinate 196,923,969, forward strand.
TCCAACAATTACTTTTATAGATAACGAAGCATTTTGAAATACTGTCAATAACAAAGTACGAAGCGGCGTCTGCCAAGGCTTCTATGAGTGAGCCCAGTGAGCGCGCGCTGTCGTGCGTCTTTGTGGGTGCAAATCGCCATTCCTCGGGAGGCGCGGAAGGCGCTAGGCGCGTAGACGCTAGCTTGCCCGCGTCTGCTAGCGTACGTGTGGTGTGGGCTTTACGATCAGCCAGCGGGGGAAGCGACCTTCCAGCCTCTTCTGCGCTACTGCGACGAATCACTTCGTGAGGCTCACAATGCGTCGGCTCGGAGAGACCAGCGGTAACACCAAGGCGAGACACCTTTAACGGCTACGTCGTTGATGGATGGCACTCGATCGCCAACTACCACGCTGAGACCAAGTGACTCCTGTGAAAGTGAGTTATACGCCGCTTCGTTACGGTCGCTGTTATGCCATACCAGGGCCCAAGATGGAGTCAAGCGTGGCACCCCTGTCTGCCCAGCATCACATTCTTTCTCTGGGACGGTGAGCCGTGTGCGCCCGATGGTATTTCTCCGATGGCGTTCCGTCAACAAAGGCGCCGCAGTGATTGTGCGCACTCTCACCCTCAAGGTATACGGGCGGTTCGATTGGAAGACGGTGTAACCGCGGATTTCCCTGGCATAAGGAGGACAGAGGCCTTAAAGCGGACACCATTGGTGTGCTTACGTGCCCTGCTGTGTGCTCTGCCAGAAAGATCTAGTCTGGTCTGACCGGTCGCTCATTCTATGAGAACGATCTACTGCGCTGCGTGCTGCGGCCAGTACAAGTACCCCTGGTTCTATGTAAATAAGTTTGCCTTTGCAAAGTAAATCAGCCCCCTGTCCCGTTCCTCATCCTCTCGGCCTCGTACTCTTCACTAAAGAAAAGACCTTCGTCAAGTAAATTCGGACTACAGCGTGGGCTCGCTTAGCCTCCGCGTGAGGCCCCGATAGCGTAGGCCAGGTACCTGTTACGAGAAGCACCGGCGGCGTAGGCTAGGGAGCGACCCTCTGTGTAACACCAGACTCCGAGGCCACGATACCCGGCTCCAACAGCCAAAACAATCAAGAGAAGCATGAATGCCTCTAAAGAAAGGCACAGCAGAATAAAATAGCAATAAAACGCCGTTTAATGACGCATTCCGCGCGTTCAGAATATAAATACGCTCGAATCACTCAAAAAAGAAAACAATTTCTAGAACACTTACAATGTGCCAGGTCCGACTTTATTCCTGGAACTCTGCTGAGTTGGACGGCCACAGTTATGTGCTATTTGATACGGTAGTATAGTGATATGTTTATAAACTTTCTGTTAGAAAAATGCGCTTTCATCCGCTTCATCGTTCAACAATGTCGCTGAGGTTCGAAGGGCGTTTTTTACAGGCGCTCTATAGTAAAGCAGCCTTTCGAGACATGTGCCTTTTTTCGATCTTCAATTGCCCGAACTGCATGTAAACAAGCCTTTCCGAGAGACAGGATAAAGCAGGCAGCTTATATTTCCATAACACTGCATGGAAAACAGCTCCTTTCAAGAGAGATTTTTTTTTCAACATTTAGCATACGTTGCGAGGCTGAACGCGAATAAGCCGGTTAGAGAATGCCCAGGATACTGTGACCTGAGCATAGGCAGAACGTTGGCACTAGAAGGTTTCTGTCTTAGAGGAATACAAGAAAAATGAAAATCGAGAAGCTCCCGTTGGCACTAACAAGAAAAATAAAGAAGGTTAATGTAATGTTTTTTTTCTTTCTGTAAAATGTGAAAATACCCCCAAAATAATTTGTTTATGAAAAGGGATATTCGCTGCTAAGATCACTAATAGATATAACGGAAACTGTCTAGAGTAAAACATTTAAGATATTACACTAGTAATGGTTCTCTCAACTTCTCCGTGTAATAAAACCGACCACCAAAGAAACACTTTGAAGCTAATAATGAAACAACGCGTCTTGCTAAACAATATTGCTATAGGAGCACTAAGCACTTTCGCAATGCAGTGGAAGCAATGCGCAGGGGCGAGACACGAAATAGCGAGGTGAAATGAGTTGTTTTGGACAAAATTAAATGAAAATAGCAGTCTCCACACAGAAGACATTGAAGAAATCAATTGATTACTAAAAAAACTTGGATAACATTCTAGCGCAAGCACACAAGGACAAAATGGAGACGCAGACACCACGATGCGCCACGCGTACACCGAGTTCGCATACCAGCATGCCCAACAAACAGCAGTATTACTATAAAAGGCGAGAAAAATGTTCAAGCGACACGTGGTGGTGGAATATGTGAACCCGAATTCCGTAATTGCTGTTTACGTCATGTTGATGTAGGTGGATCGTCGTCGAATGGTAGAGGCCACAATGTTCCAGCGATACAGTCGCTCAGGTGTAGCACAAGGATGTGCGAGTTATGCCGGAAAGTCTATAATAATCAGTCGTCAAAAAAGTGTAAGGCAATAAGTTCAAAGTTGTCTACATAATTTTTGCCTTACGATGAACCCCTACGATGAGCCCCTATGATGAGCCGAGAGACAGGCGTAGCAATCGAAATCTCAAAGAACCAGAAAGAAGATGAAGTAAATGCAATGCAAACGGACCGGACTGAAGAAAACACCGGGGAAGATATCTGGAACTGTGACGCAGGAAGCGGCTGAACAATCGAAGCGGAAAGCACCTGGATCACAAGAAAGAAAAAGGGCAAGAAGGACACGTCGAATGCAAAGACGCCGGCAAAACAAAACAACCAATGAGCAAACGTCCAATCCAGAACCGTCAGAGCAGCAACGCAGACCCAGGATGCCGCCCCTGCCATTCCACGAGTTTAAGATCGTCTATCGCCCGCAAGCAGGTCTCGACCTCGCATAACGGAATAACGTACGTCGCAGTCATGCACGCCATCAGTAGAGCGAGTGGACTATCGCAGCAGGACTTCTATGACAAAGTACGCGTACAAGTACAGATAATCGAAAATTTAATCACCCCAAGCACGACCGACAAGGAATACGCCAGGATGCGGGTCATCATCAACAGAATACAGCTCGGAAGCACTTACCACAACATCAAAGGCAACATACGAACCCCGGACGACGTCTCAAGAGACGTCATCAATAGCCTCATACCGGGAATGAGAACTCATGCCGGAACTCATGCCAGGAATCCGGGCACCGGCACGATATTCACCGTTCTTCACGCCCAAATGATGGGTCAATCGACCGTGGCAGTCGTATTCTTCGTAGGACCGCATGTTCTCCACTACATCATCTTCCAGAGCGTAGACTTCCGCTGCAGACCATATCGCAAGTCAGTGCAGTACTGCCGCACCTGTGGCAATATGGGACACCGCCAAGACTTCTGTCCGAAACCGATCCCAGATTTCAGCTACAAATGCGGCAAGACTGAACCACAAGACCAGGATTGAAAACTGACCTGCAAGCTCTGCGGAGAAGCGCACGAAACTGCAAGCACAGAGTGCAAGAAGAGACTGAAGCCAAGCCCTCCACCCTACAATATACGGCAACAGCGCCTCAACAGACTACAAGAAAGAGACAAGCGCTGGAGCTCCAGCAGTGAAGAGTTCCCGGAGCTGGGCACCTCGGCCACCAGCTGGAGCAGTATCAGCGCGGGCAGCTCCCCCAGGCGCAGCAGCTCCAAGCCAATACTGCGAAGTGCCTCGCGCTCCCGTTCTCGCTCCCGCTCCCGCTTGGTCAAACGCGCGAGCTGCGCCGACGCGGTAAGCGGCTAGAGCGACTCGGATGGTACGATCAGCTTGTACTCGTCGGCCGAAGCCGCAGTCATATGGGTCCTAGAAAATAAACAGCAGAACCAGCAGAAGAAACTGCAGAATCAGCCCAGCCAATTGCAAAGCCAGCAAAACCTGATAGACAAGCTACTCCGCAGTCAACAGAAACAGCAAAAGCTCACCGACAAACTACTTCAAAATGCAAAGAACAATAAGAAGTCACAGACAAGCCGCATCAAAAATGCCTGGAGCTCGAAAATAGAGACAGTCGGGATCGACGCTGACCAAGGCCGACGTGGAAGCCATTGTAGATGCAAGGTGCCTGATATTTCAAGAAGCCTTTATGAACAGCATTCACGCCACGATGGAAAAAATCGTCCAATCAGCAGTCGAAAAACAGCCGCAACCTTCCAAAACAAGATCGCCAGGTTAAACGCCAAAATCGATGGGATCGCGCCACTGTTCAACAGTTTCATCAAGCACGTAAAGAACAACTACATGACCAAGCCACAGCTCGACAATTCGCGCCACACGACTCGGAAGAACGCGCGAACGAACAGCCACAGCGACTCTCACTCCGTCTCGCCCACTGGCGATCGCCAACGCGAATTCGAATCCGTCGACGATGGCGACCCCTAACCACAAGGCAAAGAACCAGGATTAAACTATACGCATATGGCAATGGAACTGTCGATTCTACCACCCTCGACACGCCAACCTGCAACCTGCACGCACCCGTAGACAGACCAACACCAGTATTGCACGGCTAACTGAATGGAAATTCTTTAGGGACAGGCTACATTCCGGAGCAACCATAACCGACATTGACGAGTGGCTCAAAAATGTATTAGGTACAGAAGAACGCCACACCAAGATAACACAACTCGATTCAGATACGCCCGTGGTCGACGCGCATCTCCTCCACCTCTGGGATGCCAGAATAGCCTCCTCAAGAGATGGAAGAGACGAAAGCTTAACAGAAAGCTAAAGACACGCCTCGCTCTCCTTACCAAGCAGGCTCAAGACTGTGCGGTCCACCTCGTCAGGCAGAACTGGCAAGCTTTCTGTGACAAGCTACAGGGGACTCTGAGCACGAAGAGGACATAGCACCTCCTACCCGCACTCCTAGCAACGTAACCCACCAAAAACAACATCTCCACAGACTTATCTACAGCCACGCCGGATCAAAAGAACACTTCCTGCGAGAAATACGAAAGAAACTCTGCGGAGACGCACCCTCTCCCGCCTCAACTCGCAGCAAAGAATACTCTGGAAAACCGAACCCAGAACTCGACCGACCCTTAACGCAGGTCGCACTCCATGTAGCCCTACCCAAGCTGGTTAGGAATACCAGCCCCAGTAAAGACCGGATCCTCAACAAACACTTGCACAACCTCCGCAGCAGGCAACCGCGGCTCTCCTCCAGTACTACAACGAGTACTGGGAGAAAGGAGAACTACCTGTTGTATGGAAGCACTCAGAGATAACCATGATTCCCAAGCCCAACAAACCTCTCAGCTTGGAGAACCTATGCCTGATCTCCTTCACCTCGTGCGCGGGAAGGCTTTTCGAACATATGGTGCACAATCGCATTACCTAGAATCTCGAAGACAAGGGCCACCTATCGGACACCATGTTCGGCTTGAGGCAGCACCTCTCAACGCAGGACATACTCTTACAACTGAAAGAAAGCCTCCTAGATCAACTAAACATTCGAAGCAAATACTCCATAGTGGCAGTAGACGTCAAGGGAGCCCTTGATAACGTTAGCCACGACGCGATCCTCAACAACCTCGAAGGCACCAGCTACGGCCCTAGGACCTACGCGTACTTCAGAAACTTTCTGATGGACCGCATGGCAATCGTCGGGATCTGCAAAATCCGCAGTGAAAGCTTCCTACTTAGAAACAGAAGCACCTCGCAAGGTTCGGTCATATCACCTCTACACTTCAACGTAGCTATGATCAAGCTACCCAAACTCCTCGAGACCATACCAGATCTGCGTCACGCTATGCATGCTGATGACATCACGCTCTGGACCAGAGCTACGAACACTGGAAGGCAAGAAAGCAGCTTACAAGAAGCCGTAGTCACCATCGAAAGCTATCTCAAAAACTGCGGCCTCCGCTGCGCCCTCGAGAAGTCTGAGCACCTCGTCCTTAAAGCAAGGACCCAGCTACAAAGAGCCCAACCCAAGCGTCACCCTCAACGGGAAAACAATCCCGAAAGTCGACATTATACGAATACTTGGAGTTCACATCCATAAGGACGGATCGGGAGCTGCCAGCCTACCGTGACTTTCGCAACTCACACACCTCGTCAAGAGGATCTGAAGCCAAAGAAGTGGGCTCAAGGAGCAAGACATGCTAAGCATAATACAAGCACTCCTCACCAGCCGCATCACATACGGCGCCCCGTACCTGGCTTTAAAGAACGCTGAAATGGAAAAGCTCAACATCATGATAAGGAAGGCAATTAAAGTCGCCGTGGGTCTCCCCGCCCCTATGACATCCACTACACGTCTCCTTAAGATGGGCGTCCCCAAAACGTGGCAAGAGCTCGCCGAAGCGCGCAAGAACAGTCAATTGGAACAACTCAAGCTCACGCCCACCGGGAGATCAGTACTCCGACGCCTGAACTACAGCGAGACGCACGTCACAGACACGGACAAGAAAAGCGAAGCCCACCGGACGTTCGAGAATGCATTTGCATCACGCGTGTCGCGCGCCACATGGATCCGATATACCACAAGTGTAGAAGACAGGCTAGAGCCAATGCCATCAAACGAAGGTTCAAGCACGACCCGGACGCCCCCTACACCGACGCGGCCAAGTATCCGCATCGAAACGCGTACGCTCTCAGCGTCGCAGACTCCCGAGGCTGCGAGTTAGCATCGGCGATCATCAAGGCACGCAACCCGGAGACGGATGAAGAAGCGGCAATCGCTCTCGCCACCACCACATACACAGACGCAGCGGTTATATTCACCGACTCTCATGCTGCCTGTCGAAACTTCTCGAGGGGCCACATCTCGGCCGGTGCACTCAAGGTGCTAAAGCGACGAAGCACTCCGCTTCCGTACACCTGCGTAACGTGGGTACACGGACACGAGTGCCTTATAGTGAGAAAGTGGTTTTGGCACGTAAAACGCAATATTTTTTTTACCCGGACACGAGGAACTAGAAGGGAACGAAGCGGCCCACGCCGCTGCTCGCGAGCACGTTACCCGGGCGCCGCTCGCCCCACGCGCTCTCCGACCAGCGGCAGAAGAGGCGGAGGCCGACGGACCAACTATTCGGCCATATTACAACACTACAGGCTCGCGCGTCGAGTGTACCCTCCACCACACGCAAAACTCAGCAGAGAATAAAGCATGATCCTTAGACGCCCAAAAAGTAACACGTACACTCACGGAACGATAATGCACCGCCTCTACCTGAGGCTCCACTGCCACCTCTGCCCACTCTGCAACGTACGCGACACCCTGGCACACTTGCTCCTGGAATGCCCGTGGCAGGAAGGCTGCGAAATGCAACTGGAAGTGAGCACAACAAGCAAATGAAGACCACCTATTCGAAACGTTGGAGGCCAAGGTTGCCCTTGGGGACCTGGAAGACCAACGACAACTCGTCGCCAGGGCCAAAGGGGAGCCGAAGCCACAGGGTTCCTGGACTAAGGAGCCTTCCCACCTCAGGCGGCAACCGGACCTCGCTCGGGACACTGTTTCGAATAATAAACGTTTATTTCTCTCTCTCTCTCACTCTACTCTGTTATTGCCCTCGTTACAGCTCCAAGAGAAAATCGATCGTGACGGCGTTTACCCGCCTCGACGACGGGCCGAATTCTGAGCAGACGATATTGGAGCGCCGGCTGATAAGGTCTTCGCCCCAGTAGGCGGCGAAGGCACTCCTGAACTTCCTACCGCCAAGCGACCTAGTTGAACGGATGGGGTACTCCCGTGTTCTTTTGTGTGTGTGTTCGTGTTCTTTATTTACTTTTTATTTTTTATCTCCCGGTTTCCCTCGGTGTGTGATTTCCCTTTTTATCGTTCTGTCTTCCCTGAACCCTTCCCCATTGCAGTGTAGCAAACTGGATACTTATCTACCTGTTAACCACCCTGCCTTTCACGGCTCATTTATCTATCTCTACATTGAGTATACACTCATTTGATTACGTAATGACAAGCGCAAAAATTTACAATTATACTTTCGGGAATGTCGCAAAATTTAGGTGTTGTTTGCTAAATGAGAGGTTCCATGCTTAATAATTGTTCATGGTTTAAACAAATGGTTTTGTTTAAAATTGTAGAAAATTGTATGCTAAGTGAGAGAAAGTGTTGCCGCGAAACAAATCTGCAATTGAATGATGGTCTTCAAAAAGGTTGGCGAGAAGAGTCAACAAAGTCGTTCGAAGCCCGGAGGGCGAAGGTCAAGAAGATCTACGTACTCTATAACTATTATTCCAATGTTGGCTGAAAATCCCCAGTTTCAGAGCACACATGGAACTATATGTACCAGGGGCCCTATTTTTCAACTTTTCTTTTTCTCAATTTAGGGCCAGTTTTCACAAAAGGCTCTTACGCTGGAACATTTCGTAAAAGCAGGTGCTGCCTAATCGTGATGGTACACTTATTAACGAAGGCGACCGGCCAATGGCAAACAGCTTTTAGGAACGGAAAGCTTTGTGAATTCGGCCCCGGAACTCTTCTTATAGCCGGTATTTGCAAAAATAATTCTAGGGCCGCACTGGCAAAAATAATTCTGGGCCCATAATCAAAAAAGAAAAGAAAAAGAAGCTTTTGCGCTAGAATTCTAAACGCCAGAGCAAATTCCAGCCAATCCTCAGGCTGGACATATCATTCGCGGAGGCGTCTGAGCAATAGTGAATAGCACTTATGACCGAAAAAGCCTTTTAAATTCAAATCCTGATGCCAGACCTATTCGTAAGCGAAGGTTCCAGCTTATCGTGACGTTGGTCATGTTATTAGCGAAAGCGGTCGGAGAATGCGAACAGCTCTTAAGAACGAACATTTTGGGAATTTGGCCCTTATCATTCGTAACTGCGAGCGGCTGATACCGGCGATGTAGATACCGTGGCGTGCACGCCAGTGATAAAAAGCGAAGAGAAAGGAAAAAAAAAAGGATAGTTGCAAAAATATTGGCCCAGGTTATGCCGAAGATAAGACGAAGGGTTGTATTGGTGCAAATGGGACGGCATTTGTAATGTTTCAATACATTTTCCAGTCTTCTTCTTATCATGCGGCGCGCCAGCTGAATAAATATGAAACAGGGAGCAGGGTGAAAAGAGTGGAAAATGAAATGGATAGTTAGAAAAAATAACGGCCCCTGCTTGCGCGCTACAAGATTGGTACGCCCGCGCTTTACTGCTCGACCACGTGGGCTCGGCCAGGTTGTATGCGCCATAATACGTCATGAATGCGGCAGAAAGTGATGGAGGCACAAAGGAGAGATGCCTCGACCTACAACATGAAAGCGACAGTGGCGTATCGCATTTCTCAGCCCATTACGTTGGTTACTATACGAGAGTATTTCCGGGTGGCACATCAACCTAGGTCCGAAACAAGACGGAACCTGTTGCCTGCTATTTGTGTTGCGCCACTGAGGGGAGTCTCGGTGAGGCCCACTTTTCCTTTCCGCCTCATTGCGATGCGCCAGCATTCACACGCACCGTCAAGTGAGGCGACTTTGCGCGTCACGAACTACCCTCTGCTATCTCATTAATGTGACTCGTCTTCCTAGTGCATTACCGCCGTTCACATGGATGCAGTGTGCTAGAATTGTTATGCGCCGCACCACTCATCACAATTGTCTAAACGCCGCTCCTGTAACGTAAAAAATGCGAGGAGACTATTATAGAACATGTACTTTGCCACTGTCCTAGATACAGCGTGCACCGGCTGTCACTAGCGACCGCGTTGGCACGCCTTGACGACAGGCCACTTTCAGAACAGTCAGTCTTGGAATGCCCACATGAACTGGCGTCACACCGGAAGTCGGTCAAGGATTTGTCGACCTTTTTACGTGGCAGTGGCCTATTAGAAAGACTATAATGATTCCACTCCGTCCCTTTCCATTTTTTTTCACGCTTTTATTTTTGACACCGCTCTTCTTTCCGTCTTTACTTCCACTTTTCCTTCCCCTAGTGCAGGGTAGCAAACCGGCTCTCTCTCTCTCCCTGTAACGTAAGCATACGCGCTGTCTATTGTAGCGCCGTCTTAGTCTCATCGAGCGTCATGAGTGGCTCATTCTTCTACTGAATAAAAAGCTGGATTAACACGACGGACCGAATTTCGCAGACGAGCATTACGTGGCTATGCTGCGACGAATCGTGTCGCTGTAGAAGTTCATATGCGGCGTCCTTGTGTCAGCGCGTGATTTGGCGGCGCTGAGCCACGCCTTGCTCGCCCGCGTCCGCGCCCGCGTCTGAAATGTTTGCCACAACCTTATATACGAAATGGCAGACAATGAAGGCAGAATAGAGGAAGCTCATTTTTACGTTTAATTAAAATGCAGAAACAACACGATAAAGGGAAATGAAAGTGCACGCAAAGAAGGACTTGCCGTAGGTGGGAGCAAAACCCACATCTTCCACATATCATTAGCGTGCGGCGCTTTACCGATTGAGCTACCACGGCGGCCATACTCGCACACATTTTCTTGGGCATTTGACATGGAGGAAAGAAACAAGTTAGGAGTGACAGGTCACGTTTTGCAAGCCGGAAATGTTGCCATGTTGGTGTGCCATCTCCCTTTGCGCCTCCAATCAGCTCGGTGGCGCAGATACGCGCGAGCTTTGAACTTGCATTGCTACGAGCGGCCGGAAGCGTGGGCTGCCGACGCATCTCAGAACAAAGCCTACGAAACTTCTTTAACAGTTTTAGCGAAGAAGACGCGCTCCTGTGCTTTCCCGGGGCACGTTGAAGACGACGACGAAGACCCGCGCCGTGATTACTTGAGTGTGTCTGTTGCTGACTGACACTCACACTCACAGACCCAAAACACAACTTTCAAACTTGCACACCCCGCTCCAAGGTCAGCTTGTCTCGCGAACAGTATGTGCTGCAAGAAAGACACTGACCGAAAAAACTTACCTCACTTTTCAGAGGCCTATGAAGCAGCAGCAACAGCTTCAGGAGCGCGGTTGCTATGGCAACGTTGACGTTTGGGGTACCAGTCGCAGTGCCCCTTTGCGAAAAACAGCACGTGACTTCCGCGACACTTTCTACAACACGTCCGTGCTGGCCGGAGCCTCTCCTACGCTGTCCTTCCTCCACGGATATTTGTGCGTCTGCATAACATCGACCCTGGGAGGGTTAGCGCCGCTCAGGGTCAAGGCGGCGGACACGTGTTTTAACCACGTGCGCAGTTTAGTACAGTATACGTAAGTTTAGTAGCTGGCAACTCGCGAATAAACCCTCGTATGCGACCTCATGGCATCAAGAATGCCAAATTCAAGGCCCTCGCGATGCAATGAGCGAGCGGAAGATGCGAGTACGAGAAGCACAACAATTTTATAGTCACAAATATACGAAGTAGCAGACAATAAATATAGAGAAAGCACGGGGGAAGTTATTTAATGTTTAATTGTATCGGGAAATGTAGGTGGACCCTTTACCTTGTTATTTGTACGTTTCAATCAAATGTAACAATTAACCTGCCGTATGCTTTCGTTGTATTGTCCGCTGCTTTGTACGTTTATAATCTCGGTTGCAGCTAGCAACAAATCTGGCCCCTCGGTTCCCTTTATTCTCCTCGCTTCCGAAATGCTTCCTTCTTCCATTCGACAACAAATATGACTGAATGGCAAGGAGAACAACTAGAGCACAGTGAAATGGGCTGCTAACAGCAGCATATAGAGATCTATTCTTAATAACACTTCGACGGTTAGCGCATAAAAAAGAGCGGATGTATTTTAGTGGACCGTGATTACACATAGCGCCAGTTCACCACAGTAAATCAATATTAAGCTAAGTCACATTGATGCGCCATAACTTCATTTAAGAGCTTGTAGGTATACTACTACGGTGTCTTTTCCATCTTGTCTTTAGCCCTGTAGTGCCAAACACAAAAGTGAACAGTGGCCAACACAAAAGGCGCAAATGTCGCAAGTGCATACAAAAGACTATATATATTCGATCAAACATGGTGCACTTGACCAAAGGAGGGTGACTCATTCATTGGATAGGCTTTCTGATCCTTTCACCGATGAGTGTCGCCACATAGCTCAGCCATTATGCTAAATTTGTGTGATTTCCATGGTTATTATAACGCTTGCCTTTGAGGCACTCATACTTTTTTCTTTTTTTAAATCTTCTGGGCACCTCAGCCACATGAAAAACAAATGCGCGAAATTACAGCAACCTTTCCTTTAGAATCGAGTTGAAAGTCGCCTCTGTCGTCTTTCCTGCCGCACACCCTATATATTTCTATCTAGAAGACTCGGACTGTGGAAGGAATCCGTCGCCTTTGAAGCAGAGCGCTTATATTGATCTCACCACCATCCATCAAGTTGTTATTTTTTTAAATGTCATCGTACATCATTTCAGGGCGCATTCAAAATGCGTTCACCTCTCTCGAATGTCCTCGACGTGTGGCATTAGGCAGGCGAACAAATAATACGCCGAAAGGCAGGAAGATTCGAACCCATGGGCGCCGTGAACTTCCCTAGCCAGCCAATTTCACGGGGATCAAAGCCTGTCTACAGCGGACGACGGCCAGTATTCTGTGTATAGCCGTATACGCTATATTCAATAGCATAAATATTTAGCATGTTGTTGGCCTAAAGAAGAATCCTGAAACAGGTCGGTGAATCGCCAAGGCCGTGCGAGATTTCACTAAATGAAGCTATCCATAATTCTGGAACAAAAAACTAACAGAGCTCATGATAAAAAAATTTCAAAATCAAACTGCACAGATGAAAATTTGCGACTTTAGCGGTTCCTGTGTATCATGCGGAACAGCAGCTGGGTTTACGTTCGTAATAAACACATTTAATTCAGCTGCGACGATTCATCCTTTTGTTTTTCTTTGTTGGAAAAGCAGAATTTGCACATAAACTCTTGCATAGTGCGCAACATCTCTCTCTTTCTCTCTCTCTCTCTCTCTCTCTCTCTCTCTCTATATATATATATATATATATATATATATATATATATATATATATATATATATTTTTTTTTTTTGCCTTGTTCGCCTACTACATCGGGTTTCGCGTCTTCCCGTGCTGTCTCGCCGAGTGCGACAGCACAGCAAACTAGCTTATCTCGCGTGGAACTGTTCCACAAAATATTGTCGATGAACGTGTCCTTGGCTGGGCTTATTAAACCATTTAATCCCGACGTTATCCCGTTGAAATATCTACATAAAGACAAAGGAAGAGCGCGCAATGCTCAACGGCTTCTCTGATTTTTTTTTTTTTTTAAATACCGGCCGCCGTAGCTCAGTCGCTATGCCATTTCGCTGCTAAGCTAGAGGTGCACGTTCAATCCCGGCGATGATGGCAGCGGAATGAAAGAACGCTCGCGTAGCTTGCGTAGGTACTCGTTAAAGGATCCCGGACGGTCAAAATTAGTGCGGAGTCCACCCACTATATTGTGCCCCATCATCAGATCGTGGCTTTGGCACGTAAAGCTCCAGAATCTAATTTTTAATTTTCCATACTTGGCTTACTATATTCTTCTACAGCTGAATACGTGCCGCGGAGTCTAAGTCTTATATAGGCTGTGTGTGTGTACCCGTTTTACACTATATAGATTTTTTATAAGAAGGCTATGAAATTTGCGAACTTTGCAGAGGAGTTCGAAAGTGAGGCCGCCGTACTTTGCCGCTAATAACACGAGTTTCAAAGGAACAATTTAAAGAAAATTCGTTCATTAACTTTTCACTAGAACCTTGAGGACAGTGGTTTAGATCGCAAACTTGGAGGCAGTTACATCTTGATGCACGTATATATATTTTTTTAAATACTGAATATCGCACCCAATTTAAAACACTCATGATCGAATTTCAACGCTCACTTTCAACGCTCATATTGGAACCAAGCGCGTCGGGAACGCCGAAAAGGCGGCCCCTCTATCATGTCTGACGGAAACGTCCCATGACATTTACCGCAACATGCCATGTCAATATTTGCCGCCACATGCCATCATTCAAACTCCGTCAAACACTTTGACACCGGATGTATGCACCTGACGTAGCAGAGGGGTGCGCTTCGTGTAGCCTAATCAGTACAGTGTTAAAAAAGGGGAAAAGAAGAAAAGCTCCCCGTATAGCGTGGAATTTCGACCAAACAAGTAGGTTCAGTGGGAGCACTTCTGTTAAGCTCAATAATACAATAAATCACGACACAAGCCCTATATATATATATATATATATATATATATATATATATATATATATATAATCAGAAAGTGGTTTTGTCACGTAAAACGCCATAATTTAATTTTTTAATTTAACTCCTGCGGGGACGGTAGAGTATCCGCCTCCCGTACAAGATGACCGTGGTTCAAATCCCGGTGCCGCGCAATTCGCCACCGGAAAATGCAAAAAAACCGTGTGTTGAGAAAATTGCACAAACAGGCCTGGAGTGCGGCCTGATCCCGGTGGCCAGAACCGGTAACGCACTCTCTCACCAGAGCAGGATTGGCCACCCTGGTGCAGTACTTGGCCACAACCTCCTATATGAATACAACAATCTAACCCCGGCCCTCAGTCCCCAGCAGCCGCGAAGCAACTGACCACGGCGGCGGTCAGATCTGTGACGCTCCAGAGGGTGCTAAGAATACCTGGCTCCGGACAGGCCGCCATTGGAATCTGAACCTGGCAACGTTTAACGTTAGAACGTTATCTAGTGAGGCGAGTCTAGCAGTGTTATTGGAGGAATTAGAGGGTAGTAAATGGGATATAATAGGGCTCAGTGAGGTTAGGAGGACAAAAGAAGCATATACAGTGCTAAAAAGCGGGCACGTACTGTGCTACCGGGGCTTAGCGGAGAGACGAGAACTAGGAGTAGGATTCCTGATTAATAAGGAAATAGCTGGTAACATACAGGAATTCTATAGCATTAACGAGAGGGTGGCAGGTCTTGTTATGAAACTTAATAAGAGGTACAAATTGAAGGTGGTACAAGTCTATGCCCCTACATGCAGTCATGATGACCAGGAAGTCGAAAGCTTTTATGAAGACGTGGAATCGGCGATGGGTAAAGTCAAAACAAAATACACTATACTGATGGGCGACTTCAATGCCAGGGTAGGCAAGAAGCAGGCTGGAGACAAGTCAGTGGGGGAATATGGCATAGGCTCTAGGAATAGCAGAGGAGAGTTATTAGTAGAGTTTGCAGAACAGAATAATATGCGGATAATGAATACCTTTTTCCGCAAGCGGGTTAGCCGAAAGTGGACGTGGAGGAGCCCGAATGGTGAGACTAGAAATGAAATCGACTTCATACTCTGCGCGAACCCTGGCATCATACAAGATGTAGACGTGCTCGGCAAGGTACGCTGCAGTGACCATAGGATGGTAAGAACTCGAATTAGCGTAGACTTGAGGAGGGAACGGAAGAAACTGGTACACAAGAAGCCAATCAATGAATTAGCGGTAAGAGGGAAACTAGAGGAATTCCGGATGAAGCTACAGAACAGGTATTCGTCTTTAACTCAGGAAGAGGACCTTAGTGTTGAAGCAATGAACGACAATCTCATGGGCATCATTAAGGAGTGCGCAATAGAAGTCGGTGGTAACGCCGTCAGACAGGAAACCAGTAAGCTATCACAGGAGACGAAAGATCTGATCAAGAAACGCCAATGTATGAAAGCCTCTAACCCTACAGCTAGAATAGAACTGGCAGAACTTTCTAAGCTAATTAACAAG
The DNA here is from genome assembly GCF_023375885.2 of Dermacentor andersoni. Classification (NCBI taxonomy): domain Eukaryota; kingdom Metazoa; phylum Arthropoda; class Arachnida; order Ixodida; family Ixodidae; genus Dermacentor; species Dermacentor andersoni. Next base: position 196,939,616 of record NC_092814.1, read on the forward strand.
CGTAAGACTGCGGACATCAGGAACTATAATATGGATAGAATTGAACAGGCTCTCAGGAACGGAGGAAGCCTAAAAACAGTGAAGAAGAAACTAGGAATAGGCAAGAATCACATGTGTGCGTTAAGAGACAAAGCCGGCAATATCGTTACTAATATAGATGAGATAGTTCAAGTGGCTGAGGAGTTCTATAGAGATTTATACAGTACCAGTGGCACCCACGACGATAGTGGAAGAGAGAATAGCCTAGAGGAATTCGATATCCCACAGGTAACGCCAGAAGAAGTAAAGAAAGCCTTAGGAGCTATGCAAAGGGGGAAGGCAGCTGGGGAGGATCAGGTAACAGCAGATTTGTTGAAGGATGGTGGTCAGATTGTTCTAGAGAAACTGGCCACCCTGTATACGCAATGCCTCATAACCTCGAGTGTACCGGAATCTCGGAAGAACGCTAACATAATCCTAATCCATAAGAAAGGGGACGGCAAAGACTTGAAAAATTATTGACCGATCAGCTTACTGTCCGTTGCCTACAAAGTATTTACTAAGGTAATCGCAAATAGAATCAGGAACACCTTAGGCTTCTGTCAACGAAAGGACCAGGCAGGATTCCGTAAAGGCTACTGAACAATAGACCATATTCACACTATCAATCAGGTGATAGAGAAATGTGCAGAATATGACCAACCCTTATATATAGCCTTCATTGATTACGAAAAAGCGTTTGATTCAGTCGAAACCTCAGCAGTCATGGAGGCATTACGGAATCAGGGTGTAGATGAGCCATATGTAAAAATACTGGAAGATATCTATAGCGGCTCCACAGCCACCGTAGTCCTCCATAAAGAAAGCAACAAAATCCCAATAAAGAAAGGCGTCAGACAGGGAGATACGATCTCTCCAATGCTATTCACAGCAAGTTTACAGGAGGTATTCAGAGACCTGGAGTGGGAAGAATTGGGGATTAAAGTTGATGGAGAATACCTTAGCAACTTGAGATTCGCTGATGATATTGCCTTGCTTAGTAACTCAGGAAACCAATTGCAATGCATGCTCACTGACCTGGAGCGGCAAAGCAGAAGGGTGGGTCTGAAAATTAATCTGCAGAAAACTAAAATAATCTTTAACGGTCTCGGAAGAGAACAGCAGTTTACGATAGGTAGCGAGGCACTGGAAGTGGTAAGGGAATACATCTACTTAGGGCAGGTAGTGACCACGGATCCGGATCATGAGACTGAAATAACCAGAAGAATAAGAATGGGCTGGGGGGCGTTTGGCAGGCATTCTGAAATCAGGAACAGCAGGTTGCCACTATCCCTCAAGAGAAAAGTGTATAACAGCTGTGTCTTACCAGTACTCACGTATGGGGCCGAAACCTGGAGGCTTACGAAAAGGGTTCTGCTGAAATTGAGGATGACGCAACGAGCTATGGAAAGAAGAATGATGGCTGTAACATTAAGGGATAAGAAAAGAGCAGATTGGGTGAGGGAACAAACGCGGGTAAATGACATCTTAGTTGAAATCAAGAAAAAGAAATAAGAAATGGGCATGGGCCAGACATGTAATGAGGAGGGAAGATAACCGATGGTCATTAAGGGTTACGGACTGGATTCCAAGGGGAGGAAAGCGTAAAATATAAATTATGGAGTTTTACGTGCCAAAACCACTTTCTGATTATGAGGCACGCCGTAGTGGAGGACTCCGGAAATTTCGACCACCTGGGGTTCTTTAACGTGCACCTAAATCTAAGTACACGGGTGTTTTCGCATTTCGCCCCCATCGAAATACGGCCGCCATGGCCGAGATTCGATCCCGCGACCTCGTGCTCAGCAGCCTAACACCACAGCCACTGAGCAACCACGGCGGGTGGAAGGAAAGCCTAGCAGGGGGCTGCAGGAAGTTAGGTGGGCGGATGAGATTAAGAAGTTTGCAGGGACAATATGGCCACAATTAGTACATGGCCGGGGTAGTTGGAGAAGTATGGGAGAGGCCTTTGCCCTGCAGTGGGCGTAACCAGGCTGATGATGATGATGATGACATTTTTTTGCATCACAATATTTACCTCTTCAACTTTTGTTATATGTAGATAACCAAATGTTATCTTGTTGTTCTCAATTTTTTGCCTTTCGTTTTATTTTTTTAGTTTTTTGTGGCATTTCTCATCAATTTATGTATATTTTTTTGCTTTGTTTATCACATTCATTGGCACGGTCCTACAAGCCAACTGAGGCTTAGACCGGCCTGCTTGTGTTGTTTTGTATATTTTGTGGCAATAAACATTATTATCATTATTATTATTACTATTATTATTATTATTATTATTATTATTATTATTATTATTATTATTATTATTATTATATAAAACCTTGCACAAGGTCGGCTCACAGGTATTTATAAGACATGCAAATTTCATCACACAATAGCACACGATGCTCCGTGGCTTCTTTTATTTTATTAAATGTATACTTCAGCTACCTATTTTTGACTAATTCTGTATCTGCCACTGGGTATGTACTCCTTCTCTGCCAATCTTGCAGATGGTACATGCCACTATGACAGAAGGAATGTAGAATGATTAAATGTACTTACATATGCGTCGCATTTCTATATATGCGTACACCTCACACCATAAGCCTTCCGTCGAGAGACATCCCACATCGCCTTAGACCTCATATGTCGCTGCGTCGACGTTTTACTATGTGCAACAGCCAGATTTTTTGCAGATTTGGTGCGCCCGTTATAGTACGCTTTCCTATTCTTTCTTTGAAAAGTGGAGATGCAATAAAAATAAATTGTTTTGCGTAATTGTTAAAACAACTTGTCGTGTAGCCTGTAAGCTTGCAAATGCTGCTTTGGGAGAAGAGTCGGCTAATCGCTACGACGTTCATCAGCCGTGAGAACTTGCTTAATATGTATGACAGCAAACAAAATGTTACCTGTTCTCTGTGGTTCTCAGTTTTTCTTTTTTGCAGTAGTAGTTGTTAGTGGTGGTGGTGTAAGACACGTTTAGCGTTAATCTTGACAATTATTTTTGTACATGATGACCAATATGCGAGGTCGTTGAGGTACTGTTGCTTTGTTGATCTTTGGACTGTGCTTGTAGGAAAAGATTGTGTTGCTCATTCGCTAGCTTTATATTACTTTCAATTTTTTTTCTGAATTTGATTGTTGGCACGTACGCTGTTTTGCTCCAGTACACTGTCATCACGCCTCTCCTGTGGCCGCTACATGGGCATTGTTAAAGAAGTGGAACCTTCGTCAAGTGAACTAGGCCCGTATATTATGCAACGGTTCTTTCTAATTTTCATTCTTTTTGTCATTCGTCATTGGTCGCAAAAAGCCGCGCCTTTGTTCTAGACGAGACATGCCACTCAAAGGATGATACGATGGATGATAAGCTCCGAACAGCATACGACGAAAAGGACCATTAGGGCCTCAAATTCTCACTTCTTTCTTTTGGGGCTGCCTCTCATTTTACAGAAATATGCAGCAATGAAAATAACTTGATTTGCCAACTACCAGAGAAACCGTAAACGAAAAAAAGGTGATTTGGCTGAACCAAAATTGTAAAAGTAACTTCAGTGGTAACGACAGCGGCGGGACTCTTTTTGCTTTTGGTCGAAACTATACATTATCGTCTAGCACACAAACGAGAGACGGAAACGACGTGACGCGCACTAGATGTTCTGGTCGATGGTCTACGCTGTCACTTCTTCCTCTTGCATGTCTGGCAAGGACAACGTCTGCTCTGGTTTTACCTGATGGCCAGGAATTTGGGATGTCGAGTTTACATCGCGTCTCTCCACCACGACGTGTGACCCGAAGATTTTGTTCTCCTTCTTCGTACTCACCGCGACTCTTCGATTTCTCCCCTGAGGAGACTGCTGTTTCCATAGAAACTCATTTCACCTCGCCCCTACGCGTTGTTTGCACTGCACTGCGTAAGTGCTTTGCGCCCCGGTAGCAGGCTTGTGCTTTGGTGAGAGTTAGAGGCGATGTTTCTTTATTGGTTTGAAATTTCACCTTTAATGAAAGCTGTGGTACGTAGAATAAGGATGACAGTAATATTATCAGTGTCCAATATCTAACGTTTCACCATAGACAGCTCCGGTTATTTGTCTGACGATGATCTAGGCGCCAAGTGACACTTCATCGGAGACGCATGGTGCTTGGGGTGTTTTGACATTTTACAGAAAAAGAAGGTTCCTCAGCTTTTTCGTTTTTCTTATTTGTTGCTCAATAAGTCTTCTTCATTTCTATGTGACTCGACTTACATTCCTGTTCGATACAGAACTTTGGGTCTGTAAAAATCCATGAATATTTATTTATTTATTTATTTATTTATTTATTTATTTATTTATTTATTTATTTATTTATTTATTACCATGTCGTACGCTTTCTCGAGGAGCAATATAGAAGAGGGCATATTGACACGCATTCTGCTTGCTCTTTTTTCTGCATTCTGCTTTTTGTTTAAGAAGCGCAAAACACAGTGATACACAAAGCCAAACAATGCTTTCAATGAAAAGTTTATAACAAAAGAAGCAACAGATCACTCATGGAAAATAAAGGAATATTTGACAGTTCATTTCGAAATCACACAATACACAGCGTTGCTGAAAGCAAGCAGGGATTTCAAAAGCATAGCATTGCGGTGGTACAAATAATAGCAGAAATAATCTAGTAGAAGTGAGGAATTGCGTGGTTAAGTCGCGCATGTAAAACTGAGAGTTTGGCTTTACGTTTACAACACTTTCACAAAGCCAATTCCACTGAGATAGTGTTCATGAATATTGTTTTTTTTATTTAAGAACGGCTGTTTCCGGAACCTTTAAACCATGGTCGCGGCGATGCGAAATGTAATGCGGTGGAAGCATGCAGCTAGTTTTTTTAATGACCAGTGTGTTCATAAAAATAATTATGCAAAAAAACTTCACCTTAAGACAGCACTTACGATGGCCCTAAGTCTGGAATTCAAATTGCGTCTTCATTGGGGTGACGTTATTCTGGTGGCGATAGTCCCCAACGATGTATCTTACTGCTTGACTTTGTATGCGCTCTAGCGAATCGGTCATGTACTGTCGATGACGCTCCAAGAGCACACGCGTGTATTTAAGATTAAGACGTACTATCGCGCTCAACGTGAGCTGCAACAAACGAGCCACGGCTGCAGCGACGCACTCGTGAAAAAAGTGGAGAGGCTGTCGCCATTTCAGCACTGCGCATACCCCCTGATTTTCGTGGACAGCTATCGCTCCATCGCGGATTAAGAAAAACAAGGACAAAAAAAAAAACTAGAATTACAAAACTAAGGCTGCTCTGCGGGCCACTGTATTACCGCTCCGCGAGGAAAGCAGACAGCGTAAAGCACGGGGGTATGCACATTTCTGGAGTGGTGAAACTCTCTCCACTTTTTTCTCGAGAGCGTAGCTGCGGCCACTATGTCGCAGCTCATACAGAGCATGATAGTACGTATGTCAGGTATACTAGCTTTTTCACATTTTAAGGACATGCGTGGAAAATTGCGGGCTAAAAAATTTGAAGTCCCGTTTGCCATAATTGTGCTTCTGTTGATATGCTCATGTAATGAAATGTTTTCCGTGAAATTTACACTGAGGTACTTCGCTACTTTCGCATGCGGTAAGTTGGCATTGTTTATGACGCAGGAACAGGGTGAGTCTAATGTTTTCTGTCAGAGGATCGACTTTTGGGCAGCACAATATGACGAAGACAGAAGGAAGGAACACACATCACAGCGCTGAACTCACAACTAACTTTATTCGAAGGCATACACAAACTTATGTACACAACCCATGGCTACGTGCTCTCCCATCAATGGCGTCGTTATCAGTGCGCAGGCAAAAACGCAAAATCCTCTAATTTGATGCTACACTAGGCGGCTTAAAATTCACATGCACTTTCATACAAATTTAACGATGGCATGCTTACACAACGCGACCCTTTCTTCCTGATATAGTAGGTCTCAATAATATCCCTCGTGGTCTGAATTCTATGCGTGGAAAGTATTGTGGTTTTTTATAGATTGGAGTTCACCCATGCTCAGAGCAATGCCGCGCGACATGTGAGTAGGCATTACCCGTTATCGAGCGCCTATGCTCAGACAATATAATGTCCAGGCAACGACCTGTTTGGCCGATATAGACGTGACCACAAGAAAATGGAAGCTCGTAAACAACTCCCATTCTATAGCGCACAAGCGGGGACGTATGCTTAACAGTGCAGACTTTCCCAGCATGAGTGGAGGCAGCCTGGGTCAGCTTCCTATCAATCTTACCGCAAATTTTGATCATCTTGTTAGCGGCAGAATAAACAATCTTTACATCAAACCTGCCTGCTACATTCCTGAGGCTGTGTGATAGCTTATGTACATATGGAATTACAACCAATTCTTTCTCCTCGTCGGCAGGCTCTGGCATGTTCATTCTTGTGGGTGTTCCTAATTTTGCACGCTTAACAAACGTCTGTACGGTCATGCGGATAGCATCTTCTCGAAAACCTGCCGCTCTCAAACGTCATTCTCAGTGCCTGCGCACGGACAATGACGCCATGGATGGGAGAGCACGTGGCTATGGGTTGTGTACATAAGTTTATGTATGCCTTCGAATAAAGTTAGTTGTGAGTTCAGCGCTGTCCTGTGTGTTCCTGCCTTCTGTCTTCGTCTTATTGCGCTGCCCCTTCAATATTTGCTGTCAATAACGAATGTAGTTGCATTTTGTTGCGTTCAGAGCCATGGTTCTGCACCATCGAGAAATTTTGTTCAGGTCAAATTGTAGTATTTTTAGTGTGCTACATTGTGAACTTGGCGGTAAACAACGCAGTCCTCTACGAAATAACTTTTGCTATATCATTATTGAAAATAAAATACAAATATTGGAGGTTCTAACATGGATCCCTGTGGTATGCCAGTCGAAACAGAAACTGATGACGATCTCGAACCATTCACTATAGTAAGCTGTCTATGCTCGGTCAGATTATTGTCAATCCGCATAACCATATTCTCAGATGACTGACCTGGCCAAAAGCTTTCCGAAAGTCTAAGAATACACAGTCCAGCCCTAATTCTTTGTCGACTGCATCATGCAAGGTCGTAATGGAATTCGATCGCTTTAGCAAGAGAAGGCTTGTCGAAATCAGTGCTGGTTCAAAAAAACATATTTAGCTATATGCTACTTTGAAGAATATGTTCCATTAGTTTTCGTTTGAGGTCGGCGAATATAAACTTTTTCGAATGCAACTCGAATACGAATAGTGTGTGTCAAATATCGAATCGAATATCGAATAATCAAACGCATACACATATATTTACAGCAGAAATATTTATTTCGTTGTAATTAGTCACCACGCTTGTATTGACTAGGGCAAGAAAGACAGCTCACTATCAGCTGGGGACAATTAAATTGATTTTAAACAATAGCTTACTAACTGTCAATAAAGCACTGCACGTATAGCCTCTCAACATGTTTAGAGCCTGATTGCAAACAATCTTTCAAATTATATATTGCTGCACAATAAATAGTTGTCACTAAATAAATGCTTACCAAAAATAAGGTCAGACGTAGTGCAAAAAAGAAAAATAACCTACTTAAAGACTTGCGCACTGCTATCACACGTTAAATGGCTAGTTGCATAGAAAAGATCACTGGTTTTAGCGTCAGAAATGAAACTAATGCATGACTGGACGGCCAAAAACAATAAATGACAGATTACAGGCAAGAGAGAGAGAGAGAAAGATGCATAGAAATGCAGGGAGGTTAACCAGAGGCAGCTCCGGTTGGCTACCCTGCACGGGGGGACGGGTGAAGGGGGGATAAAACGAGAAAGACATAAGGGGAGAAAGAAAGAAATAGAGATGAGCACGACCAAACCACGTACACTACAGAGCGGAAGGGGGCGGCGTTCTTACAGTCTATTGCGAAGCCCCGCAGACCGCAGGAACCTTAATAACGCGAGTAAGGCCTTTAGCGTGGATGTTCTGTGGGAGTACTGACCAAAAGCTTTCAGTTCTGATAGTGGACGATTGTCCAACTGGTTCAGTACTCTGCACAGCACTTGCCTCTGAGCACTATATCGCGGGCAGACACAGATATTATGTGCGAGCGTCTCCTCGATGTTGCATGTGGCGCACGTGGGGCTGTTGGCCATTCCAATAAGGAAATCATACGAGTTCGTAAATGCAACGCCTAGCCACAGACAATACAACATGGTCTGTTCACGTCGTGGTAACCCAGGCGGTAGGTGCATCCGTATGTCCGGAGAAAACAAACGCAAACGACACATGGTGAAAGCGTTCGAGTCACGCAGAGGCAAAGTACATTCACGGGACATCAGTCGCAGCCCAGCCGCAGCGTCTGGTCGCAAAAGCGGAATCAAGACACGTTGACCGCTTTCATGTGCAGATCAGGCGGCTTCGTCGGCGTGGTCATTCCCGCTGATGCTGCAATTTCCTGGAAGCCATTGAAATATTATGTGATGTCTCTTGACATGGCTGCGATGATACATGTGCCGAACCTCTGAGGCCAGTTGTTCATTGGGTCCGTGGCGCATTGGGCTATGTATGCCCAGAAGGGCTGCCTTGGAGTCACTAAAGACTCTCCATTGTTGCAGTGGTTCATGATTAATGAAATCAAGTGCAGCACCGAGTGCCGCAAGTTCAGCACCCTTTGATGTGGTCAAACATGAAGTTTTTCATTTGATTTCTTCAGATTTTACCGGTATGATGATTGCAGCAGCTGAGCTATTGAGTTTTACCGAACCATCTGTGTAGACATCTTGCCGGAATCTGTATACGTTGTGAATGTGTTCCAAAGTTGCTTGTTTCAAAGCTTGCAACGACATCCAGCTTTCTTTCTAATTACTGGAATTGTCAATTGCACTTGCGGCCGGTGCAGAGACCACAATGGATATGATAATCGTGTAGCGGGAGTAAATTCTGATGGCAAGTAGAACTGATGCCTTACAACACTTTTGGCAAACGTAGAATGTGGCCTCTTTGCTGGCAAACAAGCAAGATCATGTGAGGGAATCCGAGTCAGGTGTCGGATGTGCGCTCTCAGGACATCTGTATCTATATAGATTGACAAAGGAGTGTCTCCAGCAATGGCCACTGTCGCAATCGATGACGTAGTTTTAAGGAGACCGAGACAAGTTCTGAGTGCTTGTGCTTGCACACTCTGAAGTTTGCAGATATTTATATTGCAAGTATTTCCTAGTACAAGTAAGCTGTACCGCAGGAAGCCCCAAAACAGTGTTTTATATAGTTGCAACATTGATGGCACTGTTGCGCCCCAGGACTTCCCGCCAAGAAATGCAACAAGGTCCACGACGGCGGCCAAACGCTTTGTCATGTACGAGACGTGAGGGCTCCAAGACAAGTCCCTATCAACGATGACGCCAAGCAAGCGGTGCGCCCGTGTGTATCGTACAGTTTGGTCATTATTCCGCAGAGCACACGGGGCCATGACTGTGCGAGTAAAGGCAACTAGTGCACATTTCTCAGGGGAAAGCTCCAGGCCTTGCCTTATTACGTATGTTGATACGGCCGTTGAAGCCTTCTGAAGTCGTGTGCGGACTTGTAGACGTGTCACCCTGAAGCCCATATGCAAATGTTATCTGCATGTACGAAGAACTGAACGGTTTGCAGTAACGAATCGGCGAGACCAACGGGCACCAGGTTGAACGGGGTCGGGCTGAGTACTCCGCCTTGCGGTACACCATGGTATAGCTGGACGGCGTTGGTCCGTCTTCAGTCAAAATAAAGAAGGATATTCCATTCAAATAGCTGCGATCAAGCGAAAGCCGTGCCCACCAATCCCTACAGCTTCTATGGCGTCCAGATTTGCATGATGATCTGCGCTATCGTAGACGGCTTTAACATCAAAGAATAAGGTCGCAGTGATTCGTTTCAGATGCTTCTGGTGCTGTACCTACGTTACAAGGTCAATAACGCTATGTGTTGACGAGCGTCCAAGTCGAAAGCCACCCATTACCTCTGGATAGACGTTGTAAAATTACAAGTACCATTCTAAACGTGTAAGATAATTCTCTCCCTTATCTTGCTGACACAGCTGGCCAGTGCTATCGGATGGTAAGATGACAATTCCAGCGGCGACTTGCCAGGCTTGAGGAGTGGAACAAGGCGACTGGATTTCCACGTGGTAGGGACCAGGCTGTCACGCCATGATGCGTTGTATAGGCCAAGAAGTGCATCTCTGGCCTCTTGAAAAAGCTTTGCAAGCGCAGAGTATGTGATGTCATCGGGTCCTGGTGACGAAGATCGTCTGCACCCAGCAAGTGCGGCCTCCAGTTCTTCGATGGAGAAAGGAGCGTCCATACGAGGATCTCGGGAGCAAGGCGGGACAATAATAAGAATAGGTGCGCGAGGTGAATAGGTGAACCCACGATCCTTGCGCAGTAATCTTTGGCTACGTCGACTTCTCGGCGTCCTTGATGGAGGGCTAGAGATTTAAACGGCCGGCGCTGTTGAGGAGCTGGTCGAAATCCGCGGACTGTTCTCCAGACAACTGACAGGTTTATACGGATCAAGAGACTCACAAAAGGATTTCCAGCGTTGATCTTGCAGCACAGCAAGACGACGTTGAATTTTCTTTTGAATACGTCCGGCCTCTCTAAGGTCGTAAACCAATTTAGTCCGTCTGTACCGTCGCTCCTCTGCCGGCGGATTGCACGGAGGCTCTGTATTTCCGCATCCAAATCTGTGTATTTTTCCAATGGCCGAAATGAACGCATAGCATCCTGCATTGCCTTGGCGATCTCAAATTCTAGTGTGGACGAAATGCCTTCGTGGCATGTGTCTTCCATAAGTGATTGAAACACGGGCCAATCTATTGTTTGTTCAAAATTGGATGGGGCGGATTTCGTTAGGCCTTTAGTCTTCAGGTAGGTAGGAATGTGGTCGCCTCCGTGTGTTTCAATGTCTGCGAACCAAAGGACGCGGCGAGTGAGGCATCGCCAGACAAAAGCCAAGTCTAAACAGCTACTGTACGTCCGGCCACGCAGAAGCTTGCGACTGTCATCGTTTAGACAGCACAGTTCATGGTCACAGGCAAATGAAACGAGGTTTCTTCCTTCGGAATTTACCTTGACGCTTCCCCAAAGTGAATTATATGCGCTAAAGTCCCCAACAACAATCTTTGGACCAGTAGTCACATCTATAACGCCACTCAGTCTCTTTCTGTCGAAACGACTTCATGGAGAAAGGTAAGCGCCCACTAGAGTAAATGAAAGCTTGCGCTTTTTCACGGTCAAACAGACATACTGATTACTGTCGTGTGGCAGCACTGGATGAACAATGTAAGTCAGTTCACAACGTATGTATATGATCACCTTGCTTATTTCATTACAAGTCGATGACACATAAGGTTTATAGCCTGAGAACCGGGCGGGTTTCTGTAGGTTCGGTTCACATACGACAATAATGGGGAATCGATTGGGGAAAATGTATTGGGGAAAATCAGTAATACGGGATTTCAGTCCACGGGCATTCCATTGGATAATAGACGCTTCGTTGACTTGTCTGAAGAACGGCTGACGCGGTAGAGCCATTGTGCTTGCTATTCGAGGCTCGCAAGAACCGGATCCAGACCGTCCAGCACTTGCAGTGTACCCCGAGCAGATGGCGTTTGCATGTCATTTATCAACACGCGAATTACTTTCATTAGAGACTTGCTTATAGCGATTACTTGCTTGTCTTGTCCTCGCACGCGATCTGTGCCGTCATTGGTGCGTTGGTAGTCCACCTTCTACCTTTGTTCTACTGGAGGACGTAATGTCGGAAGTGCTGGCCAGGCGTTTGCGGAAGACGTATTCAATGCGTCACCAGACGCCGCGTTGCTAGTGTGGGTGAGCGTCTTGGGAGCACCAGCTGTTGGAAGTAACGTATTTCTTACGACGGTCTCAGTATTTCTAGTAGACGAAGATCGTCTGCGGCGGGAACGACGCCATCGTACTTTGGCGGCGGCTTCTCTGTGCGTTGAGTTGTCTCTCACCATTTGTTTCAGGACTTTCAGCTCTGTCTTGTGTCTCGGGTAGTCTTTCGACGATGCTTCATGAGGACCAGAGCAATTCGCACACTTGAAATCAGTCGCAAGGCAAGCATCAGCGCTGTGCTGCTCAGAGCATTTTGGGCACATGGTCAAATTTTTGCATATGCCGCTGACATGCCCTATCTTCAAAGAATTGCGGCACTGAAGTGGTCGTGGAACGAACGGTCGGACTGGTTGACGAAAAAATCCGACTTTCACATGTGACGGCAAGCTTCCTCCCTTGAAGGTTATCCTTACACAACGTGGTTCTCCTAGGCGACGGATTTCAATAATAGTGACATCTGCTGTGGCGGGTTTAACCAATATAGGCAGATCGTTATCGTTGATTGACTCGTCAACATCATAAATCACACCTGAGGAAGTATCGCTGTCCTGTGGTATTATGGCGCAAACATTAATCCTTCCCAGCACTTCGACTGTTCTCAAGACATCCAGCGCTGCTCTGTCCCTGACATCGACCGCGAGAATGTTCTTACGGGTGTTGATCCTCATATCTGTAATTTCATTCGGAACAAGAGCCTCCAGTGTAACAGATATGGCTTGCCTGTTTAGCCGATTCAAGTCGTCGGTCGGCATCTCGGGCAAGAAGAGGATGATATGAGCCGTGTCATTGTTCTTTGCCATCGCCGTCGTCCTTGCTCAAGACTAGGAAGCTGTGACGATTCTCCTCTTTCCTTTTTCCTCACAACTGTCAAGTAATCACCGTCATCCGTTAGATCCTCGTGTGAAGCAGAGTAGTACAGCATGGTGTCCTCGCTGCCTGTGTCGCTCATGAGGTGGTTGCGCTTCCTAGGAGCGCTCGATGCTGTGACGTCTGTCTCCTCCGGACGTCTAGCGAACTCCGTTTCCATCGCCGAAGGTCTCGGTAGTGGCGTCCCCTGAAAGCACGCAAAAATACTCGTAAAATGAGAGCAGTAGAAAACGGGGTTCCGCTCAAAAGCCACTTCTTCGTCTTCCCCGATTACAGGGAAAAATCAAAAGTTGTAATGGATGTAGGCTTCCGCCATGACAGAACAGAAAAAAAAGCCTATTGCCAATTTCGTTTCTGCCTTGCTCCGAAAACTCTTGTCGTTGCTTCACTTTTGATAATTTCTTATCTTTCTTTAACTGACGGAGAGCAGCAACCACACTTGAATAGTTGGTCTCTGCAAAATACGTGGTGAGTTTCCATATCCGAAAGTACCCAATAGTTCATTTTCGAATACGAATAGTGCGCCTGTAATATTCGATTCGGATACAACACTTCGAATATTCGTCCACCACTAGTTTCGATGCTCTACACAACAGAGAAGTAATGTTCAACATCATTTTTACGTCCCTCTTTGTGTACTGCTACTACATGGGTAACTTTCCATTCATCTGGAAACTATTCGTGTTTCTAATGAAAGTGTGAAAAGTCCATAGAAAAGGCGGCTCATTGGGCGTGCACATTCCCTCAGAACACGCGTTTCGGCATCGTGTCAGAAATTGTTGTTTATATGGAATATAAATCCCTGATGAGCCTTTATAGACCCTCCTGTGACAGTGAAACTGATTCCGTCGGTTGCGTTACCTGCTCGACTTCGGGTAACACAGCACCTTCCCGTTTAATCTGCTTGAAAAACTGGTTCAAAATATTCATTTACGACGACAGCTTTGTGTTTGCCTTTCGTAATAGTTCCGCCACCGTCACAAGATGTACTTGTGCCAAATCTTGTTTATGTTTAGACTTGATACATTTCCAAACTGTTTTACTGTTACTCAATATGGACAGTTCCAAACCCTAAAAATATTGTCTTCACTTGCCAAATTTCGCTCTTGTACGAACACTAATGTACAAGGGTTTCGTCTAGAATGGCGGCACATTTGTTCTTAGGGAAGCGAACGAATAAGTGGCGTGTTTTTTTTATTGAGGCCACGGATTTTACACGTCACTGAAGGCTTGTTCCTTCGTGTCTTTGAACTGAGCATTTTTTGGCGGAATGTGCTGGTCAATCAGAATCAAAAGTATTGCCCTCAGCAACGGCCATGCAGAATTTCACGATGTGTTCGTCTGCGACAGAAGTGCTTTATCATTTTTTTTAGTTGAAAGCAAGCTTTTAGTGTAAATTCTGCGATTTTTTTCTGGCAGCGATTGCTTGACTTCGTCGAAACCAGTTTATTCACGTTCAGTCTCGCAAGGCATCCAGTTATGAAGGAAACGAATCTCTCTTTGAAAAAGTTGTTTGCCCCGCAGTGTTTGGAAGACATAAGTTGTCTGCTCTTTCACATATTTACTGGAAAGATTAGTTTACACTAAAAGCTATATGCGCCTTTTACGGCTATGTGATAGCTGTTAGCAGACCGGCTGAGTCAGCCTCTCAATGGGGCAAGGAGGGATGGTGGAACGTATGTCACGGGCAGAAGTAGCTATGTACAGGAAGGATATAATTTGAGTGGAAAGAAGAAGGACGAAAGGTTAAGGTATTCGAGGTACGAGTACGTGCATAAATTTTCAGGCAACAACAACAAAGGTGTTCTTGTACATTTATATTTAGAAACGAAGAACCTTAGGAAGAACAAAGGCATGAGTAAATTTAATGAGAAAATGTTTCCTAAAAGTATATTAGGCTAAGTATTATTTAGTCATCTTTAAGCTAACATGCATAAAATGCGATTTTCCTTTATACCAGTTTGGATCACACATAGAGAGGAGTACTTAAGGATAGTCGAGGCGGTTCTGTGCTTTTCGAAGACTCTTGAGAAAACCGGTGTTTTGCCGGGCGACTAACCGCTCGGGGCACTTTGCGAGTATTCGCGGGCTCCTTTCACGCTCGGAAAAACACTTTTATGTAGGACGTATTGAGTAACAGAAAGCTGTATCGGGAGCTTCTCATGTTGCTCTACAATTTTCCCATTGACATTTCTCCTCTAATTAAAATATCTGAGAAGTTGAATAATTAATTATGAATAATTATGTAATAAGGTAGAAGGAAAAATATTGAGTATTTCCAAGTGACGCCAAACAACGTTACCTTGGTTCTGTCCCGCTACGTGGCATTGGCATATTTTTAAACTCCGGCTAAATTTAGCTGGGACACACTGTATTACGACTGTGTGCCGGCCATAGCATTGTTCATCCATTGAAACATATTTTGTATCGTCAATTATATTGGTTGCATTATTCTAGGCGAATAAAAGTGAAGTTGCTTTTGAAACCTCTGCAGCACTGTCCTTTATTTGCATCCTATTCGCTCACCTTCCTAAGGAACCTACTAGAGCAATTGCCATCTATAACAACATAATTATGTTCACATTAAGACATACTCTCACAAAAATGAGTTTAGACTGTCTATAGAAAGTCTATAGACTGCTTGTAGAGGACTTCGCCTTTCTATAGATTTGGTCTTTTGCTGATACAGTCTACAGACTGTTTGTTGACAAAATGTGATAAAGTTTCTATTTATTTTTGTCTACTCGATTCTATAGACCGTCTATAGAAAAAAGTCGATAAGGTGTTTGTTTTTGTCTACTTCCCCTCTATAGACTACATATAAAGTAAAGACGATACAGTCTAGTTATTTTGGTTCATTCTTTGTCTAAAGATTAAAAAAATTAAAAATATGGGGTTTTACGTGCCAAAACCACTTTCTGATTATGAGGCACGCCGTAGTGGAGGACTCCGGAAATTTCGACCACCTGGGGTTCTTTAACGTGCACCTAAATCTAAGTACACGAGTGTTTTCGCATTTCGCCCCCATCGAAATGCGGCCGCCGTGGCCGGGATTCGATCCCGCGACCTCGTGCTCAGCAGCCTAACACCACAGCCACTGAGCAACCATGGCGGGTTTGTCTAAAGACTGTCTATAGAAGAAAGTCAATGAGTTATTTGTTTCTTCTTGTCTACTTCCGCTCTATAGACTAGCTATAAACGAAAGTAATCAAAGTCGAGTTAAGTTGGTTCATTATTTGTCTATCTATTTTCTATAGAAGAAAATCCATAAGTTGTTTATCTCTTTTCGCCTACTTCTGCTCTATGTACAAGCTATAGCCGAATGTCGATACTGTCTCTATTTAGTTTTGTTGATTCTTTGTCTATAGACTGCCTATAGACGACAGTCGATAAGGTTTGTATTTCTTTTTGTCTACTCCCGGTTTATAGATTATCTGTAGAAGGAAGTCGATAAGATGTTTGTTTCGTTTTGTCTACTTCCGCTTTTAGATTATATATAGACAAAAGTCGATACAGTCTCTATTTTTGCTGATTATTCGTCTATAGACTGTCTATAGACGAGAGTCCATAACGTTTTGATTATTTGTCTAAACGCTGTTTATAGATTGTCTATAGACAAAAGTTGATAAGGCTTCTATGTCTTTTTGTCTACTCCCATCCTGCACTCGGTCTATAGAAAAAAGTCGATATGATGCTTGTTTCTTTTTGTCTACTTCCGCCCTATAGACTACCTGTAGACAAAATTTGATACAGTGTCCTCCATTTATGGTTGTTGGTCCTTTGGATACAGACTGTCTATAAATAAGAGTTGATATGGTGTACTCAAAGTTAGGATAGACCAAAGTTGATAAGGTGGACATTTGGTTTTGTCTATTCCAAGTCTCAATTTTTCACACACACATTATATATATATATATATATATATATATATATATGCATACTTTAACATAGGCTGGTACACCAGTCGAAACCTCAGAAATACGTCGGGCAAAAGACCACGAATATTGTTCATTTTCTCTGAACTTGTAACTCCGATGCCAGCGTCATTATACAGGGTGTCCCAATTAACTATCATGCACTAAGGTTCAAAATATGCAAATGCCACGTAGCTGATTAGAACCAAGGTAACGTTGTTTGCCGTCGCTTGGAGATGCTAAGATTATTTTTTTGCATTCGGCCTATAGGTTAGTTTTAATTCATTAATCAACTTCTCGATATTACAATCAGGTGAAAAGTGTCAATGGGAAAATTGTAGAGCAACATGAGAAACTCCCGATACAGCTTTCTGTTGCTCAATACGTGCTACATAAAAGTGTTTTTCCGAGCGTGCAAGAAGCCCGCGATTACACGCCAAATTGCGGCGCGACTGTGTGCTAGAGGCTCAGTGCCTAATTATCTAATCAGGGGGAATGAAAAAAAAAATAATGTGAGCATCTGCAATGGACGGCAAACAAGATCACCTTGCGTCTGTCCAGCTACGTAGCATTTGCATATGTTAAAGTTTGGCTCAAATTAAGTGAAACGCCCCGTATACTTCTTTGCAATTCGAATTATTTTTCACGGTTTCTTATATCACCGCCGATGATGGCCATAGGGTTGGAGGTCACTAAAGGTCATTTTAACTTGAGCAAACAGCCCGCATACCGATTGTGGTAAGGCGTGTGATGTAGTAGAAAACAACGGATACTGTAAAAGTTTTATTGCTTCAGGTTTACATGCCGATATAGATTGACTATAGACAAAAATCATTAATCTGGGCCGAACCCGTGTACGCTGTAACCAAGCACAGGTACCGGCGGATAATAAGAAGGTATATGTTAGAGATAAACCACTGAAGCTGTATACTGCTGAGATTGCATTAGAACCTATTTGTAGACTTTAATATACACATAGTGTATGCCTCCGCATTTGTTGACTACATAATAGGAACTACGTAGTCGTCCTTCGAGTATACACATAGTGTATGCCTCTGCATTTGTTGACCACATCATAGGAACTACATAGTCGCCCTCGAGTATCCCAAGACAGTCTTTACAGTTGTCATAGCATTACTTTCGCGACAGTAGAATAAAGAAAACAAAACGCTGATCCAATCGTGATAATAGATGTTATGAACACCAGCTTTGTTACAAGCGGATTCCAAACAGGCATCAAGCTAACAGCATAGAGACTCGTAATGCTGCTTACAACGCAAACTTTGCGAGTGTGCGATGAATCGATGTCGCGCATGTAGTGCGCGCGTTGTGTGTAGTCCCATTCTCAGATACTTTTGACGTTGTCCTCATATCTCGGCTGTATCCCTAACATCGGGTGGTTTTTCGTTGACTGATATCCTGCACTATAAACTCATCTGAGCTTCTCATTCACTTAGGATACGTGCCAAATCCTCTGAACCCACCCTGTCCTTCGCAGGCGGTGTGCCTGTGCGGCCGAGCATTTGCGTACGTTATTACTGTATTGAATGCTTTGAGCTATCATCAGTACCGACAAATGGGCACTAACATGTGTGCAGGTATTCCAGTTGACGGTACGCTGGAAGATATGCTGGACATACCCTGTATTACTCATCGTCTTCGGCGATAATGCTAGTGCCTGACGGCCCTTGAAACGGCGTTCACAAAGGGTGTGTAGCGGCAGCAGCATCGGCGTCGCATGAAAATTACGTAGACGCTCGCGTCTACTCGCGAGGCATGAGCGGCTGGCACGCTCCGGCACGGGCTAGCGTTCCGAAAAGGATTTAAAAAATCGTAGACTAAGTGATCGAGTGTCAGTTTTTCCTCTCCCGCGAGAGCCTGAGACGTTACCGGTCTACGTGGTCGCTCGTAACCACAGTTTGGTGACCGCGGACGGGATACTGATATAGGCTCCTGTGATAGAGACGACCATAGACCAGACCAACGCTACAAGAGCTCAAGGCCAGAACCCTTCCGAGGAACGCGGTGAGCCCTCCTGTTCGGCCATAGCTGTCCGCCTCCCACAGGACTGGGACCAGCATCCCTTGGCTTGGTTTCATCAGGCCAAATCGCAATTTCAAGTCGCTGGTATCCGCTCTCAAGGCTCAAAGTCCCATTACGCCGTTGCAGCGCTCTCGCCCATCGCCATCGACAAAGTAGCATATTTGTTGAACTCCCCATTGTCTTCCGCTGCCTATGACGATCTCAAGGCAGCCCTGCTACAGCGCACACCAGCTTCACAGCGTTCACGCATCCAGCAGCTTCTGTCCACTGAAGAACTCGGCGACCGACACCCTAATCAACTTCTTCGCCAAATGAGAGCTGCTCGGAAACAAAACGAGATCCATCGACGACGCGCTGTTGCACGAATTGTTTTTGCAACGACTCCCGGCTAACGTGCAGATGGTCCTGGCGACAGCCTCTACCATGGACCTTACCGAACTTGCCGCTTTGGCCGACAAAGTCATGGAAGGAGCCACCCCAACCATCGCAGCCACGGCATCGTCTCCGGATGACAATACAAACACCCCGCAAACCATTCCCTGCTCTTCAGTAGCGCAATTTCCGCTCGACTCCTATTGTGAGCGCCGGGAATGCATCATCTGTGGAGCGGAACATCGCCGCACGTCATCTCGTCGCCCACGCAGCCGTAGTTCCAGCAAATCAAGACGCACGGGCACCCGCAATGACACATCAACTACAACGTTTGGCGTTTGCTACTACCACCGCCGTTTTGGAAACGACGCCCGTCACTGTCGGCGTCCCTGCGCTTGGCAGGGAAACAGGCCGGCCGACCTCTAACGGCGACGAGTGGTCCGGCCCCACACACAAGTCGCCTTTTCTACATGATGGACAGAGTAACCGGACAGCGGTTCTTAGTCGACACAGGAGAGGAGCTGACGTCACCATTCTCCCCGCCCACCACTCCGACCGAAAAGCGACACCTGTGTCGTTTTTGCAAGCCGTCAACGGCACCAGGATTCCAGTTTTTTCATCACGCTCCGTCATGCTAAACATTGGCCTTCGACGAGCGTTCCGCTGGATTTTCCTGGTTGCAGACGTCTGTCGTGCAGTCAGTGGAGCAGACTTCTTTGACAACTACGGACTCTTTGTCGACGTCCAACGACGCCGTCTCATCGACTCGTCGACCCAGCTATCCGTTCCCAGCGTCCAGTCATCAGACACATCGCCGATCGCGCCTATTTCTGCCATGTTGGACGACCCTTTCGCCGCGCTTCTACGCGAGTTTCCCACTGTGATGCGCCTGCCGGACTGGACGCAACCGGTGCAACATGACGTGTGCCATCACATCGTCACCTCCGGACCACCAGTCTATTTCCGACCCCGGCGTTTGTCCCCGGAGAAACTCAAGATCGCTCGCGCGGAGTTCGAGCACATGCTGCAACTTGGCATCATCCGC
This sequence comes from Dermacentor andersoni, assembly GCF_023375885.2. Classification (NCBI taxonomy): domain Eukaryota; kingdom Metazoa; phylum Arthropoda; class Arachnida; order Ixodida; family Ixodidae; genus Dermacentor; species Dermacentor andersoni. The sequence goes on from NC_092814.1 coordinate 196,959,758, forward strand.
CCTTCCTCCAGTAATTGGGCATCACCACTTCACATGGTGCCTAAGAAGACGGGAGACTGGCGCCCATGCGGCGATTACCAGGTACCAAACAACGTCACAGTTCCTGATCGCTACCCTCTACCAAACATTCAGGACTTCATGGTAGCGTTGCACGGTGCGACGATCTTTTCTAAGATCAGTCTCGTTCGCGCCTATCATCAACTATCGGTCGCTGAAAAAGACATTCTCAAGACCGCCATCACCACACCCTTCCGTCCTTGTGAATTTCTCCGCATGCCTTTCGGCTTACGGAACGCGGGCCAATCCTTTCACCGCTTCATTGATTCCGTCACCCGCGGCTTGCCCTTCGTTTTTGCATTCATTGACCACCTTCTCGTCGCAAGCTCTTCCGCAGAAGAACATCTTCACCACTTGCGGTTGTTGTTTTCACGCCTTGTCAGTCCGCCAAGAGCGAATTTGGTCAAACCGAACTGGACTTTCTCGGTCATATCGTCGACGCTACCGGCATTCGACCACTGCCGTCCAAGATTCGCGTCACCGAAAAAATTCCCCGACCGACCACACTCACCAAGCTTCGCCAATTTCTCGAATTCGTCAATTTCTACCGCCGATTCATTCCCGATTGCGCACGACTTATGGCTCCGCTAGACGCTCTGCTGGTAAACAAACGTAAACAAGTGATTCAGTGGACTGAAGAGGCCACTGACGCTTTCACAAGAGTCAAGTCTGCTCTTGCCGACGCCACACTGCTTAGACACCCGAAGCCAGACGCGCCCGCTGCCATCATGACCGACGCTTCAAACACCGCCGTTGGTGCCGTTCTGCAGTAATTCATCAACAATTTGTGGCATCCACTCGCCTTTTTTTCCAAGAAACTGAAGCCTGCGCCGTCCCGCTACAGCGGGTTCCGCCGTGAATTACTCGCCGTTTACCTGGCTATCAGACATTTTCGCTATTTCCTAGAAGGCCGTGCATTTACTGTCTTGACTGACCACAAGCCCCTTGCTCACGAAATGAACCATTTGGCACCTTGTAACTCACCCCGCAAGATTCGACACCTTTCTTACATCTCCGAGTTTACAGCAACGTTCCCCCACATCAAGGGCACCGACAACGTTCCAGTCGACGTTCTGAGTTGCGTCAATGCTGTTTCCACGTTGACGTCGGAACTTTCCTTATCGATGTCGACTTACTCGCCAGTGAACAGCGCGACGACACCGAACTTCGTACACTCCGGAATTCTTCAACGTCCCTGAAATTGTAGGACGTCGTTGTGACTCCAGATGGTACGTCCATCGTCTGCGACACTTCTCCCGACACACCTAGACCATACATTCCGACACCCCTTGGCAGTCGTCTATTCGAAACTGTGCGCAACCTGTCGCATCCTGGCATACGCGCGACACAGAAGCTTCTTTCCAGTCATTTCGTTTGGCCTCGGCTAAACCCGCAAGTTCGCGATTGCGTTCGCTGCTGTTTGTCGTGTCAACGCTCTAAGATCCAGCGTCACCCCATTCCGCCTGCCAAGTCTTTTCTTCCACCGGATGCTCGTTTTGAAACCGTACACCTGGGCCTCATCGGCCCTCTCGCACCTTCGAAAGGTTACTGCTGCATACTGACATGCATCGACCGCTATACACGGTGGCCAGAAGCTACACCTATATCTGACATCTCAGTGCCCACTGTTGAAGCAGCTTTCGTGTCTACATAGATGGCAAGGTTCGGCTGCCCATCCACAATAATCACCAATCACGGTCGGCAGTTTGACTCATCACTCTTCGACGAGCTACTCATACTACTCAAACAACACGTTTTCGCACGACCGCTTACCACTCGCAGTCCAATGAACTAGTTGAACGTTTTCACAGGCATCTCAAGGCCTCCCTTATGGCGCATGAATCGCTGAAGAAGTGGGTTCTACATTTGCCTCTCGTCTTGGCATCAGAGCCACACTCAAAAGCGACCTAGGTCTGTGCTGAGCTAGTCTACGGCACTCACCAACGCCTTCTGTGCGTTTTCTTTGTCGCCACCACCAAAACACCTATGCCATCCCCTGCCGACTACGTTGCCGAACTTCAAGCTTTCTTCAGCCAGATACGCGCCGTGCCTACACGTTCGCAAGAAGCAAGGTATCCGTGCGTTTGTCCCGCACTCACCTCTGCTACCCACGTTTTCGTGCGTAACAGTATTGTGCGGAAGCCTTTGCAGCCACACTACTCCAGGCCATATTGTGTTTTCGAGCGTCGTCCGACGACTTTTGTCGTGAATGTCAACGGCCGATCAGACACAATTGCCCTAGAACGTCTCAAACCCGCCTACATTGAAACACCCGCGCCATCAGCCCCTACCATTGTGCGACGCAACTCCGCTGCATCCTTCGACGCCGCCTCCGTACATGACACCCAAGAAGAACGCCAAGACACGCCGCGTCACGTGGACTTTCAATCGTTCGTCGAATTTTCCTCTTGCTAGGGGGGGGGGGGGGGGAGCCCTCCGTAGCAGCCGCAGCATCGGCGTCGCATGAGAATTATGTAGACGCTCGCGACTACACGAGGCACGAGCGGCTGGCACCCTCTGGCACTGGTTAGCGTTCCAATAGGATTTAAAAAATGCTACGCTAAGAGATCGAGTGAGTTTCTTACTAACGAGAGTACATACCCCCCTCCCCCCCAACTGCCTTCCGATTCCCACGTGGGAGCGGCCCGCTTCGTGAAGACTACGATCTGCAGGGCTTCAAGAAAGTTTTACCATACCATACTATAAGAGTTCGAGTGTGGGTTTTTCCTCTCCCGCGAGAGCCCGAGACTTTACCGGTCTACGTGGTCGCGCGTCACCACAAGTGCATTCATTCAAGTGTGCGTTCCAGTTCCATACGATAGCCCACAGCGTTTGTAATATAGCTCGCAAACGCATTTCCTTCATACATGGAAAAAACTGAAAAATGGAAAGGAAAAGCAGCCCGTTTCGTGCGCACGGCACGCAGAACGACAGAGAGAGAGAGAGAGAGAGAGAGAGAAGAGACAAAAAGTGATAAAGGGAAAAGTCCATGGTGGAAGGAAAAAGAGGAGGGAGCGTTATGCCCCGCAGGCAGCCTTGGCAAGCGAACGCTCCGTGAAGCCACAGTGGTGGCCAACAAGTCACCTCTTGCGTCGAGATCAAGGACCATATTTGAGATTTTCGGAGACGTTTGGTTACCAGTAGTTTTCATTCGGTGCGAGCTCAGCCGGCAGCTGTTAGCTCCTCAGATGGAGGCCTCCAGGCTGCTCAGCTGCCCTCCCTGTATCTATGGTCATATTTTTCTCTGAATGCTTGTTCCGCATCGGTCGTTTCCTGCAAGGCACGTGTTCCGCACTTTGGGCGAGTTGTGAGAGTTTCACACACCAGCGTCAGCGAATTTAGGCTGCAGGTATACCTCGGCCGGAGTAAACATACCGTTGTGAGCTATAAGAAGCGAAATGTACTCGTCACATTTTTGACGGAGGCCTTTCCCGTGTTTACTTTGCCCTGTTATGCGAGCTTTATTGGTTTGCAATGTAGTTGGATCAGTGGCATCTTACGCATGAGGGTTTGCATGCATGCGATTGATTGCATTGCGGGAGCGGATCCATCCTTACAGGCGAAACGCGGTGGAGCTTATTGCCTCAAATGACGCTGACTACCGAAAGAAACGGTGAGTTGCATTTGCTATGTACGTGTTGTGCTGTTTGCTCGTGGAACTCGGTGCGTTGTCAATTTATCTGCTCCGAAGAAAAGCAACTGCAAACCGCCTCTTCCAGCTTTTTGGAGTTTGAGACCAATATACGGAAGGGTCCTGCGGTTTCCGCTATGTTCCCAAGCACTGACCCTGCTTCGCACACTCGTACTGCGAACACGAACAAGCGGTAAGTCATTGGACGCATAAGATCTTATTACAAAATATTATGGGGTTTCACGCGCTAAAACCACAATCTCGTTATGAGGCGCGCCGTAGTGGAGGACTCCAGAATAATTTGGCCCACCCGGAGTTATTTAATGCGCACCTAAATGTAAGTACGCGGATGTTTCCGCATTTCGCCCTCGTCGATATGCGTCCGCGGTGGTCGGCATTCGATCTTGCGATCTCGTGCTTCCTTTACAAAAATGACTTTAGACTGTCTATAGAAAGTCTATAGACTTTTCATAGACGACCTTTCCTTTCTATAGATTTGGACTTTTGTTGATACAAAGTCTATAGACTGTCTATAGACGAAAGTCGATAAAGTTTCTATTTCTTTTTGTCTATTCGCAGTCTATAGACGGTCTATAGAAAAAAGTTAAGGTGTTTGTTTCCTTTTTGTCTACTTCCCCTCTATAGAATACCTACAGACAAAAGTCGAGACAGTCTCTATCCATTTTTTCCATACTTTGTCTACAGACTTTCTATAGACGAAAGTCGATAGGGTTTCTATTTCTTTTTGTCTACTCGCAGTCTATAGACGGTCTATAGAAAAAAGTTGATAAGGTGTTTCTTTCCTTTTTGTCTACTTTCCCTCTATAGAATACCTACAGACGAAAGTCGACACAGTCTCTATCTATTTTTGTCCATACTTTGTCTATAGACTTTCTATAGACGAAAGTCGATAGGATTTCTATTTCTTTTTGTCTACTCGTAGTCTATAGACGGTCTATAGAAAAAAGTCGATAATGTGTTTGTTTCTTTTTTGTCTACTTCCTTCTATGGACTACCTATAGACGAAAGTCGATACTGTTTCTATCCACTTTGTCCATACTTTGTCTATAGACTTGCTATAGACGAAAGTCGATAAGGTTTCTATTTCTTTTTGTCTACTCGCAGTCTATAGACGGTCTATAGAAAAAAGTCGATAAGGTGTTTGTTTCTTTTTTGTCTACTTCCCCTCTATAGAATACCTACAGACGAAAGTCGACACAGTCTCTATCTATTTTTTTCTATACTTTGTCTATAGACTTTCTATAGACGAAAGTCGATACTGTTTCTATCCATTTTGTCCATACTTTGTCTATAGACTTTCTATAGACGAAAGTCAATAAGGTTTCTATTTCTTTTTGTCTACTCGCTGTCTATAGACGGTCTATAGAAAAAATTCGATAAGGTGTTTTTTTTGTCTATTTCCCCTCTATGGACTACTTTTAGACGAAAGTCGATACAGTGTCTATTTATTTTTGTCCATATACTTTGTATATAGACTTTCTATAGACGAAAGTCGATAAGATTTCAATTTCTTTTTATCTACTAGCAGTCTATAGACAGTCTATAGAAAAAATTCGATAAGGTGTTTGTTTCTTCTTCGTGTATTTCCCCTCTATATGGTCTACCTGTAGACGAAAGCCGATACAGTTTCTATTTATTTTTGTCCATACTTTGTCTATAGACTCTCTATATTATGGACAATAGTCGACAAGGTTTCTATTTCTTTTTCTCTACTCCCGGTGTATTGAATGTCTATAGAAGAAAGTCGATAATATGTAATTCCGAGTTCCCATACCCCCCGCCCTCTGCGAACGCGATGATATGGCACTGATTCATGCACGACGGCACCGCAACTCCGGCGCGGCGGGCAAACCGTGCAGACTGCTAGTCTGCGTTCGGTGCAGCTGCCCCGAACGAGGATCGCGGCGGAGCAGGCACCGTCCGAGTCACCAAGGTCTTCCAGGTACCCGAAGGCCCTAAACCTGGCTGCTTACCGGACGTACACTTCGCGAAGACCAGGTGAAGGTCAGATGGTGATGATGTGGCAAAGGTGGTGAATAAGTGGCGAAAGCCGGCAGACCAGGTGGTGAATTCACCACCTGGTCGGCCTCTGAGTTGTCGTGGTCTTGCATGTCTATAAATTAACAATAGACAAACATCGTTAATCTGGGCCCAACCCGTGTACGCTGTAACCAAGCGCAGGTACCGGTGGATAATACGTAGCTGCGTTTGATATAAGCCACTGAAGTTGTATACTGCTGAGATTACTGTAGAGCCTATTTGTAGACATTAGTATACACATAGTGTATACCTCCGCATTTGTTGACCACATGATATCATCTACGTAGCCGCTCTGGGCAATCCCAAGACAGTCTTCACAGTTGTCGCATCACTTTTGCGGCAGTAGAATGAAGAAAGCAAAACGCCGATCCAATTGTTATAATAGATGTTATGAACGCCAGCTTAGGCTACAAGTGGATTTCAAACAGGCATCAAGCTAACAGCAAATACACTCGTAATGTTTGTAGCTGACAACGCGGACTTTGTGAATGTGCGATGAACCGATGTCGCGCATGTGGTGTTCGCGTTGTGTGTCGTCCGATTCTCGGATACATTTCACATTGTCTTCATATCTCGGCTGCGTCACTAACATCGGGCGGTTTTTTGTTGACTGATATCCTGCACTATAAACCCATCAAAGTTTCTCATTCACTTAAAATAGGTGCCAAATTCTCTGAGCCCACCCAGTATTTCGCCGGCGGTCTGCCTGCGCAGCCACGCATATGAATACCTCAATGCTGTACTGATTGCTTTGACCTGTCATCGGAACAGAAAATTAGCACTAACATACGTGCGGGCATCACATTTGGCGGTACGCTGGAAGATATGCTACAAGTACGCTGTATTACTGATCGACGCTGGCAATAATGCGTCTGAAACGTCTGAAGGGCCCTGTAACGGCTTTTACAAACAGCGCATTCATGTTAGCGTTCCATTCTCATACGATAGCCCACAGCGTTTGTCATACAACCTGCCAGCGCATTTCCTTCGTCCATGAAAAAAGCTGAATAGTGGTGATAAAGATGAATAAGCCACCCGTTCCGGCGCGCATGGCACGCAGAGAGAGAGAGAGAAAGAGACAAAAAAAAAATGAAGGAGGAAAAGGCGCTCACACTCCTCCGAGCGCGCACGCCCTCGCGCGCGGAGCTCGTGCGCATGCTCGGAGCTCTTGCGCATGCGCGGCGGTGCGCCGTCTCAACGAGTGCGTCAGGCACGTAAACGGTTGTACCGGTGTGCGGTGTCTGCCTGAACGTTGGTGTCTGTGTATGCGTGTCATCTTTGTGGCATCACGCGTCAACTACACTGAACGGTAAGCTTTAGCAAAGATGTTTTGCGTTAATAGCTCATGTTTATGTGAGCGCAATTTCGTAGCGCGAAGCGGCTGCATGTAGCGCAGGCGACTCGGGTATAGTGTCGGTTTGTCGTTGACATGGTTTGATAACGCGCTCTCGTTCTCGCTTCTACTATACGGAATGTTTTACGGCGAGCGATCGCTCGGGCTTGTTGATTTTAGCATTGGAGTTTAGGTGCGTAAAGAAGGAAGTACACCATGTTTTAACTTGATACTGTATGTTGTGTATGTTGTGTATGTTGTGCATTGTGTATGTCGGGCAGCCAGTGTGGTAGATCTCATTTCGTGGCGCTTGATCCGGCCCCGATGAATGCTGCGCCGCATGTGTAGTGAAATTCTCGTGACACGCTTTACGTATATATCTCGATATTGTGTTAGCATCAAGAATGTTCAGACAGACACGTATAGTTGAATAACTGCTAACGTACTCGAATGAAAGGCCGTGTTTGCGGGGCATGCATCAGCAGTGTGTGCGCTGCCGTTTTCGCATTGTTTGGGAAGTTACCGCAAGTTAATTTTGGGAAGTTTACCGCAAGCAAAACACGGGACTTGAAGAAATATCAAGCAAAAATCTCTAGATTCACCCAATCTATTTGTATGCAACCACAAACGCTTTTGGAGCATGAAAGCTGCGATAAGCTCAGTCACTTGCAGCTTCGCAACTTAGCCGAAAAAAATGGAGAACAATAAATTAGCCGCTCCGGGAAGCACCTTTACACGTTTCAAACTGAAGGCATTGCGTTTGACGGTAGTTGGAAGATTTGTTTTTTGTCTCTTTTTTTAAGCAGTTTAGCAGCAGAAGTTATATTTCGAGCTATATGAAAAGCGTTAAGCGCCTTTCGATGCTTCGGCGTTATGCAGTTTACTAGGAAGCTGCTGGCGCAGATTCGCATTGTGCCAGTCGTGCATGGTATGAAGCCCTTGTCGTGCGTAATAAAGTGTTCCGGTTTTCATTACTGCTGCATCTAGTGCCGTCGTCTTGGACAGACTGCATACTATATGCGCTGTACAAAAGAAAAAAGAGCCAGATTATCAATTTGGTGGTCTTTTCTTAGTAGATAACGCACAGATTAGTCAAATAATTCAGTGGACATTGCATTTGTTCTACCCTTATCAACACACCTAAGAGATTGTAACATGTTTTAGTTGGTAAGTAACCTGATCAGTACGCCCCCATTCATGTGCATTCTACTGAAAGTGTGGCAAATGTATTCATCTCGAAGTATGAGAAAAGAGACATTGCAGACTGTTCTAAGCGGAAATAAATTGCAATTCTTAACGTGACTGTTCATAACTGCAGTCACTATGCTGAGGATGTTCGTTCGGCACGGGCATATTGCATTAACACCTGAAAAATGTGCACAGTCCAGCCGGGTATCTTTGTTTCAACAATTATTATTATTGGAATCGTTTGGGATTCTCGCATTTCTTTTATTTTTATAAGTACACTGTGTGTCACATGAACCTGTCTTGAAACGAAACGTACCGTTGCTGGCACCGGCGACCATTACGGTTGTCTAACTGCTTATCACACTGTAATATAACGAAACATCATAATGGTACTGATTAATATTGCAATGTAGTCTTAAGTCAGAGGTAAACAAAGTTAACTAGAGGCATAAGCGATGAGAGCAAATTATATAAAAAAACTACTATTGAACCGTAAAAATAACACATTGTATAGTTTTCCCTAACATTGTTGCATTTGTTTTACGTGTGTGTCTGTGTCTTCCGTGCTGTACTCGTGTGGCCATCAATTAGGAACTTGCCGAAGCCCTTGTCAGCTTTATTAAACAAGGGATTCAAGTCAGTTGCATCTAATACTACATGTCAAGTGACCGACGTGTTATTCGTTTTATCTAAATATTATGGACTAGCAGTACTTGGCAAGCATTAAACCAAAATATTTTTTTATTGCACTTAAGCTCCAGGCGTCATAGATTGCCAGAAAATTTTCATGAAAACAGCCAGGGAAGGCTTGGAAAAAGATCGGGAAATTTTAAAATGGCCACATAGGTATGCTGTCTTGTTATATGTCATACAAAGTTTCCAGAGAATCTCTGTGTTAAATATATCTTTAAAACCTTTCACTTCATAAAAATTGAGGGCAACTGGTTCTATTTATTCAAAAAAAAAAAAGAAAGTCAAGCATACTGACAAGGCATTTCTTACTCAATATGTTTTTTTTTTTTTGCGTTAACTAAACGTCCTGAACCTCGATAGCCTAGAAAAAATTTTCATCTTTCAAAGCACCTTAAATAATTTACTGTGATAGAATTAATTCGAACTATACTATCAGTTCTGTTTCCTAGGAGGTGCATATCTGTCGTGCCATGACACAAAGTGCTCGTGTGGTATTTCGGGTGCTCATGTGGTATACCTATCTTGGAAACTTGTTAGGATGCCCAAGAGGCCTCATTACCTGTAAGAAATTAAGTGACCATATCAATACAATCAACCCATTTGCCTTCTGTTGAAGTTATGGCCAATGACCATTCATTTAAAAGTATGAGAAAGACATTTAAATGTGTATTAAGCAAGATAAATTACAATTTTAGGCATGATACTGTGAATATTCCAGTCACGTCTTCTGAAAATATCCCTCTGCACGGGCATACTTAACCACCAGCCAAAAAAATGTACAGACAGCCCAACTGGGTAACGTTTCAGCAATAAATATAGACCATTTGGGATAAGTACATTAATGCATCATATATGAACTTGTCATAAAAGGGAACATACTGTTGCTGGCACGAGCAGCAGTTGTGACTGTTTAATTGTTCACCATACCATGCAATAAAACATTGTATAAAGGTACTGATTTGTATTGACAAGCAGCCCTTAGTCATAGTTAAACCGCATTAAGTATTGACTTAGATGGTTTGAGCAAATATATTAAGCTGCCTAATGAACATACAAAGAATACACACTTGTTATTTTTGCCTCATATTGCTGCATCTACTTATTTGCAGCATACACCTGCAGCACCTTTGGGACTAATGGCACAAAGGTCAAGGCCAGCCTGGCGACCATGCTTGCCAAGGAGTAGTGTAAATATTTAATCTGTTTCCATAATTAGCATAAGACATGAATTTAAGGAATTCATACATTATATCGAGCAATAAAAACGGTTAATGCATTGCCGGTGCATTTGTTTTATTTTTTTGCACTGCATGATTCAACACTATATAAATTCTTTCTGTTTATGCAACATATATGAAAGTACAGCTGGTTCAGGAGCATTATTAATCTGCTAACGGTAATGCATAAGTGCAGATGAAAAGGAACAGGTGCACATGCATAAATACATTCAAAACGTTTTGCTACCACATGTAAAGAAAAATGTAAACTAACTTGTAGGTAGCCGCTATGGAGTTATGGCTTTATACACTCTTTGTAGACGTGTCTATAAAATGTCTGTGTCTATAGAGTGTCTGTAGATTAATGAAAATGCATGTTTGTTGACAAATGTCTGCAGAATGTCATAGAAAGAAGTGTATCGGATTATAAAGTTCTGTTTTCGTAGACTGAAGTCTATAGAATGTCTATAGACTATCTATATACATTTGTCTATAGACTTTCCATAGACTTCAGTCTACAAAAGTAGAACTGTATATATAGTTCTACTTTTGTGGACTGAAGTGTATAAAATGTATACAGACAAATGATATCTATAGACATTCTATAGACTTCAGTTTACAAAAGTAGAACTGTAAGCCTATACACTTGTCCATCGACATTCTGCAGACAACTGTCTACAAACATGAATTTTAATTAATCCATAGACACTCTATAGACTCAGACTTTTTATAGACTAGTCCATAAGGAGTGTATGGCCATAAGTCTATTGACAGTCTGTAGGCTCAGACTTCTTAGACTAGTCTATAAAATGTGTATGGCCATAAATCTATAGATAGTCTATAGACTCTGACTTTTTATAGACTAGTCTGTAAAAAGTATGGCCATAAGTCTATAGACTGTCTATATGTAGTGTATAGACAGTCTATAGACTCAGACTTTTTATAGACTAGTCTATAAAAAGTGTATGGCCCTAAGTCTATAGACGGTCTATAGGCAGTCTATAGACTCAGAATTTTTATAGACTAGTCTATAAAAAGTGTATGGCCATAAGTCTATAGACCGTCTATAGACGGTCTATAGACTCAGACTTCTTATAGACTAGTCTATAAAAAGTTTATGGCCATAAGTCTATAGACCGTCTATAGACAGTCTATAGACTCAGACTTCTTATAGACTAGTCTATAAAATGTGTATGGCCATAAGTCTATAGACGGTCTATAGACAATCTATAGACTCAGACTTTTTATAGACTAGTCTATAAAATGTGTATGGCCATAAGTCTGTAGACAGTCTATAGACAATCTATAGACTCAGACTTTTTATAGACTAGTCTATAAAGGTATGGCCATAAGTCTATAGACTGTCTATAGACTAGTCTAAAGAAATGTCTATAGACAGTCTATAGACTTCATAGACAAATGTCTACAGACTGTCTATGGACTTTCTATAAAAAATTTCGTAAGGGTGCTTAGCAGCCCAACACCATAGCCACTAAGCAACCACGGCGGGTAAAACATAACATGTATCGACAAACGAAAAAGAAAGGTGCAGTCCAACTCAAACTAAACTTTGCTTTATCACTCACAGGAGAACTGACCAATTACAAAAGAATTTTAGCCTCCCTTTATAAGTGAAGGATATGCGTGCTTGGCTTCTGAAATTACAACAGACATTACACTATGCAATATACTGCAACACGAACCACAGCGAACATTTACCGCAAAAGCAGTCAGCAGTGTAGCAACGCCGCGCACCTTCTGGAGTGGCCTGTAACATTTGCCTTCAACTTCAGACACGCTTGAGAGGCTTTCTCTCTGATGCGGCTTCCCGAACAACCACGCAAAGCGCAACACAGCGATTCGACGCCACAATTCAGAAACTTGAGCGCGGCATCAAGCGAAAGTGCCGCGGTGGTAGTCATGTTTTTGGTTGTTTGAAGAGTTTCAAATGGTTTCGAATTGTGTATCGAAAATAAAAAAAATTAACCGGGAGTACTAAAACCTACCACGTGCTCTGACGTTTTTACCGTGTGTTGGGCCGCGACATCGGCTTCAATCGCATTGCCGGTATGCTCCCTCCTATTATTTCCTTCCTCCATGCAAAAGGCGCTCGGACTTCTGGGAGCGTGCCCACCGTCGTCGCCAGGAACGCCTGCACTTGCGCAATGGCAACAACGGCGGCGCGCCACCTGTCCGCTTCAATTTGAATTCTCAACGACTGTGCCAGGCACATGCCAGGCAGCTTGGCCTCCTCCTTGTAGAATTTATCGAGAGATCAAATACATTAAAAATAACCATATTGCCACTGCCAAAGATGCTGTAAACGAATTTTTTAATGCTACGCAGTGTCAAGACAAATAAAATATGTATTTTTTTCATAACAGGATATACTCGTATGTGCCCGAAATAACTGATATCAATGCCTCTTTGTTTTCTGTCTATTTAAGAAGTAAAAAAAATATCACACGAACTTTAGAACTATGTCAGTTTGAAACAAGCAAAGCAGTGCATGCCGCTGATATGAAAAATGTAAAGCCATGATACGATCAACTTGAGGACAAATGCTTTAATGAAACTTTGTCAGTCAAGAACCTTTTTATATTTTTTGCAACGGCCACGGAAAAATCTGACTGACTCTGTCATTTGTTCCATTGCATTGCGCAGGAGCCGCTGTCATTGGTCGTGTATTGTAATTGCACCGCACTTATAGTCGCAACAGAGAGCACAAACAAAAAGCAGGAGGTCTGCTAAGTGCACGAGGGCGAATCAAATTTAAGTGATCCAATGCAGTCGAGTATCATTGTTTCAGCAATTATTATTATAGGAATAGTCGGCGATTCTCGCATTTGTTTCTTATTTTGATAAGTACACTATGTGTCATATGAACCTGTGTTGAAACAAAACGTACCTTTGCTGGCACCAGCGGTCATCTCTTACAACATCTTTATAGAAAGTCTATAGACAGTCTATAGACATTTGTCTATCAAGTCTATAGACTCTATAGACATTTCTTTAGACTAGTATATAGACAGTCTATAGACTTACGACCATACACTTTTTATAGACTAGTCTATAAAACGTCTGAGTCTATAGACTTCCTATAGACTGTCTATAGACAGTCTATAGACTTATGGGTATATACTTTTTAAAGACAAGTATATAAAAAGTCTGAGTCTATAGACTGTCTATATACTGTCTATGGAATAATGAAAATTCATGTTTGTAGACAATTGTCTGCAGAATGTCTATAGACAAGTATATATGCTTATACTTCTACATTTGTAGATTGAAGTTTATAGAATGTCTGTAGACAAATGTTAATGTCTATAGACAGGTCTATAGACAAATGTCTATAGACTATGTATACAACATTCACATAGACCAGTCTATAGACAGTCTATAGACTTTGGACATACACTTTTTATAGACTAGTCTATAAAAAGTCTGAGTCTATAGAGTGTCTACAGATTAATGAAAATTCACGTTTGTAGACAAACGTTCGCAGAATCTTTATAGACAAAAGTGTACATGGTTACACAGATCTATATTTGTAGACTGAAGTCTATAGCACGTCTATAGACAAATGTCTGTAGACTATCTATAGACAAAGGTCTATAGACTACATATAGACATTTGTCTATACGCATTCTATAGGCTTCAGTCTACAAAAACAGAACTCTATATTCCTATACACTTTTTTCTATGACATTCTACTGATATTTGTCAACAAACATGGGTTTTCATTAATCTATAGACGGTCTATAGACACAGACATTTTATAGACAAGTCTACAAAAAGTGTATAAGGCCATCAGTCCATAACTACCTGCAATATACAAGTTAGTTTACATTTTTGTTTACATGTGGTAGCAAGAAAATTATAATGTATTTATGCATGTGCACCTGTTGCTTTTCATTTGCACTTATCCATTAACGTTAGTAGATTAATAATGCTCCTGAAACAGCTGTACTCTCATATATGTTGCACAAACAGAAAGACTTGAAGTGCTGAATCATGCAGTGCAAAAAAGAAAACAAATGCACCGGCAATGAAATAAGTGCTTTTATTGCACGATACAATACATGAATTTCTTAAAATACGTGTCTTATGCTATTATGGAGACTAAATATTTACACTACTTCCCCTAGGCAAGCATGGTCGCCAGGCTGGCCTTGACCTTTGTGTCATTAGACCAAAAGTTGATGCAGGTGTATGCTGCAAATAAGTAGATGCAGGAATATGAGGCAAAATAACAAGTGTTTATTCTCTGTATGTTCATTAAGCACCTTAACATATTTGCTCATACCATCAAAGTCAATACTTAATGAGGTTTAGCTATGACTAATCGCTGCTTGTCAATACAAATCAGTGCCATTATAATATGTCTTATTTTATGGTATGGTGAACAATTAAACAGTCACAACTGCTGCTCGTGCAAGCAACAGTGTGTTCCTTTTATGACAAGTTCATATATGATGCATTAATGTACTTATCCCAAATGATCTCTATACTTATTGCTGAAACGTTACCCAGTTGCGCATGAAAACTTGAGCATGCTAACAGGTTTCCAAATTAGGTATACCACATGAGCGCCCGAAATACCACGCGAGCACTTTGTGTCATGGGAAGACAGATATGCACCTCCTAGGAAACAAAACTGATACTATAGTTCGAATGAATGCTATCACAGTAAATTATTTAGGTGCTCTCAAAGATGAAAATTTTTGTAGGGTTTCGAGGTTCAAAACTTTTAGCTAACGCAAAACAAATACAGATTGAGTAAAAAATTCCTTGTGAATATGCTTGACTTTCTTTTTTTTTCAATTAATGGAACCAATTTCCCTCAACATTTTGTGAGGTGAAACGTTTTAAAAATATATTAAACAGAGAGATTCTCTGGAAACTTCGTATGACATATAAGAAGACAGCATACCTATGGGGTCATCTTAAAATTCCCCGATCTTTTGCTGTTTTCATGAAAATTTTTCGCTATCTATTACATCCGCATCTTAAGTGCAACAAAAAATATTGTGGTTTAATGCTTGCCAAGTACTGCCAGTCCACAATATTTAGATAAAACGAAGAACACGTCAGTCACTTGACATGCAGTATTAGATTCAACTGAATTGAATCCCTTGTTTAATAAAGCTGACAAGGGCTTGGGCAAGTTTGCAATTGATGGCCACACGAGTACAGCACGGAAGACAAGGACACAGAGACACACACGTAAAGGAAATGCAACAGAGTGAGGGAAGACTGCTCACTGAGTTATCTTTAGGGTTCAATAGTAGTTTTCTATATAATTTGCTCTCATCACTTATGCCTCTAGTTAACTTTGTTTACCTCTGACTAAAGACTACATGATAATATGAATCAGTACCATTATGATGTTTCGTTATGTTACAGTATGATTAGCAGTTAGACAACGGTAATGGTCGCCAGTGCCAGCAACGATACGTTTCTTTTCAAGAGAGGCTGATGTGACACGCAGTGTACTTATAAATATAAAAGAAATGCGAGAAGCCCAAAAGTTTCGTATAACAATAATTGCTGAAACAAAGATACCCGGCTGGACAGTGCACATTTTTCAGGTGTTTATGCAATATGCCCGTGCCGAACGAACATGCTCAGCATAGAGGCTGCAGTTTTGAACAATCACGTTAAGAATTGCAATTTATTTCCGCTTACAACAGTCTGCAATGTCTGTTTTCTCATACTTCGAGATGAATACATTAGCCACACTTTCAGTAGAATGCACATGAATGGGGGCGTATTGATAAGGTTCCTTATCAACCAAAACATTTTACGTTCTCTTAGGTTAGAACAAGTGTAATGCCCACTAAATTATTTGAATAATCTGCGCGTTATCTGCTAAGAAAAGGCCACAAATGGGTAATCTGGCTTCTTTTTTTTTTTGTACAGCGCATATAATATACAGTCTGTCCAAGGCAACGGCACTAAATGCAATAGTAATGAAAACCGGAACACTTATTACGCACGACAAGGGCTTCATACCATGCAGGATTGGCACAATGCGAATCTGCGTCAGCAGCTGCCTAGTGATTAACAGCACGTAAACTGCATAACGCGGAAGCATCGAAAGGTGCTTAACGCTTTTGAAATAGCCCGAAAGATAACTTCTGCTGCTAAACTGTTTATAAAAGAGACCAAAAAAAAATCTTCTAACTACCGTCAAACGCAATGCCGTGTTTGAAACGTGTAAAGGTGCTTCCCGGAGCCTCTAATTTATTGTTCTCTAATTTTTTTGCCTAAGTTGAGAAACTGGGAGGGACTGAGCTTATCGCAGGTTTCATGCTCCAAAAGGGTTTGTGGTTGCACATATTTAGACTGGGTGAATCTAGATATTTCTTGAAGTCTCTTGTTTTGCTTGCGGTAACTTCCCAAAATTATTTAGATTGGTTGCCAGGAACCTTAAGAATACTGCTATTTCTAACCTATACGAAAACGGCAGCGCACACACTGCTGATACATGCCACGCAAATGTGGCTTTTCATCCGAGTACGCTAGTAGTTATGCAACTATGCGTCTCAGTTTGAAAATTCTTCATGCTAACACAATTTCGAGATATATACGTAAAGCATGTTACGAGAATTTCACTACACATGCGACGCAGCATTCATCGCGGCCGGATCGAACGCCACGAAATGAGATCTACCACACTGGCTGCTCAACACACACAATCCGCTTAGTGGCAGCTCAGTATCAAGTTAAAACAGGGTGTACTTCCTTTGTTACGCACATCAACTATCACGCTAATATCAACAAACGTGTGCGATCGCTTGCCGTAAAACATTACGTATAGTAGAAGTGAGAACAAGAGCTCATTATCAAATCATGAAAATCAGAAACCGATACTATGCCCGAGTCGCCTGCACTACATGCAGCCGGTTCGCGCTACGAAATGCGCTTACCTAATTATGAGCTATTGACGCAAAACATATTTGCTAAAGCTTACCGTTCAGTGTAGTTAACGTGTGATGCCACAAAGAAGACACGCATACGCAGACACCAACCTTCAGGCAGACACCGCACACCGCTACAAGCGTTTACGCGCCTGGCGCACTCGTCGAGAATTCAAATTGACGCAGACAGACGGCGCTCATTGCGCAGGCGCAGGGCGCGTGCGCTCCGAGAAGTCTGTGCGCCTTTTTCTTTTTTCTTTTTGTCTCTTTCTCTCTCTCTCTCTCTCTGCGAGCCATGCGCGCCAGAACGGCTTCTTTTCTTTTCCATTTTGCATCCTTTTTTCTTGAACGAAGGAAATGCGCTGGCAGGTTGTGTTAGAAATGGTGTGGGGGCTATCGTACGAGACTGGAACGCACACATGGATGAATGCGCTGCTTGTAAAAGCCGTAACAGGGCCCTTCAGGCGCTTGCATTATCGCCAGCGACGACGAGTAATACAGCGCATTTGCAGCATATCTTCCCGCGTACCGCCAAATGTGATGCCCGTACGTATGTTAGTTCAAATTTTTAGTTCGGATGATAGGTCAAAGCAATCAGTACAGCAATGAGGTACTCATATGCGTGACCGCGCAGACATCCCGCCTGCGAAACACTGGGTAGGCTTAGAGAATTTGGCACATATTTTAAGTGCATGAGAAACTTTGATGAGCTTATAGTGCAGGATATCAGCCAACGAAAAACCGCCCGAGGTTAGTGATGCAGCCGAGATATGAAGACAATGTGAAAAATATCTGAGAATCGGACGCCACACAACGCGCACACCACATGCGCGACATCGGTTCATCGCACACTCACAAAGTCCGCGTTGTGAGCTACATATATTACGAGTCTCTGTGCTGTTAGCTTGATGCCTGTTTGGAATCCATTTGCAGTTAAAGTTGGCGTTCATAACATCTATTATCACAATTGGATCGCCGGTTTGCTTTATTCTACTGCCACAAAAGTCATGCTATGACAACTGTGAAGACTGCCTTGGGATTGCTGATAGCGACTACGTAGATCATATCATGTGGTCAACAAATGCACAGGTATACACTATGTGTATACTAAAGTCTACAAATAGGCTCTACAGCAATCTCAGCAGTATGCAACTTCAGTGGCTGATATCAAACGCAGCTCCGTATTATCCACCGGTACCTGCGCTTGGTTACAGCGTACAGCCCAGATTAACGATTTTTGTCCATTGCCAATCTATAGACGGCATGTAAACCTGAAGCAATAAGAATTTTACAGTATCGGCTGTTTTCTACTTCATCTCACGCCTTACCACGATCGGTATACGGGCTGTTCGCAGAAGTTAACATGACCTTTGGTGACGTGCCATCCTATGGCCTTCACCGGCGGTGATATAGGAAACCGTGGAACATAATTCGAATTGCAAAGAAGTATACGGGGTGTTTCACTTAACTTGAGCCAGCCTTTAACATATGTGAATGCTACGTAGGTGCAGAGAACCAAGGTAATGTTGTTTGTCATCGCTTGAAGATGCTCAGATTATCTTTTTTGCATTCTCCTGATTAGATAATTAGTGTTAATTTATTTCTCAATTATTGTAATTAGATGAATATTCTTAATGATAAAATTGCAGACCAACAGTAGAAACACCCGATACAGCTTTCTGTTGCTCAACACGTGCTCCATAGAAGTGTTTTTTCTGAACGAGAGAAGAAGCCCGGAATTACACGCAATGTGGCTTGAGCGGTCGGTCGCGCAGCAATATATATATATATGTGTGTGTGTGTGTGTGTGTGTGTGTGTGTGTGTGTGTGTGTGTGTGTGTGTGTGTGTGTGTGTGTGTGTGTGTGTGTGTGTGTGTGTGCGTGTGCATGTGCGTGTTCGTGAAGAACTAAGTAGAGTGGGAATTGACAAGAAGAAATATACACCTTATCGACTCTCATCTATAGACAAACACTAGACAAAAATAAATAGCGACTGTATAGACTTTCGTCTATAGGTAGTCTATAGAGGGGAAGTATACAAAAAGAAACACACTTTATCGACTTTCGTCTATAGACAGTTTATACCTTGTATCAACAAAAGTCCAAATCATTAGAAAGGCAAGGTCGTCTATAAAAAGTCTATAGACTTTCTATAGGCAGTCTAAAGCCATTTTTGTAAGGGATTACGGTTGCCAAATGCTCATCATACTGTAACATCATGAAATATTATCGTACTGATTCGCATTGGCATGTAGTCTTTAGTCAGAGGTAAACCAAGTTAGCTAGCGACATAAGTGATGAGAGCAAATTAGATAGATAGATAGATAGATAGATAGATAGATAGATAGATAGATAGATAGATAGATAGATAGATAGATAGATAGATAGATAGATAGATAGATAGATAGAGATTTTATTTCCAGAAATACAAGTGTTCTGGTGGATACCAAATACTAGAAGCTGTTGGAAAAACAGCTTGACTGGGCCGATGGTCCGTTACAAGGCATACATGGTGTTTGCATCAAAAATCGTAACATTGTTAGACACTCAGAATAAATTAATTACATAAATGCACAGTAACAAGACCGAAAATAATATGCAGACTAAGAGAAAAAACATATTTGATAGATCAGAAAAAAGGAAGTATGTGTGTAAGGGTTACTAAAAAGCTAACACAATTTGCTCTGATATAGAGACTATATCCCACAGACTAAAAAAAAAACATTCGATACACCAGAAGATAGAAATATATGTGTGTAGGGTTACAAAATCAGTAACAGTTGGCTCTGAAAAACGATAAACAATCAGTGTTCAGATGTTTACAAAATGCATTCGCAGTTCCTTGCATGAAGAAGTAAATGTACCTTGATATTTATTTAAAATGTATAGTAGATTATGTTGTAATGACTGTAGGCAATATTTATTACGAAACCACGGAACATACCACGTATCACTATTTCTTGTATTGGAAGCATTGAATTTTGGTGTCAAAGATGCACTAGACACTAGGAAATTTTTGAAGGCAGTATTTGATAAATAAAATGAATTCAGAAAGCGTAAAGTGCAGAAATATTCTATTTTGATAATTTTATGCTTGAAGAACCCTGGCCGCGTTGTCGACAGCTTGAACTGGTGGACTGGGCAGAAAAGGCCAAGCAGGCTCAGGGCCTTACTTGAGCCCAAACACTCAGCCACGTCCCCCTTTACCCTTCCCCTTTCAATAAAGTTTATCACCACCACCACCAGAAAACCCATGTTGTCAATGTGCCGAATCATTTTCTTTCGCAAAGAAAGGCTTTTCATAATAGTCTTTCCTGCAGTTGCCCACACTTAGGTACAGTAATTTAAATGGGAAGAAAATGAGGCATAATAAATGTTCAGTATTGCTTTGGTTGGAAGAAGACGCCGACATCGAGACAGAACACCTGTGATAGCAGACATTGTTGTGCAGATATTTTTAATATGTTTATGCCAAGTAAGGTGCGAAGAAAAAGTGACGCCTAATATTTTATGTTCATCAACAATTTGCAGTTCTTTATCAGCCCACTAAATTTTAATTACTAGTAAGACCTTTATTTACATTTTACCATCAATTCTTGTGAATTCGGACCAGAAATAAGAAGATTATTGTCATCGGCATACACGATAAATTTTACAGTTGTATCAATATTAGTAATGTCGTTAATGTAGAGGTTAAAAAGCATAAGACCTAATACGCTCCCTTGTGGCACACCATTTAGTAAAGGAACCAAACTTGGCTTCTTGTGTGTTATGCATACTGATTGTTTTCAATCAGTAAGGGAAGACTCAAATAATGCTATGGGAGTACCACTAATGTCATTCTGTGATAATTTCCATAGCAAAACTTTATGATTTATACAATCAAACGCCTTACTGAAATCAATGAATAGTACCAATCTGAAGAGATTTCTTTCTATGTTTTTAGTACATGTTCCTTGAGTGTGAGCAAAGCAGTTTCTGTTGACCTGCCTTTACGAAAGCCGAACAAAGCACTAGATAGAATGTTTTGTCTGTCTAAAAAGTTTGACAAGTGAGAAAACATAATATTTTCTAATCCTTTGGAAAATACTGGAATGATTGTTTAAAAAGTACAGTTACCCTACTCATTTTCAATTTTTCTGGGAACAGCCCAGACTGTAAAGCTAGGTTAAGTATATGCGTTAAAGCTGGAGTGATGTATTCTAAAAATAATTTATAGGTTTTATTTGGATATCATCAATGTCAAGAGCTTTACTATTTTTAAGGTTCATAATAGAGCTAAATACCTCAGATTCATTAGTGGGATTTAATAATAAGCTGTTCGAAACGGAAAGAAACGACGACGTATCAGGCCGAGTTCGCCGTGGCACGGTTATACTTGCAAAGTACTTATTGAAATGGTTTGCAAGTGCTAAGCCTGAAATTTCATTTTCACTGTAGATTATCTTGTCTGGTGAGGTAGAACGCTTTTCGTGGCCAAGAACCTTATTGATAATGCTCCACAAGGTTTCAGGATGTTTACCAGTGGCGTCTGCAAATAGATGCTCATGATAAGCATTCTTAGCGCGTCTAAGTTCCGTATTTAGTTTGTTTCTGTGCTTTTTAAACAGTGTCTGTGTTTCAGGCGAGCGTGTAGTAAGATATCTATAGTACAGCTTATCTTTGTGTTTTATCGTCTTAAACAGTTCATGTGCAATCCAGGGCTTTCTGATCTTTTTGTTTGCTTAATCTTTTCGAAAGGGAAATGTTAAATTATGGGGTTTTACGTGCCAAAACCACTTTCTGATTATGAGGCACGCCGTAGTGGAGGACTCCGGAAATTTCGACCACCTGGGGTTCTTTAACGTGCACCTAAATCTAAGTACACGGGTGTTTTCGCATTTCGCCCCCATCGAAATGCGGCCGCCGTGGCCGGGATTCGATCCCGCGACCTCGTGCTCAGCAGCCTAACACCATAGCGGCTGAGCAACCACGGCGGGTGAAAGGAAAATGTGTGCTGTAGGTTTGTGGAAACGCAGAAATAAACTTGGCATACGCGACATTTACATCATTTATTTCTTATAGGGAAGACTAGTCATAATTGCAAACTCTGCGTTTAAAAAGATCCGTATTTCTATCAGTTATATCTTGTATAGCAAACACATTTGACTCAGAACACCTTTTTCTCACACTGATACGATATGTCAAAAACACAGGACAATGATCACTGACATCCGACTTCACTGTTCCAGTATGCTCTACCACGCAGTGTCAATATTCGTGATACGAATGTCTGGACATGTAGACGAACACACCGTAACACGAGTTGGTGTGCTAATTATGTTGACAAATCCCGCACAGCTAAGTCTATTACTAAAATCCAGTGTGGCAGCAGTATTTTCAAGAAAATTTATGTTAATATCTCCCCCGCAGACAAGCCGAAATTCGTTAGCGAAAACATATTCCACTAAATTATCAAAAATTTAGAGAGCCAAAAATATTTCCATTTGGCGGGCGATATACGACCGAAATTATATCGGAGTAATGTTTAAGCGTTAAAATTTCATAGTCGTATGTTATTTTACACAATTCTGATACTTTTTCACAGTTCCATCTGGACGCGACAGATTGATACACCCCCTCCTCGCCTATCAGTTCGATTTAAAACGCAATCAGCATAGCCATCAAGGTACAGCCGAGCACTGCCGTCACGATACCATGTATCGGTTAGCATAATGATATCGAAATTGAAAGAAAACAGATTTAAAAAATGACTAATAATTTCTTGTTTGTTGGCTGCAGATCGAGCATTCAAGTATAGCACGGAAATGCTGGAGCTGGATTGTAACTGTAACGATGCCGTAAGATGAAATCGTTATATTCCATGGCAATTTTTAGCGAGTGTTCCCAGTCATGTCAGAAACAGCAGACGTAATCCTATCAAGATAACGTTCTTCCGATATTTGCACAGCATCAGAGGTATCATTTTGCCTTGCATAGATTTTCCCGTTGCTGGTCCACACAGATTTCCATTTATGTTCATATTTCCTTTTCGCTGCTATGCCAAGCAGCCTCTTTAGCGCCGGGCATGGGAAAACTGCGCCCTTTTTGTCACTTAACGTCCATAGCAGTCACCGACAGCCTGTTCAATCGATCTCTGTGCGCGGAGCAGCCTTTGCTAATAAGTTCAACTTACATTTGAGGCCACTAAAAGCGAGGTGCGTTAGCCATCAGTCACGTGGTATAGTAAATTTCACACACTTTAAAGAAAGGCAGGAAAAAAATTAAACAGGGCAGTTATTTTAGCATAGATGAACTATTCCGATGTTTCTGCACAAGCGATACAACTTCTGTATTGAAGATTTTTCGGTAGAGTTATTATTTAAGAAGTTAATTAGGAAATCTTTGTTAATTACTCAGCTTGGGGTATTGGAAAAAAATATGACGTGCTCCATATGGCTCAGAACAATACTGCGCCAATTCGACACGCGTAGCGCCTGTTTTTTTTAAATACTTCGCCGAAATTAGCTGAAACACCCTGTATAGCTTAGCTATAGACAGGTCTACAGGAATTGTATGTAGACCAGTCTGTACACCAGAATCTACAAAAAGTGTAAGGCCACAAGTCCATAGACTAGACTGGTCTATAGGAATAATCTATAGATTCTCTATAGACATTTGCCTATAGACAGTCCATAGACTTCAGCCTACAAAAGTACACTTTTGTCTCTAGACATTCTGCGGACATTTGTCTACAAAGGTGAATTTTCATTTATCTATAGATTGTCTATAGACCCAGACAATCTATAGATTAGTCTACAAAATGTAAGCCCATAAGTCCGTAGACTGTCTATAAACAAGTCTAAAGAAATATTTATAGAAAGTCCACGGAATTCATGGACACATGTCTGTAGACTGTCTCTAGACTTTCTGCAAAATTTTTTGTAAGGGTACGCCACTCCTATAGTTTAATGACTCGTTGGCGCTTCAGGTGAGGCGAGTCGCAAGCAGGCTGGCCTCAGCCTCTAAAGAAAATTTGCTGGCATAGCGGTCGAAATGCAGGACACTAACGAAAATTAAACATACGCGCCAAGCAGCATAAGATTTTGACGTCACAATAATTTCCGGTTGTGACGTCACTTTTTTGTATTTTTTACTTACGGTTAGTTGTCCATCCGGTACGTAGAAGGCGACCGTTGCAACGAGCCGCCATTTTCTTGACATGTGGGCTTCTACGGAAGTTTCGCTACGGGTTTACAGATACCTTGCTGGTACACCACTCGGCGCCCGAGTGTTTATGTCGGAGCGCGCCTGTGAAATTTATCCTCCCTCAGCCGCCGTCTTCTGCAGTCCCGTGTGTGGTCGTGTTTAGAAGCTGGAACGCCGCTCTAGCTGTATACTGTAAACAGAGAGCAAAGTACCGGCCCTTTTGGGCTTTTACGCAGTCTCATTCCCACGGGTGGTCTTCTCAGAGCTATGTAACCGTTAGCAACTCAATGAATGCCCATCTTCAGTGCTCTAAACGTGCGCTTGCCACCTACTTAGAGCTTTCTTCGTTTGTAAATCACACTGGTCGTGTTTGAATGCTTTGAAGTGCAGACGTTGTAAGTTATATAGAAGCGATTTTATTTTAATTTATTACGTATTCAACTGCTGCCTGGTCAGACATACAAAAACTATGCCTAGGCAGATAAATCGTCACCCTATGATATTCCGCCGCTTATAGGCTACAGTTGAAGCCGTTAACACAGTCTTAGGGAAAATAAATTGCAATGAAATTAACACGTTAGAATGCACGATGTACTAGTGCCAATTTGCAAGATAAGGCGTAGAATTATCAAAAATGTCACCCGGTATTAGTAACGCTGTCGTAGTCGGGTGGCTGAGGTTTTAGTGACTTGCAAACCGGAACGTCCTGGGCTCAGTTCTCGAAAGGATATAAATGTTTAAGTTGTTCAGATCATTTGTTTAGCACGATGGTGGTTCGACAGACATCTTAGGACCCTTTCTCAGACTTCCCACGTGTTTTCAAATGGCATCTGGTATTGGTATCGCGTTAATGGAGGTCGCTGGGTCTAGACCCTTTCCTTCTCAACACCTTGTTGCCTGTCCCCATCTTGAGAATTTTCCAAACACATTTTGCGAATTACGGCAACGCAAATTGCTGGACGTTGGTAATCCCAAGTGCGGGCGACGACCGGCGACAGACTGGCGTCCGCCAGTGGTGGTAAGTCACGGTTCGCGTTAAAAGTGGGCTTGATAGAAAAGGCGTTGATGGTTGACTTGCGATTCTGCAGTTGTGGCCATAAAAAGCTGACTTGAAGAAAAATTCGTTCAAAATTGTTTTCGGCATAAATATTATCATACCAGCAGCTAGTGTACACCGGGGTCAAGCGTGATCTGTCGAAAATGCAGCAGAAATATACATGAAAGCAAGGCGCGTATAATCAAAGTGACAGGAACTTGGCTGTTCACCCAAGGCCTGTTAAGAATGGCGAGCTGCAATGTAGGATTGCCACCCAATTTCGACTGGGGGACAAGACGCGCATCCCCCACTCTCCGTCGCTTCAGCTAGGATACGTTCGAGGAAGCGGGCTTTGTGCTGACACCGCCGCAAATCCTCCAGCCCCATCGCCGTTGTGACGGAACTAGTTCGGAGGGCGAACTATTGTACCAGAGCTCTCCAGCACGAACCTGATCTGCTACGCGTGAGCGAGCTGCCGCGGGAAAGCTGTCTTTTCGTGCTTCTCACACGCCGAAGATGAGCAGGACAACGAGCTACCCAGAATGTCTCCGAGGTACCCGGAACGGCGCCCCTCTGACGTCGGCTCCAGACCTTCGCACCTGTGTGTTTGCGTGTGTGTGGGCGTAAACTGTTCTGCGGAACGGCGCCCCTCTGTCGCCGGCGCCGGGCATCAGAATGTGTGTGCCGATGTGTACGTAAACTGTTCTGCGGGGCGGCGGCAAGTTGACAATGAGTAAACGAACGTTCGCGCCGCCTTGTATCGCCGGCGGACCGAGTGTATAAAAACTGCTGTTGTGCAGATGCTCGATACACTTCTCTCGTGCAGTCAGGTTGGACTGACACACTTTCTCTTGAGCAGTCATGTTGGACTGACACTCTTTTTCTTAAGCAGTCATGTTAGACTGATTTAAATACTGTAAATAAACCCATTTTCCTCGTTCTCGATGAGAAGCAGTTCTTCCCTTCATCAACGTCCTCAGCGTGTTTAAGTTGGACGACGGCATGGGCCAGCTACCTACGAATTCATGCCGGACTCCAATCTTGGCAACGGATCTCGAGCGATGGGATTGAGCCCCCAATCCTGACAGGCCCAACACGAACTAGCTGAAATGTTACCGTCACATTTGCACTGCGAGGTACCGCACTGCAGCAGGATTTTTATTTCCTCTCTTGAAGAGCATGCTGTACCCTCCCTTGGATTCATAGACGGCTACTGGCTAACAAGAAAAGTGGCCAGCGAACTCATATAAGCGCGGAGTTAAGGTCCTTTCAAGGCCCTTTTGTCGCTGCCTGTTCGATTCATCCCCAAATTATATATGCTTAACGCAGACTTCATTACCGCATTTCTCCGCGCAGTTACCTTCCGATCACGTCGCACGGCATGGAAGTGCATGCGAGTTACTGGGCCCTCAGTTGAAGCGGTTTCGGCGGACCACAGATGCAGAAGGGTGGATGGCGGCTGTGCTTTGAAGGAATCTCCACTAATCACTGGCTCGAAGCGAGGGCGGAAGGAGCAGGCCCGGTCGGGAACGCCATTTCATTTTCTCTGCGCCTGTAGGGGCTCGGATTAGCGATTCAAGACGCGCCGCGCGCGTGTACAGCGGCGGCCTGCCAAAGGAGTGCGCGCACAGGAAACAAACAAACCCGGTGCGCCGACCGGACGTGCGCAAGGAACTTACTGCCTCGCCCGCGCGTAGTGGATCTCATTTGGTGGCATGAATTATTTGGTGTTAATCTCGGTGCCCTCGAGATCAGTTCGGGTTTGTGGTCCCTTACTTCATTCTTCTGCATGTGTCTCTCTTCGGCCTAGAGTGTGCATACCGTGATCGGAACGTTCTAGCTCTGTTTGCTTGTTGCGCGCACATTGTTGCGCGACCGACGCCACCGCTCTGCTCGTTTCCCCCTGCGTGGCACTTATTGCCGTTGTTTGCTTATTGGCAGCTTGCCTCAGCCGGGTCCCCGAGAAAGAGAGACATAGAGGATTGCCTGGCTTCCCGATTCCCTGGAAGCGCTAAGATGCCGGCGAAGAAGCTGGCCTCCTTCGTTCTTGGCCGCATTTAATCCCCTCTTCTCCTGAGAGAGGGACCCTACCACTTCACTTCCCTTTCCGCCCTTCAACTACCACTTCTCTTTCTTCCTTAACTTTTTTTTTTTTTTGCTACTTCCACGTGAAGCCGTCGAGACGAGAGACTACGCTAGACTCACGGCGCGAGCCGGTTTTGTCATTGGCGCGCAGCTTTTCGCGCGGCGGAGAGATTCAATAAGGTCTTCCGGTCAATCTTCTTCTACATGAGGACCGAGCGCTTTTCTTCGCTCTCTCTCTAATATCCTTCTGCTTAGAGTGCGCGCGCGTCGCTCTCGATTCTGCTTAAACGTCCCTTCCTGCGAGACGCCAGCGCTATTGCTTCCGCTTTTTTTATTTCTTTTTTTTCCTTCCCACTTCTTTGTTTTGAGATTTCCAAGTTGCGCGCAAGCGCTCGTTAAAGCCAACTTCCACCCGCGCTGACGAGCGTCGCTAAACTGTAAACTCAATTATCTTTCTCTCCTCTATAGTCGTTATATATTACTGCAGCGCTGTATCCCACAGAGTAACCGATACAAATGTACGCGAAAAAAGAAAAGCTTATCTCTACATTTCTCCCCAGCCAGGCGTAAGGGACATAATGATGTTCCTCGACCGAAAGGATGGCCTGCGTTCGGTAAAAACACTCACTTATACGGCAGCCATGGCTGAGTTAAAATACCACGTGTTTAAGCGGTGACTACTGGTGGCAGTTTATTAAAAATAGGGGACTTAAGACAAGATAATTAAATGCGTAAGCATTTCTATGCCTACCCAACGAGTAAGCCTGGCCGTCCGTCCGTCACGTACGACGACGGCTTTCAAGATAGTGCCCGCCGCAGCGAGCGAATTTACCTTCGTGCTGCCTCGCGCTTCGACGCGAACTAAGCGGTGAGAGTACAGTGCACACGAAGCTATCAGCCCTCGGCACACTCTGTCCCCATCACAGATCGCTTTCAAGGGAGGGCCTGTTATGGTTGATCACAGTTCATGATAGTTCGACGCGGATGCATAAGGCGATGAAGAGCGATAACGGCTTATAATGATAGGAACGTCATCAGTGCACCTAGCGCCGCCACCTGCAGCACGGCTACGTCAGCTGGTATACCTCGCAGGTAAACGGGAATTGCGTCACGAGTGCCAATTTCTCCTCTAGTACTTGGTAGGCCAAACTCCGAAAGGGAAAAAACAAAGAGAATCTAGCCCGCTCCCATGGCAACTGTTTTGTTGATGCGCCAGGGGGTAACGCCGTCCCGCTTGTCGTCTGCTATGCGCTCGACGAGCACACGACTTTTTCTGCAGGCGCCAACCGCAACCAACACCGCTTGCATTTTCTTTTTCAAATTGTTTTCCACTTTTAGATTTTGTTTTCAACACCCTTTGGCTTCTAATTTCCTTTTCTTACTCACAACTTATGTGCAACGCATCTGTGTGAAAATTTATCTTTTTCTGTTCAAGAGACGCTAGCCTCCCTTACAAAAATGACTTTAGACTGTCTATAGAAAGTCTATAGACTTTTTATAGACGACCTTGCCTTTCTATAGATTTGGACTTTTGTTGATACAAAGTCTATAGACTGCCTATAGATGAAAGTTGATAAAGTTTCCATTTCTTTTTGTCTATTCGCAGTCTATAGACAGTCTATAGAAAAAAGTCGATAAGGTGCTTGTTCCTTTTTTCTCTACTTCCTCTCTATACACTACATATAGACCAAAGTCTATACAGCCTCTATTTATTTTTCTCTATTATTTGTCTATAGACTTTCTATAGACTAAAGCTGATACGATTTCTATTTTTTGTCTATTCGCAGTCTATAGAAGGTCTATAGAAAAAAGTCAATAAAGTGTTTGTTTCTTTTTTCTCCACTTCCCCTCTATAGACTACCTATAGACGAAAGTCGCTACAGTCTATTTATTCTTCTCTAATATTTGTCTATAGACTTTTTGTAGACGAAACTCGATAAAACTTCTATTACTTTTTGTCTATTCGCAGTCTATAGATGGTCTATAGAAAAAAGTAGATATGGTGTTTGTTTCTTTTTTGTCTACTTCCCCACAATAGAAACCTATAGATGAAAGTTGATACAGTCTCTATTTATTTTTGTCTATTGTTTGTCTGCAGACTTCTTATAGATGAAAGTCAATAAGTTTTCTATTTGCAGTCTATAAATGGTGTACAGAAAAAAGTCGATAAGGTGTCTGTTTCTTCTTTGTCACAGCCCCTCTATAGACTACCTATAGACAAAAGTCGATACCGTCTCTAATTATTGTTGTTCATTCTTCGTCTTTAGACTGTCCATAGACGAGAGTCGATAAGCTGTATATTTCTTCTTGTCTAGCCCCACTCTACGTAGTTCTTCAAACACGCACGTGAAAACATTCACGTACACACACAAACACACACACACACACACACACACATTTATATATATATATATATATATATATATATATATATATATATATATATATATATATATAATTATAATTATATATATATATATATATATATATATATATATATATATATATATATATATATATATATATATATATATATATATATATATATATAAATATATATATATATGGCTGCGCGACCGGCCGCTCGAGTCACATTGCGTGTAATCGCGGCCTTCTTCACGCTCGGAAAAACACTTCTATGGAGCACGCGTTGGACAGAAAACTGTATCGGGAGTTTCTAATGTTGCTTTACAATTTTACCACTGCGAATTTTCATCTAATTAAAATAATTGAGAAATTAACACTAATTACCTAATCAGGGGAATGCAAAAAATAATCTGTCTCGAAGTGATGGCAAACAACATTACCTTGGTTCTCTCCAGCTACGTAGCATTCGCATATCTTAAAACCTGGCTCAAATTAAGTGAAAGACCCCGCATACTTCTTTGCAATTCGAATTATTTTCCATGGTTTCCTATATCACCGCCGGTGAAGGCCATAGGGTGGGACGTCTCCAAAGGTCATGTTAACTTATGCGAACAGCCCGTATACCGATTGTGGTAAGGCGTGAGATTAAGTATAAAACAGCCGATACTGTAAAATTCTTATTGCTTCAGGTTTACAAAAAAAAATTATGGGGTTTTACGTGCCAAAACCACTTTCTGATTATGAGGCACGCCGTAGTGGAGGACTCCGGAAATTTCGACCACCTGGGGTTCTTTAACGTGCACCTAAATCTAAGTACACGGGTGTTTTCGCATTTCGCCCCCATCGAAATGCGGCCGCCGAGGCCGGGATTCGATCCCGCGACCTCGTGCTCAGCAGCCTAACACCATAGCCACTGAGCAACCACGGCGGGTCAGGTTTACAAGGCGTCTATAGATTGACAAGAGACAAACATCGTTAATCTGTGCCCAACCCGTGTACGCTGTAACCAAGCGCCTGCAGGTACCGGTGGATAATACGGAGCTGCGTTTGATATAAGCCTCTGAAGTTGTATACAGCTGAGATTGCTGTAGAGCCTACTTGTAGACTTTAGTATACAGATAGTGTATACCGCCGCATTTGTTGGCCACATGATATTGTCGCAGCACTGCACGGCTGAGGCAGAGAAAGAAGAAGTAGAGTGTGCGCGCGTGATCTCGCGGTACTCTGCACCGGCTGGGCCTGGCCTGTAGCTTCCCTTTCGGACCTCGTTTCACCGTTTCACCCTGTAATAAACATCATTCGTAACATCTTTGGTGGAGGTGCTGGGTAAATCTTGGACGATCCTGGACGACCCAGTTCTACCAACTGTCCTACGGAGTAGACGCTTGGCCGGTTTACGACCACAAGCAGCGGACATGGCCGATTCCGGGGAAGGCAATGACGACCTCACCTGCGGCGGACCAGACAGCAATAAAGCAGGTCAGGCTGGCTACTGGACACCGCTGCGAGAGCCACCCACCTTTTCGGGGAAGGCCAACGAAGACGTCGACGACTGGCTCAAATACTACAACAGAGTGAGTCGCCACAACCACTGGAGCACTACGAAGCAGCTCGATAACGTGGTTTTTTTTCTCGCTGGAACCGCGCTCCTCTGGTTTGAAAACCACGAGAGCGTTCTAACGAGCTGGGATAATTTTGTAGAAGAATTCACCAAGTGCTTCGGGGACCCAATCTCTAAGAAAAAGAAGGCTGAGCAGACGCTTTCCCGACGAGTTCAATTACCTGGCGAAACGTGTACACCGTACATAGAGGCTGTTCTGAAATTATGCGGAATCGTCAGCGCTACCATGACAGACGAAGACAAAGTAGGCCATCTGCTTAAAAGAATCGCTGAAGATGTTTATAATTTTCTTATAACGAAGGAAGATCTTTATGTTGAATTCCAATGGCGGAGTCGGAGCAGCCGACGCACTCCGCGAGCGAGCACTCGACTCTGGCGTAGAGCAACGCCTCCAAATCCGCGAGTGGAACACAACCTGCGCCGCCGGAGCAAGGCGGAAGCGGAACTTCTATTGCCGAGTTACCCAGGATGCCTTGCGTGTTGTCGTTTCCTTCCGCTGTTTGCTCCCAGCACCGCCACGCCAGTCACTTCTCTCTTCAGCGCCGTTCACCTGTTGTTTTTTGAAAAGTGCGAAATGGATATTTCGGCAAGCGTGCAGCGGCTTTTGCTTCCTCTGATGAGCACACAGGATGCGGACAAACATGGTAGGTGTCTTCGCAACTTTGAACACTGTGCTGTAAGTTCAATGCAACGCACGTGTTGCGTGGAGCAACTGTCTGTTGACGCTATATTTCAGTTGCGTAGTTGCTTTACTGCTGATGTGTTCGTTTCACTCAAACGCATCGCATCCGTCATTGTATTGTGCATTTTCCTGTGGGTCCGTCGTGGTGCAGAAGTAGTTGTCTAGCTTTATATGTCGCGAAGAAGCAATGAAGCAGTGTCACGTGCCTGAGAATTTGTCTCCCACGAAATTTTAGCGGAGGTATCAGTGCGAGTGCATTCTGCTGCCGAATGGAGTTGTGCTGTTATGTAGGTCAGGACGGTAAGTGCATCCAATTTTCGAATCAGTCTCAGTGCCACAGAAATCTACAAATTGCTTTTCATGAAGCGTCACTGTCGATTTCAGGCCAGAAGCACCGTACGGTAATTTTGATTAACAGCCACCTGATCAGGGACGTTGCATCATGCTAAGCGTGTGTAATGTAATCAAGAATGTGCACCATGTGTTGAGCAAATATTGAACTTGCGTGGTACCGTGCATGTTTATATTACGCTATTATTAGAAATTTCGTGTTGAGATGAGGTAGCGCAGCAAACAGCGAGTTATTTTGTTAAGCTGTGTTAGGAAGTGTGACATGGCTTAATTGCTTACGTAGTTGCATGAAATGCACGTGGTGGTTTAATGTACTGCAACATGTCACAGAGTACAACTTCGTAATGGTTATGTCGCTTCATATATGCCACCTTTATGAATCCAGGGCAATGAATAATGTTGCATTTGGTTTTTCCATCAACAGTGCCGGAACAGAGCAGAAAAAATGACCAAC
This sequence comes from Dermacentor andersoni, assembly GCF_023375885.2. Lineage (NCBI taxonomy): Eukaryota > Metazoa > Arthropoda > Arachnida > Ixodida > Ixodidae > Dermacentor > Dermacentor andersoni. The sequence continues at coordinate 196,992,645 of NC_092814.1, forward strand.
GCAGTGAGTTCATTCATAATGACATATGATTTATTTATTGGTACTGTTAGCCCAAAGGCCGATACAGGATGGAGAAATCATAAAATGAGCTTCAAAAGATCGCTGCAAACACGAGCACCACACAAATCAAACCAGCAAATGCAATCGCTTAATGCAGCTGTAACACCTCTACAACTATCTCATGCAGTTTTTGCTTGCAGGTACAGGCTGTGAGTGGACAGCCGGGGAAACAAAGCTGCTATTTGATTATTATGAGCAGTACTTTGCTGAGATTGGACCGTTGAAAAAAATTCAAAAATAAGCAGCTAATGTTCAGCCAAATTGCAGCCCAGTGAGTCCATTTATGATGACATATCATTCATTTATTGATACTGTTAGCCCAAAGGCTGATACAGGATGGAGAAATCATAAAATAAGCTTCAGAAGATAGCTGCAAACACGAGCACTACACAAATCAAACCAGAAAATACAATAGCTTAATGCAGATGTAACACCTCTACAACTACCTCATGCACTTTTTGTTTGCAGGTACAGGCTGTGAATGGACAGCCGGGGAAACCAAGTTGCTATTTGATTATTATGAGCAATACTTTGCCGAGATTGGGCCATTGAAAAAATTCAAAAATAAAAAGCTAATGTTCAGTCGAATTGCAGCCAACATTACAGAGGCACTTGGAGCTCCAAAAACCGGTGAGCAGTGCTGCAGCCGCTACAAAACCGTTATGCGTAGAAAAAGAAGTGCTACAGCACACAACAACAAATCCGGCAATTCCCCATGTGAAGTGCCCTTTGAGGATGAAGTAGCCAGAATACGCTGGCTAGACGACAGCCTCGAGCCCGAAGAGCTGAGGGACAGCTCTGGCGTTGTTGCTGTTAAGAGGCCAGCCAGCCAGGCGTCGGCCAGCCAGGCATCCGCCAGCCCAGCGTCGACCAGCCAAGCATCAGAAAGCCAGGAGTCCGAAAGCCTAGCGCTGACCCAAGCACTGACAAAGGAGCCTATGCCCAAAAGGCCTAAGCCCTCAGGTTCGAGAATGCTGGAGATGAAGGTATTCTTCGATGAAATGAGCAAAATTCAAGAAGAAAAAGAAAAAAGACGAGCTACACGGGAACAAGAGAGAGAGAGGCGCCACAAAGAAAGGCAAGAATACAAGGAACGTATTCGTCAAGAAAAAGCAAAACAACATTCAGAAAAAATTAGGCTTTTAAGCCGTGCTCTTGGCCTTGAAGAATAAAAAAAATCCAGTGTCCGAGAATATCGGCTTGTTTAAATAAAAGTGTACAGTGCCAAACATGTGTTTTTGTATTTAATGAGGGCCGCACGTTAGTACACACACCGCAGCCCCCAACTACTGCATGGACTTTATTTCGATGCACATTGGAGCTAGTGGTTCTCATGTTTACATCCAGGTAGTTACAGACCAGGCAGGATTTCGTAAAGGCTATTCAACAATAGACCGTATTCACACTATCAGTCAGGTGATAGAGAAATGTGCGGAATATAACCAACCCTTATATGTAGCTTTCATTAATTACGAGAAAGCGTTTGATTCTGTCGAAACCTCGGCAGTCATGAAGGCATTATGGAATCGGTGTGTAAAAGTACTGAAAGATATCTATGGCAGCTCCACAGCCACTGTAGTCCTCCATAAAGAAAGCAACAAAATCCCAATAAAGGCAATATGATATCTCCAATGCTATTGACAGCGTGTTTACAGGAGGTATTCAGAGACCTGGATTGGGAAGAATTGGGGATAAGAGTTAATGGAGAATACCTTAACAACTTTCGATTCGCTGATGATGTTGCCTTGTTTAGTAACTCAGGGGACCAATTGTAATGCATGCTCACTGACTTGAAGGGGCAAAGCAGAAGAGTGGGTCTAAAGATTAATCTGCAGAAAACTAAAGTAATGTGTAACAGTCTCGGAAGAGAACAGCAATTTACAATAGGTAGCGAGGCACTGGAAGTGGTAAGGGAATACATCTTAGGGCAGGTAGTGACCGCAGATCCGGATCATGACACTGAAAGAATAAGAATGGCTGGGGTGCGTTTGGCAGGCATTCTCAGATCATGAACAGCAGGTTGCCATTATCCCCCATGTACGGGGCAGAAACCTGGAGGCTTACGAAAAGAGTTCTATTTAAATTGAGGACGACGCAACAAGCTATGGAAAGAAGAATGATGGGAATAACGTTAAGGGATAAAAAAAGAGCAGATTGGGTGAGGGAACAAATGCGAGTTAATAACATCTTAGTTGAAATCAAGAAAAAGAAATGGGCAGGACATGTAATGAGGAGGGAAGATAACTGATGGGCATTAAGGATTACGGGCTGGATTCCAAGGGAAACGTAGCAGGGGGCGGCAGAAAGTTAGGTGGGCGGATGAGATTAAGAAGTTTGCAGGTACATGGCCACAATTAGTACATGACCGAGGTAGTTGGAGAAGTATGGGAGAGGCCTTTGCCATGCAGTGGGCGTAACAAGGCTGATGATGATGATGAATTACAGGGCTACAAAGAATGTGATACCATCATTGCATGATTACGCATGAAGCCTAGTGCTGTCATTAAAGTGGCTTTTGGTGTTTTGGAGCTAAAGGAAAAGTACAGTTTGGAGCAGGATGGTTTAGTGACCAGTTTTTCTACAGGAGCTTTGCCAAGACTTTCGTGCGCTTAATTTCTCCAAGCCTGCGCAGTGCTCGCTCTTCACCAGATTTGTCAATATGATTATCACTGCAATTCTGCCACTGAACGTCATTGGGTGCTTGCTCATTATCATCATCATCTGGCTCTACATCACCATACTCAATGCACAAGTTGTGCAGAACGCAGCAGCTTATGATAAACTTATTGAGCCAGGGAATAGTGCGGAGCTCAAGGTACATCAGCTGTCTGAAGCGCTTTTTGAGAGTGCTAAATGCATTTTCAATTAGAACTCTTGTCGCTGAAAACTTATAATTAAAGTGCTTTTGCTGCTTTGTTAAAGCACCGTAATCCCTGTAGGGGGTCAACAGGTGTTCCCGCAGTGGATACGCTGCATCCCCTAAAAGATGGTAAGACCCCTGACATACTGCAGAGATTTTCTTTGAAAGTGGCGACAAGCTGAACACATGCGAATCATGCATTTTGCTTGAACTTCCAATGAATGCGTCCAGGAAGCGCCTTTTGTCATCGCAGACGGCCTGTAGTGTGAGGGAAAGGTAATGGTGCCTGTTGCAATATGTCGAAGCAACCTTCTTCTCCGGGCACTGTATCTTGATGTACGACCCATCGATGCAGCCAACAACATCAGGCATTCCAGACACCTGCAATCAAGTCATACACTTGTGTTGAGCGATATCATGCATGTCTGAACATAAAATGAGCATTTGCAAGGAGTTGTAAGAGAAAATACTGGTGCTCATACCCATTAACTCACGTTAACAGCATACCCTTCATGGCACAGCACCATTTATTTTAAGTTAAAGAAACAAAATACAAACCAAATGCAACTTTGAGAAGTACTGAGGGCAGCATACACTGCCGTGCACACAACATATTACATGTTTTTTTACTATCCACTTCTCTTTTTACTATAGCAAAATGGGAGAGAGAATAAAACAAACCCCGTGTATCTTCCCTTAATCGATTTGAAGCACGTAATGAGAATTTGCTTGCCAAAGCAGACATGGTCTATATCGCATCGTACTCCCGGAAATCTGAACAGACATCTACTATTGTGGGTGATGACAAAGCATGCAGCATCATTCCTAAGCAAGGAATTGGCTGTGATCCCAAGAGATACTTTTAGGTTGAATGTTTCGACCACCACTGGTATAAATTCTGAGTGTTATCATCACAAGCTACCACGTTTTCATGAAGGTCCAGCATTATAGAGCTTGAAATAGCAAACAAAACGTGCAGAGTGATGTTGCAATATCAATAAAACTTGGCTGGCCGATATTCAGTGCTTCTTATAGGTAAAGAAAATCAAAACAAACCTTCTCAAAACTTCTAGTGAGGTTCTCCAGGTCAGCAGGAAATTTTATCAACGACTGTCCCAGGGTCAGGAGGAAGTCGGCCACTCTATGAAGGATTCGGTAAACAGAGCTTTCCGACAAGTCGAACCGGCTGGCCACGTTTCTCATGCAGGTTTTGTTGGCTGCGTACCTGCGCAGTGGGATTACACGCATCCGAAAAAGCAGCTTCAGACTACAGTGCACTGCAAGCAACGAGCTCGTAGTGAAATGCGTTTTTATGCAGGCATCTGACTCTTTCGCGTTTCATTAATCGTTGTTAATTTGGCAGGTGCATAGAAAAAACGGCGAGAACTAACCAGATAAAAGACAAGATATGCGTTTCAGCAGATTTCGCTGGAACCCCTCCATGTGTGCCCGAAGGGCACATTGACGACGCGGCAAAGTCGGCGATCAACTTTTCCGCCACAGGTCGAGATAGCCTGAAGTGCCTTCGGAACTGCACAAAAAAAAAAAAAAAAAAACAGAAACGAAAGCACCACAACGTATTAAACCTTGAGTATGCTGCTTTCCTTTTTCTTTCCTTACCTCATCGTCCGAGTACTGCCGCACGACGTCCTCGATGAAGCCGACTACTTTAGGCCTCTTTGCGGGAATGCGGAACATCCTGTTGAATTCCCGCTCGTAAGCGGCAGTTTCACCGTCGCTGTCACTATCCGAGCAATCGCTCGTGTCGGAACTTGAGCTTTCCGACTCAGAGCTGTCGCTATCGAGTAGCAAAAGCAATGCCGCACGCTTTGCCGAACCAGCCGAGCCGTTCATGTCGTCCGCCATTACCAACACAACTCGCGAGTCGTGACCGGTGGCGCCTCCCAGCAGGCAAACGTGGTAAAGGAAATACGTCATGCAGACTTCCGGTCCACTCCGCCGATTTTGGCGGAGCATCTTTTTCTGCTCCACGGAGTGACTCCCGCTCTGAATCCACTCCGACTCTCTCATTGGAACACCTTACTCCTGCTCTCACTCCGTCATTGGAACAAACTTGCTCCGAAACGAGCAGAAAAACTTGCTCCGACTCCGCCATTGGAATTCAACATTAGTACTCCGTCTGATCTGAAGAAACACTGCCGGGCGTTTGAAGCGGATTGGGCCAAAGGATTGGGCCAGGATTGAGCCAATGAGAAGGATTGGGCCAAAGTTTGGACGATTGGACAATGTTACTACTATTGCAAGTGTGTCCGTCTCAACACACGACGACATCTCCTCGGTGATTCGGCAAGTGGTTAAAGAAGAGCTTGAACGCCTTAAAGTTGTTGACGATGCTCATACGTGCCATCAGTGTGCATTTGATCATCGTTCTCGTGTGCCACCGTCCACCTGGGCACCTCAGAGTTTCTGAGAACCTCGCAGGACCTATGCTGATCACACGGAGAGCAGCAACTTGCCACCGCAACCGACAAGTCTGAAACGCCGACAAGATGCACCACAACGATTTGTTCCGCGGGCTCTTCCCTCCTACAACCAGCCTGAGAGTACGTTTCTACCCATGACACCCATGTCACCGGTGTCACCCGCTACAAGCCGCGACTCCCGCATTTGCTACAGCTGCGGTGTGGCTGGACACATTGCTAGGTATTGCCACCGCCGCCAGCAGCGTGCTCCACGGTTTAATTCCTACACACCCCGCGTGCCCGCTGACGAGCCCTGGCCATATTCCAGTTCCTTCCAGCGGCTGCAGCAGGGACGCGCGAACCGCAGTGACTCCCCCGTTTCCGATCGCAGCCTCACACCACCACCGACACGACAACGACGCTCTCCATCACCTCGTCGTCGCTCGTTATCACCGCCGCCGCTGGGAAACTAGCTGGTGCGACCGACGGGCGTGAGGCCACAATATGTTCATCTTCATCAAGACCCCCTTGTGTAAAATTGTTTAAAAACAAAGTGTGTGTTTTAGTTGACAATGTGAGTGCTTTTGCTTTAGTTGACACTGGGGCGGCGGTTTCTGTTATGAGCCTGTCCTTCAAAAATCGTCTTGGACCAAAAGTTATGTTTTCTTGGGATCGGAACGCTACCTTTCGTGGAGTTGGCGGGGAAATGTTACGCCCACTTGGGGTCTGTTCTGTTTCAGTTACGATAGGGGAGCAGACATTTAGAAGTGAATTTACTGTGCTTGCACGTACAACGCATGACATTATTTTAGGAATTGATTTCTTGCGTGAGTGGGGGGCAACTTTGGATTGTGGAAGTGGCGCGATTTCTCTTCGCCGCGACGTGCGAACTTCAATGTCAGATAGCACCAGTGATGCCGCCGACGTTCTCTCCGTGTCACAAGATGTGTGTTTGCCCCCTAAGATTGCAATGTTTGTACCTGTCAATACTTCTCGCCCTCGTACAGGTTCTTGTTGTGGTTTAGCCGAGCCCGATTATAACAATGCGCTCAAGAAAAATGCGATAGTCCCTCGCTCCCTCGTTGTCACCACTGATGGTTGTACTCGTTTGTGGACAGTGAACGCTTCAACCCAATCCATAACATTGCCGCTAGGACTTAAACTGGCAAGTTTTGATGAACAAGCCATTGTCAGCGTCAGAACGGTCGAAATCTAAACTGCCGAAAAAAAAAATCCAACCCCGATTCCAACCATCATAATTCTGCTGACTTTAAGCGCATGATTAACAAGTCGCTGTCTTCTAGTGAGCAGTGTCTGCTGGAAGCTGTGCTCGCTCGCTACGCCACAGTGTTTGATTTTGCTCAAGGCCAACGAGCGTCCCATACACCACCGGCGTCTCGTATGCAAGACCGCATCCATACAGAGCAAGCAACGCCAATTCGTCAGAAGCCCTACCGCGTTTCACCTTCAGAGAGAAAAGTCATCGCCGAGCAGGTCGAAGAAATGTTACAGAAAGGAGTGATCCAGGAATAATGTAGCCCTTGGGCTGCTCCTGTAATCCTAGTCAAGAAAAAAGACAACTCATGGAGATTTTGTGTGGACTATCGCCGCCTAAACACCGTCACAAAAAAAGACGTGTACCCCCTACCACGAATAGATGACGCCGTCGACTGCCTCCACTCCGCGTCGTATTTCTCTTCTGTTGATTTGCGGTCAGGATATTGGCAAATTCCCATGCACCCCTCAGACAAGGAGAAGACAGCCTTTGTTACACCTGACGGTCTCTTTGAGTTCAACGTTATGCCCTTGGCTTATGCAATGCTCCAGCGACATTCGAGCTATTTATGGATACCGTGCTCCACGGACTCAAATGGGAAATTTGCATGTGCTATTTAGACGACGTCATTATCTACGGCCGGACATTTCACGAGCACAATCAGCGCCTGTCGATCGTTCTTGATTGTATCCAGCAAGCTGGCCTTATTTTAAACTCGAAGAAATGTCATTTCGGTGAGCGTCAAGCCCTCGTACTAGGCTTTCTGGTCGACAAAGATGGCATACGACCAGACCCTGAAAAGATAGCAGCGGTTCGCGACTTCCAACAGCCACAAACGGTGAAAGATCTGCGAAGCTTTTTGGGCCTTTGCTCATATTTCCGGCGCTTTATCAAGAATTTCGCACAGCTTGCCTCTCCCCTCACGTCTCTCCTTCACAAAGACACCCCATACTTGTGGACTGCTGACTGCGAGTCGGCGTTTCAACAGCTGAAATTTTTGTTGACTTCTGGACCGGTACTGCGGCATTTTGATCCGGAGGCGTCAACTGAGCTGCACGCTGACGCCAGTGGTGCAGGTGTTGGCGCTGTGCTTGTTCAACTCTGCGATGGCCGTGAGCATGTCATTGCCTACGCTAGTCGGACACTTACAAAAGCGAAGACAAACTACACCGTTACTGAACTCGAGTGCTTAGCAGTCGTCTTCGCCATTCAGAAGTTCCGTCCGTATCTACATGGCCGCGCATTCACGATAGTGACTGACCATCATTCACTCTGTTGGCTGGTTGCGCTGCGTGACCCGTCTGGCCAGTTGGCCCGCTGGGCTTTGCGCCTTCAAGAGTACAGCTTTTCCGTTAACTACAAGAGCGGACGCTGTCACGCGGATGCTGATTGCCTATCCCGTCTCCCTTCGCCACACACTAAAGCTGAGGGTGATGACTTCGACGACTACCTAGTTTCCATCTCTTCCGACTTTCCAGACCTGCGTACCTTCGAGAGCGAGCAACGATGCGACCCTACTTTGAAATCCCTACGGGCAGCTGCACGTGAGCCAGCAGGAACAACACCGTTTACTTTTCGTAATGGTTTGCTGTACAAAAAAAATTACTCGGCTGATGGTCCCCCATTGCTTCTAGTTGTGCCCGAAAACCTGCGCCCTGCTGTCTTTCGTTCCATGCATGACGATATCACGTCCGGGCACCTTGGCTTTACACGCACACTACACCGACTTAGACAGAGATTTTTCTGGCCCGAGCTCTGGAAAACAACGAAACAGTATGTCGCCAGCTGTACTGTTTGCCAGCGCCACAAGCAAACGACGACGGCCCCAGCAGGCTATTTACAACCAGTTAAGCCACCGACGTTACCCTTTGAAAAAGTCGGCATCGACTTGCTTGGCCCGCTCCCAAAGACGTCAGCTGGCTACCGCTGGATTATAGTATGCGTAGATTATCTTACTCGCTACACGGAAACGGCGGCACTTTCATCTGCCACTGCAGCAGATGTCTCTTCATTTTTGTTGCATCACGTCATACTCCGTCATGGCGCTCCCCGTGTTGTCATCAGTGACCGTGGACGGCAATTCACCGCCGACGTCGTTGAAGAACTTTTACGGCTTTGTGGTTCTGCATATCGTCATTCCACTCCTTACCACCCGCAAACCAATGGCCTCACAGAGCGGACGAATCGAACCCTTACCAACATGTCATCAATGTATGTCGCTGCTGACCACAAGAATTGGGACGCCGTCTTACCTTTTGTAACGTACGCGTACAATAGTGCTAAGCACGAAGTTACTGGATATGCGCCGTTCTTTTTGCTGCACGCCCGCGCACCCCAGAGCTTTCTGGACACTATTCTACCTTTATCGTGCCAAGAAGATCCTTCCATCGCCCAAACTCTGTGTCGTGCTGAGGGAGCACGTCGACTGACGCATCTTAGGACGTTGTCCTCACAAGGCAACAGCAAGATTCGCTATGATGCGCGGCATATCCCCGTCAGCTTTACTCCCGGTGATTATGTTTGGTTGTGGACACCTATCGCAGAAAGGGATTGTACCGCAAGTTTCTCGCCACTTACACCGGACCATTCGTTATACTGAGCCGCTTGAGTGATGTGAACTATGTCGTCGCCAAAGTGACGGCAAGTAATCGGCGTTCACGGGCGACGCAAGTTGTTCACGTGGCCAGACTCAAGCAGTGCCGTCACAGGTCCCTTTAACTCGCTCAGCGAGCTTCGTCTGCCCCCGTGGAAAATGTCGCAGCACTGCGCGGCTGAGGCAGAGAAAGAAGAAGTAGAGTGTGCGCGCGTGATCTCGCGGTACTCTGCGCCGGCTGGGCCTGGCCTGTAGCTTCCCTCTCGGACCTCGTTTCACCGTTTCACCCTGTAAATAAACATCATTCGTAACAATATGATCTACGTAGTCGCTATCAGCAATCCCAAGGCAGTCTTCACAGTTGTCATAGCATGACTTTTGTGGCAGTAGAATAAAGAAAGCAAAACGGCGATCCAATTGTGATAATAGATGTTATGAACGCCAACTTTAACTACAAATGGATTCCAAACAGGCATCAAGCTAACAGCACAGAGACTCGTAATGTATGTAGCTGACAACGCGGACTTTGTGAGTGTGCGATGAACCGATGTCGCGCATGTGGTGTGCGCGTTGTGTGTCGTCGGATTCTCAGATACTTTTCACATTGTCTTCATATCTCGGCTGCATCACTAACCTCGGGCGGTTTTTCGTTGGCTGATATCCTGCACTATAAGCTCATCAAAGTTTCTCATGCACTTAAAATATGCGCCAAATTCTCTAAGCCTACCCAGTGTTTCGCAGGCGGGATGTCTGCGCGGTCACGCATATGAGTACCTCATTGCTGTACTGATTACTTTGACCTATCATGCGAACTAAAAATTTGAACTAAAATACGTACGGGCATCACATTTGGCGGTACGCCGGAAGATATGCTGCAAATGCGCTGTATTACTCATCGTCGCTGGCGATAATGCAAGCGCCTGAAGGGCCCTGTTACGGCTTTTACAAGCAGCGCATTCATCCATGTGTGCGTTCCGGTCTCATACGATAGCCCCCACACCATTTATAATACAACCTGCCAGCGCATTTCCTTCGTTCAAGAAAAAAGGATGCAAAATGGAAAAGAAAAGAAGCCGTTCTGGTGCGCATGGCTCGCAGAGATAGAGAGAGAGAGAGAGAGAGAAAGAGACAAAAAGAAAAAAGAAAAAGGCGCACAGACTTCTCGGAGCGCACGCGCCCTGCGCCTGCGCAATGAGCGCTGTCTGTCCGCGTCAATTTGAATTCTCGACGAGTGCGCCAGGCACGTAAACGCTTGTAGCGGTGTGCGGTGTCTGCCTGAAGGTTGGTGTCTGCGTATCCGTGTCTTCTTTGTGGCATCACACGTTAACTACACTGAACGGAAAGCTTTAGCAAATATGTTTTGCGTCAATAGCTCATGATTAGGTAAGCGCATTTCGTAGCGCGAACCGGCTGCATGTAGTGCAGGCGACTCGGGCATAGTATCGGTTTCTGATTTTCATGATTTGATAATGAGCTCTTGTTCTCACTTCTACTATACGGAATGTTTTACGGCAAGCGATCGCACACGTTTGTTGATTTTAGCGTGATAGTTGATGTGCGTAACAAAGGAAGTACACCCTGTTTTAACTTGATACTGAGCTGCCACTAAGCGGATTGTGTGTGTTGAGCAGCCAGCGTGGTAGATCTCATTTCGTGGCGTTCGATCCGACCGCGATGAATGCTGCGTCGCATGTGTAGTGAAATTCTCGTAACATGCTTCACGTATATATCTCGAAATTGTGTTAGCATGAAGAATTTTCAAACAGACACGTATAGTTGAATAACTGCTGGCGTACTCGGATGAAAGGCCATGTTTGCGGGACATGCATCAGCAGTGTGTGCGCTGCCGCTTTCGTAAAGTTTAAAAGTAGCAGTGTTTTTAAGGTTCCTGGCAACCAATCTAAATAATTTTGAGAAGTTACCGCAAGCAAAACACGAGACATGAAGAAATATCTAGCAGAAATATCTAAAATCGAAGTATGAGTAAAATCGAAGTATATCATCTCGAAGTATCAGAAAAGAGACATTGCAGACTGTTCCAAACGGAAATAAATTGCAATTCTTAACGTGATTGTTCATAACTGCAGTCATTATGCTGAGCATGTTCGTTCGGCACGGGCATATTGCATTAACACCTGAAAAATGTGCACATTCCAGCCGGGTATCTTTGTTTCAGCAATTACTATTATAGGACTAGTTTGGGATTCTCGCACTTCTTTTATTTTTATAAGTACACTGTGTGTCACATGAACCTGTCTTGAAAGGAAACGAAACGTACCGTTGCTGGCACCGGCGACCATTACGGTTGTCTTACTCCTTATCATACTGTAATATAACGAAACATCATAATGGTACTGATTCATATTGCGAAGTAGTGTTTAGTCAGAGGTAAACAAAGTTAACTAGAGGCAATGATGAGAGCAAATGATATAGAAAACAACTATTGAACCGCAAAGATAGCTCCCTGACTAGTTTTGCCTCACATTGTTGCATTTGCTTTACGTGTGTGTCACTGTGTCCTTGTCTTCCGTGCTGTACTTGTGTGGCCATCAATTACGAACTTGCCCAAGCCCCTCTCAGCTTTTTTAAACAAGGGATTCAAGTCAGTTGAATCTAATACTGCATGTCAAGTGACTGACGAGTTATTCGTTTTATCTAAATATTATGGACTGGCAGGATTTGGCAAGTATTAAACCACAATATTTTTTTATTCCACTTAAGCTGCGGGCGTCATAGATTGCCAGAAAATTTTCATGAAAACAGCCAGGGAAGGCTTGGAAAAAGATCGGGAAACTTTAATATGGCCACATAGCTATGCTGTCTTATTATATGTCAAACAAAGTTTCCAGAGAATCTCTCTGTTAAATATATTTTTAAAACGTTTCACCTCATAAAATGTTGAGGGAAATTGGTTCCATTTATTGAAAAAAAAAAAACGAACGTCAAGCATACTGACCAGGCATTTCTTACTCAATTTCTATTTTTTTTTGCGTTAACTAAAAGTTTTGAACCTCGAAACCCTAGAAAAAATTTTCATCTTTGAAAGCACCTTAAATAATTTACTGTGATAGAATTCATTCGAACTATACTATCAGTTCTTTTTCCTAGGAGGTGCATATCTGTCGTGTCATGACACAAATTGCTCGTGTGGCATTTCGGGTGCTCGTGTGGTATACCTAACTTGGAAACCTGTTAGCATGCCCAAGAGGCCTCATTACCTGTAAAAAAACTAAGTGACGATATCAATACAATCAATCCATCTGCCTTCTCTTGAAGTTATGGTCAATGACCCATTCATTTAAGAGTATGAGAAAGACATTTAAATCTGTATTAAGCAATATAAATTACCATCTTTGGCATGATACTGTGAATACCCCAGTCACGTCTTCTGGGCATATACCTTTGCACGGGCATAGTTAACTACCAGCCAAAAAAATGTACAGACAGTCTAACTGGGTAACGTTTCAGCAATAAATATAGAGATCATTTGGGATAAGTACGTTAATGCATCATATATGAACTTGTCATAAAAGGGAACACACTGTTGCTGGCACGAGCAGCAGTTGGGATTTTTTAATTGTTCACCATACCATAAAATAAAACATTGTATAAAGGTACTGATTAGTATTCACAAGCAGCCCTTAGTCATAGGTAAACCGCATTAAGTGTTGACTTAGATGGTTTGAGCAAATATATTAAGCTGCTTAATGAACATACAAAGAATACACACGTGTTATTTTTGCCTAATATTGCTGCATCTACTTATTTGCAGCATATACCTGCAGCACCTTTCAGAATAATGGCACAAAGGTGAAGGCCAGCCTGGCGATCGTGCTTGCCAAGTGGAAGTAGTGTATATATTTAGTCTTTTTTCCATAATAACATAAGACATGCATTTTAAGGAATTCATCTACTATATCGTGCAACAAAAACAGTTAATTCATTGCCGGTGCATTTGTTTCATTTCTTGCACTGCATGATTCAGCACTAAATTCTTTCTGTTTATGCAACATATATGAAAGTACAGCTGGTTCCGGAGCATTATTATTCTACTAACATTAATGCATAAGTGCATATGAAAAGCAACAGGTACACATGCATAAATACATTCAAAATGTTTTGCTACCACATGTAAATAAAGATGTAAACTAACTTGTAGATAGCCGATATCTATGGAGGTATAGCCTTATACACTCTTTGTAGACTTGTCTATAAAATGACTGTGTCTATAGACTGTCTATAGATTATTGAAAATTCATGTTTTTTGACAAATGCCTGCAGAATGTCATAGAAAAAATGTATCGGAATGTTCCGTTTTTGTAGACTGAAGTCTATAGAATGTATATAGACTATCTATAGACATTTGTCTATAGACATCCCATAGACTTCAGTCTACAAAAGTAGAACTGTATATATGGTTCTACTTTTGTAGACTGAAGTGTATAAAATGTCTCTAGATAAATGTCTATAGATAGTCTATAGACATTCTATAGACTTCAGTCTACAAAAATAGAACTGTATAACCCTATACACTTTTGTCTATAAACATGCTGCGGACATTTGTCTACGAACGTGAATTTTCATTAATCTATAGACAGTCTATAGACTCAGACTTTTTATAGACTAGTCTATAGAAAGTGTATGGCCATAAGTCTATAGACTGTCTATAGACATGTCTATCGCAATAGTCTATAGATAGTCTATAGACATTTGTCTATACACATTCTATATACTTCAGTCTACAAAAGTTCTAACTATAAGCCTATACACTTGTCTATAGACATGCTGCAGACAATTGTCTACAAACTAATTTTCATTAATCTGTAGACAGTCTATAGACAGTATATAGACAGTCTATAGAGTCAGACTTTTTATAGACTAGTCTATTAAAAGTGTATGGCCACAAGTCTATAGACCGTCTATACACTAGTCCAAAGAAATGTCTATAGACAGTCTATAGACGTCATAGACAAATGTCTGTAGACTGTCTATAAACTTTCTATAAAAATTTTGTAAGGGCTGGATGCCATACGGCGCGACTGTTTTGTTTCAACAAAACATAAGTAGGCAGAAAATTGTGGTTAATTCACTGCTTTTATTAGCAACCTACCACACAGGAAGGTATTAACTACACAATACAATAATGTAAAGCTGAGTACCTCATTAGTCAGTACAAATGGGCGCGTTCTGTACTACGATCATAAATACAAAAGAAGGCTTCCTACAATTTCTCACAGACAGGAAATTGCTAAAGAGGCCATGTTTGTTTGCTGTCCACAACACAACACCACCAAAGCGATATTGGTCGCAACTGTTATTTGAGAATAATAATAATAAAAAAGATTATTTTTTTTTTACATTTTTCGCGTACCAGTAACGAAAACTTCCTTTCTTTTATTCCATACAACGGGTATACTTGCTAATCCAAACAACATGCTATACCTAGTCAATTTTCTGCACAGCTCTCGTGCTAGTGTGCCGATAAATATCTAGCCTATTATATTGAAAATGTCTATAGTTTTTTTATGTGTGGTTTTGTTTCCCAGTACAACACGTAAGACCACTAGAGCTTCATTCAGATCTGTAACATTGCGAAAACGGTATCAATACGAAATTCCTCGCTAGAATACTGCAGATCTTTTTTTTAAATTTGTAATGCACTTCGTTTGTTCTGTCCGCATCTAGATATAAATGGCACAGTTTGAAGACAATAACAACAAATAGCGCTTTTTTTTTTGTCGAGAAACAGTAAATGCAGGAGAGGCATGTATTAGCCGGTGGTTAATCTT
The DNA here is from genome assembly GCF_023375885.2 of Dermacentor andersoni. NCBI lineage: Eukaryota > Metazoa > Arthropoda > Arachnida > Ixodida > Ixodidae > Dermacentor > Dermacentor andersoni. Next base: position 197,007,646 of record NC_092814.1, read on the forward strand.
CAGTAGGAGTTGGGCAAGGACAGAGTGATGCACAAAGGTAATATTGAACGCTTCGCTTCGGGACATGGAGAAATATTTTCTAAAAGCAGTGCAAGTCAGCTGCAATCAAGTCATCAGGGTAAACCTGCTCAGAACAATTCTCTTTTGAATGGTTTTCAAGACATTCCTCTAATACGCTGAACGTACATTACGCACTTTCTCTAACAGATTCCATAGACTCAGTTTATTGCGGCTTGTTTGAAGCATAGGACAGGTACTAGAGCTACGTTACGAGTTTCATCATTGGCTGGAGGTCATCCGTCACGAGAATTTCGGTGTCGACTCAATAGAGAGGCGAAAGCACTTCAACTTTTCTAGAACACTCGTGTCTGGCGCAGCATGGTTTCTTTCCTTATTAAGATTATTCGTCACTTTGGCGAAAGGAGACCCCCTCCCACTTTTGCCCTATTAATGAAACCTCTGAAGAGTGCTGAGCAACATTAGTACTTGCACAACTTTACTGAAGTAAGCTCAAGAACATTCTAGCATCCCGATATCCGTGTACGGAAGCTATGTAATAATCTTTGAAGAGTAGAGTGCAAATGTATGGGAGCAATGACTGTCTGCACAAATAATACGCGGCACGATGTTTATGCAAATATTGAAATATGCCGAAATATTTTTCTAAATAGAGGTAATCAGGAGACCACCCTAAGAGCTATCGGAATTACAAAAGCGATGAAATATCAGTAATAAAATTTTTTCGTAATTTTCAAGCTTTTGGAGCTTTCTTATTGCAGCGGGTTTTCTCTCACGCTGTTGTTTTTTTTTTTTTTTTTTTTTGAGATGCACATTGATGTCATTTATGTGCAGCATATAAGCCACGCTTAGCAAAACAACTGCAGCAGGTCTATGCAACACTTATTAAAGCAAAGGTTTATTATAGTAAACTGCTGTTTAGCTTATCTTTCAGTACACTGGACACACCGCACAACTGCGTGACCACACCAAAGTGCTCCCCAAAACATATCTCCATGTCCTTCCTAGCCTCTTGCGATAATGAAGCATCATTTGGCACTAAAAAATAACTGGCTGATAATACTAGGCATCAGTTTTTAGAGCTAGTTTTCTTGACCGATGAAAGTTTTTATTCATCTTATTGGGGATTAGGTAATTTAATGTTTTATATGGCTTGAATTTTCTGAAAAATACCCATAAGAGGCAAACTAACCACGAGTCGTTTAAACCTGGTGGGAAACTGAGCATTGCAATTTTTGTGGCAAGAACTGGCTTCACCGTGACTTATGCGGTAGCGCCAAGCGGGGCGCGACATTTTACGAACGTGAATTCGCTCATTGTCAGCGAAAACTGTACGGATTTTTAGTTTAGCCCATAATCGGGAACATTGTGCACCGCAGACGAGCAAGCGATAACGAGAAACTGACAAGTACGCGGTTTCTTGGCGCATGCGGAGCAAATTTCGCTGCGTAACGTCGCAGGGAACCCGGTGCCGTAACAAACGACGAGAAAAAGACAGCGCTGGCCGTGCTCATTACACTTGCGCCGTCCCCTGTCAAGCGGTTCTTGTACGAAAATAGTGAGCTTAAGGAGCACAGTTTGGCAGCCACTAATAACTTGTTTTCCTTACCTTCATCGATCAGGGACCGCCATTGCACTCCAACAGTCGGTGCAGCCGACCACGACATGGTCGGCGTGGCCCCTTCCTCCGAAGTGGTCCGAGCAGAGGCTTATACCGTTGTATATCTGCTCCCATGCCAGCCCCGCCAGGACACCCCATTTAGCGTCATTTCGACATATGTCACATCGAAAAAATGGGCAAAATAACGCGTGGTCACGATTAAAGAACGCTTAAAAGCGAAACCTAAGTAGAGAGCACGAAGAAGCGGCTAAAAAAATTCTACCCTTCTAGGCAGAGGTTGAAAATCGAAGCGAACCTATGTCGTCACATAGGTAACTAGAACTTCTTGTAATTGAAAACGCAAACGGTGACTGCTACGTAATTGATTTTCTTTTACTTCTGCCGTGTTCATGACCATTCAAAGGTGGTAATGTAGTAACAAAAAACTGGTCACTGGAATGCTCTCCATAGTAACCAGTTTGTGCAACAAACATGCAAATACCTTCGGCAGATATAAATTGCAAGTTTTCTACTCATGTAAAAAAAAAATGAAGAGCAGCCGCTAAGATATGCCGAAGCGAAAATTCCACCTGCGCGTCAGCTTGCATCAATCGGCCAAGTAGCTCCAGCTTTTTACAACACCGCAGAAAAATGCGCCATGCCAAACCAAAAAAAAAATTTCACTTGAAAATAAGCGCGGAAGATTATTCGTTTTTTTTTCTATAACTGCTTTGAAAAACACAGCGCTTGTTGCTTCATAACGACTGCAGAAAAAGTGTGCTTAACTCTCGTCCGCTGGGAAACGGAAAAATTTCACTCTTGTGTTGCTCTCCGAGTTGCCACATCACACAGCCACGCAGCAAGCCTTGTATCCTTTCCTCAGTTTTGCCGACATTGCGGGAACATTCGCAGGCACAGAAAGAAAGTTTTCAGCCGCAGAGCATACGAAAAAAAACGTGCACGTGCATAGAAAGCGGCAGTAGCAGATGAAGAGAATGGCAGCCGAAGCGATAAAAGAAAAAGTGACGCTCATTGGCGCAACAAATGAAGCGACCAATTAAAGATATAAGATACCGAAGAACAAAATAGCCAAAGGCACATTTTATCTCTACTCATATTTGCATCACTTCATTTTATTGTTATGTAGGTTGAAAAAATAGAGCAACATGCGCAAACGTTATTGAATTTTCCTTTGGCTACCAGCGTCATGGCGACGCTTTATTGCCAATACCGAAACAAGCCCCACTGCCTGCAGTACTTTGCTTGCGTCATCAATTCACCTTGCTCCGCCGTCCACAGCAGCACGTGTGGCCGCAGCGCTGTCGTTTGTACTGGCCGGATTAAGTTTCATAACGTTGATAATGACACCGGGCTACGTGGAGATGAGCAAATGGCACAATGCTTACGCATAGTTAGACAACTCCCAGAGCAATTCCTGCGTGAATTTTTTTACAGCGAAGCTGTTAAGGGCTACATTCCTAACTATCGTGTCGGCGTGCAGAAAAAAATCCCGAAGATAGTGCAATGCCGGGCTGACCCGCGGTGGACGTGCCGTTCGCCACTAAAGGGCCCACATACACCGCTTCGCTGGTCATCCTCCTTCACAGATTGGAAGGGCACTGAGTTTTTTCTTCACATTTTCTCCGTTTTCTTGAGCAGTCATCACTGTGACCAACGAAATGACGGCTTGGACAAGGCGAAGGGTGTTATATTGTCTGTGCCCTTCTGCCTGTTGAGACTCCTTGCAGAAAGAAATTCAAGGGAACTTCCATACAGGGTTCGGTTCGCAAAATCGCGGGTTCTGCCCACTCCTGTAAACATACTTCAGCGCTCTTTTGCCGGCACTTTTTGCTTCGTAGCGCGGTAAGGCGATTTAATAACTGCACAATATGCGTGGCTGGCGAAACAGCGAATTACAAATCTGGCTTCGAGCGTTCTTTGAACGACCACACCGGTACTGTTTTTTTCCTAGTCACTGTTGGTACAAGCCAGTTATTGTATGACGATACACGGCGCTTGTCCACAATTTTATTTTCCGACAGCCAAATATCGAGCTCCGTAAAATCTCAACGTACGCTTATGAAATACCGATAAATGCGCTATTTTCATGCTTGTGTGCATCTTTTTGCCTCTTGAGAGATGTTAGCAGTTAGTGTGTCTCGTAGTCCCATCTCTAATAGAAAGCAACGATGAACCCCAAATAGTACTGATGTCCCAGCTCCACAATTCTAGACAGGTAAATACCGCCTTTCAAAGGTGACTTCGTCTGATGTCAAGGTCGGTAACTTCGAGCATGTTGTTCTGCGTTCTTTTCACCGGCCACTTCAATGACGCAAAATGTTAGAAATGTCCGGGCACGTTAGAAAAATTTGGATGAGTGTGACGATGTGCTTCTGCTAGGCTGCGCCACATAAGGCATATAATTGCTAGGCGAAGGTTTACAAATGTTCAAACACTCACGGCCCTCAAGACGCCTAATTAAGTGGCGGTCCTCAATTTAGGCAGGCTTTATCTGAGTTGAAGGAAATTGTGGACTGTTTGACCTCCCGGAAGTCATTGATAACAGTCAGAGGACATTGTTCTCGTTGCTGACACTCCCCATGTAATTATGCTCCCTACACGCAGAGCCTTCGTCCCGCGAAGCGTCGACCGCAGCCGTGGCCCAGTTAGTAGGAAGCCCGGCTCGGTTGCGGGAGATGCGTGGTTTGATCCCCCCCCGCCGGACAACCAGCAGTTCATATGACGGTACAAGCAGCCCCACTGTCAGGCGTCCAACTTCCCATGGGTTTGTTGCTTGGGAGAGGTACGTACAGACCGCTATGCTTCCTGTGCAAGAACCAAGACAAACAAAACGTCCCGCGAAGCCTCGCTTTTTTTTCTGCCACTTTACCCCTCCTGGCGAACATATACGTCACCCGTGCAATGAGAGAAGAGGACGTGAGAAGGACCCCTCCACTGCCAAGGATAAACACTGCTTTTCAACTACAACAAGGATCGGAGCCGACATTCCCAGTACCTAACCCGGATGAAGCTGCAGGGCATGACTAGGTCAAGTTTAGGTTTAAGTCTCTTGGCTAAGTCTCCGAGAAACGCGATTCGCATGATTGTGGGCAATATGAATAAAGCCAACAGCTCCAGGCGAAATGCAAGTGCTGAATGCCCTTAACCCATTGCTTATAAACGTTACGGATACGCCATGGTTGGTCCGCTGCCCTTGCTTCCTGACAAAGTGCGTAGTGCGACAATGTCTCAGTGGAATGCTGGAGGACTTAAATTACGGATCTCTTGCTTTCGTTATTACATTATCGCTTATCTATTTGCTATGGTGGGCATACCACAAGTATAGAAAGCGACAAGAATTTCTGGTCAGGAATTCTTCTTTCGACATATATGAGACCCTACAAAGTAGTTGTTTACATCTGCACAGATCTTACTACGTAAGCTACATTCGCCCTTTAGTGGAAACTCATTCCAGATATTTTGTGTGTTTCCGCATCACAAGGAACCTCGTCATATTAAGCAAGCTTGCATCTCCTCCTTCTAGACAATTTGACGGATAACGACTCGGAGACACCACGGCGACTCCTGGCCCCTGTAGCATCGTTCATTTGCTTTACCGAGAATTAATTATAGGGGTCGGAAATGTGTGGAATTTGCTTCCACTCACGAACTCGCCCTCATGTATGGCGGCAGTCCAACGTACTTACTCGGCTCAACTTTCAGCATTTAATTAGATTTTACTTTGGCGTCACAATTAGTGATTGTTGCTATTGATAGTTTTCTAATACTGAGAGCTTGAGACCCATGGCATTGACCCCAATCCTGCCTACTTTCGCGTCAGCGGGCATGGCAGTCAGGGGCGTAGCCAGGGGGGGGGGGGCTTATGGGGCTTCAGCCCCCCCCCCCCCCCACGAAATTTTTTCTAGCTGTGATGCACCACCGACCAAACAACCCTCGGCGCCGGAAATCATTCTGGATTTTGACTAGAATGTATTTTTCACGCTCGAAAAGTCATTTTGGCGCGAACAATGTGAACTCGAGCTGGATATCGTGGCAACGCCCATGCACCTGGAGTCACATAACGCAAAGATCCCCATCCCAGCACAATTTCAAGGGCGCTTTGATGGCGAGCGGGCTCGTCGCGGCTTCTCGCAGAGGCTGCGGTATCTACGGCAGCATAGATTTCAATTTCGAAATTTTAGGGGTATTAAGATCACATAACTTTTGATGTGAAAGGTGCATTGACATTTGAAATCGTGCTTTACATTTTCAATTCTGGATCTTTGTGAGTTTAATGTTCTCATAAACATTTGACGCAAAGCTGCATTGACTTTTCTAAAGTCGTACTTCGGACCATATATAACGAGACAAGTCAAATCAATGCACTATCAGACAAGTTGACAAAGCACACAGCGAGGTCCGATGAGACGAAGCGTTGTGATGGTTCATTTGTGCCATCATGTCACAGAAAAGGATGTCAACATTATTTCACCTGCGCCAAAGCATCCATGTCAGGACGTTAAAGCCAGCAAAGGTAACTCTGTTCATATTTATTTTTTCTACTTTGACTTTTATTCGCGAGGACCACATTGAGCCTCTTCAATTTTCTTGTTCTCGCTACCCGCGGGCTGCCAGAGCCAGACAGAGGTCATGCGTTTTTCACGTGTTGCCCTGACAGCCACGCGGCGCAATTTGGTGCGCGTTGTTTTTCTCTGGCCGAGTGGATTTTAGCCTCCGAGAGTTTTGGTCGCTTTCTGGCTAGCAGACAGCAAAAAGAAGCAGTCGTCGCTCGCCGCCACCATTGTGGGGACTTGACAGATTGCAACACGTTCGCTTGAGGGCGCCACCATCATTTCGATGTTATCGCGACGTCTACGGAAATACTTTTATCTCGCCAGTGTAGGATAACGAGCAGCATGCATACGGTTCTCTGTGGACCACGCGTCTCAGGTTTTCTTCGATATTCCTTGAATAGCTAGCTACATTAGGTGTCCAAGTAGGCATTCGATTGTGGCCAACATGCTTTCCTTGGCGTTTCTTCATTTCGATGATGTCATGATTGCACTGCTCCCAAGCGTTCTGCGCACAAAGAGCCGTAGGCCCGCTGCCGTTTAAAAAGTGACAGGGCAGCGACACAAGCGTTGGCTGTTCGATTTAAGCTAGCAACCATTATCTCCTGCGCTGCGTAAAGCGACTGACGGACGTGGTAGTGGTGATAGGTGGTAGTTCCAGACAGCGATAAACAGACTATCGTGCATCGGCTGTTAAAGCGCGATCAATTTCGTGATGCCTTTTTTCCAACGAAGAAAAAGCAGACATTATCCTTGCCCTAGGAGCTCCAGGCGGACAGAGACGGAAGGCTGCAAGAATATTTATTTATTTATTTCAAAATACTGCAGGCCAATGTGGTGGCCCAAGCAGGTGTGGGTTACATCCAACATGAATGCACAAAACAAAAGACAACAAAAAGCAAGCAAGAAAGAAAAAGCAAAAAGAAAAATAAAGCTTAAGAGAGAAGGTGACACTCCAACTCAGCGAGAAAATTATTGGAACCAAAAATATCAGACGGCAAAGAATTCCATTCTTCCACAGTTCTTGGAAAATAACTGAATTTGAAAGATTTTGATCGGGCAAAGATTGGGGTTAGTGCAAATTCATGGCCATGGCGTGTGCGTCGTGTTGTTAGGGGTTTTATACTGTCAGGCAGATCTATTTTTATGTTACCGAATATACAATTATAAAGAGATGAAAGGCGACTAAACTTTCTGCGGGCTTCTAGAGTAGAAATACAGTTTAATTGCATTAGGTTGGATGGGCAATCAAGTCTACGATATTTGCCAAATATAAACCTAACAACCTTTCTGTTAATACGTTCAAGTTGCATGATATCTTTCTTTAAATAGGGATCCCATATGATAGAAGCATACCTAAGCTTAGAACGAACACACGTATTATACGCTAAATGCTTTGTTTGCGAGGGTGCGAATTTCAGCTTTCTTTTAAGGAACCATAACTTACGTAGTGCAGATGTGCAGATATCAGAAATGTGGGTTGACCAAGTTAAGTTGCTTGTGAGGGTGACACCTAAGTACATATATTTGCCTACAATCGAGATACAATTGTTTCTAAGGGTATAACAGAACTGGCTAGGATTTAGTTTCCTGGTGATACGCAGTAGTACTGTTTTCTGAGTATTTAGTTGCATGCCCCATTTTTGACACCAGTCGTCAATAACATTCAGTGCATGTTGCAATTCAATGTGATCTCTGGGTGACACAATTTGTTTAAAAATGATACAATCATCCGCGAACAAACGTACAGACACATTTTCGGGAATAACATCAACCAAGTCGAAGCTGGCACCCGGGTACGCGAACGAGCTCGAAGACAATATTCAACCCCTACGAGTCGCTGAAGCAAGCCGGCAGCTTCACAAGAAAGAGGCAGAGAGGTTCGCTCCAACGTTTTGTCTTTCATGGCAGCTAATCCACATGCCAGCACGCGCAGCGTGAGCGCACAGCTCGCTGTGTCCGACTCAAATGCCTGGATGAGTTTGAAAACAGCTGGACTGCACCTTTGTCACCTGCAGTTGCATTAATGCCTGGAGTCAAGGTATCTCCAAAAGACACTCGACGATTGGATTTTGATTCAGGGGGAGCAGGATTCTGACTTTCTCACCAAGGTTTCCGGACTGAAGCGGCGAACTTTTCCCGAAATTGCCAAGTAAATATCCACAACGCACACTATTGCAGTGAGCAAAATCCCCACTGGCTAGGAGTATCCCGCCACCAATATCAGTGGTCTTTTAACGTTTGGTGTGGAATATATGATAGCACAGTCATTGGCCCAGTGTTTTTTAACAACACTCTGACCGGCAAGAGTGAGTTCCTCAAAGGGCCGGTTGAAGACTTCTGCTGCAACATGCCACTAGCCCAGCTTGACGCAATGTCGTATCAGCACGACGGAGCCCCAGCCCACAGATGCAGTCAAGCACGAGCATGGCTTGATGTTACCTTCTCAGGCCAATGGATAGGGAGAAACGGGCCTGTCCTGTGGCCTGCAAGGTCACCCGACCTCAATCCTCTTGACTTTTGGTGTCGGACTGCTGAGCACGAGGTCGCGGGATCGAATCGCGGCCACGGCGGCTGCATTGAAATGGGGTCGAAATGCGAAAACACCTGTGTACCTAGATTTAGGTGCACGTTAAAAATCGCCAAGTGGTCGAAATTTCCGGAGTCCTCCACTACGGCGTGCCTCATAATCCGAAAGTTGTATATTAAGGATGACGTATACACGACGGAAACGACGACTCCAGAAGCCTTACAGGAGAATATAACTAAAGAGTGCCACAGCATTTCGCCGACGGTGCTCAAGGCAGCGACAGCAAGCTTTCTCAGAAGACCCCAGTGTTGTATCTTTGCAGAAGGTGACCTCTTCGAGCGCTTGCTGTGAAAGCGCATGAAAAATAAACGTTAATTCAGTGAAAGACTGCGTCTGGTACGTTGGGATACTCTTATTCTACCATTTTCAGCCTTCTGAAAGCTGAGTTTTTTTTTATTTAGGGATGTTAAACTTGCTTACAGCTATCGCGAAATGACGGACCTGTTACTTCCGGCTGCACAAGCGATAGCCGCTGTGTCTACTTAACGCTATAACAAACTTTCGCGAGGGGAGCACATCGCTGGCGTAAATGGCACAGCCAACGCCTACGTCGCTACCCTGTCGCCTTTTAAGCGGCAGCGCGCCTATGGCTGTTTGTGCGCGGAACATAGGGGAGCAGTGCAATCACGACGCGCAAGCGGGCATGTCACTTGGTGTTTTGTATTTCGCAGGCATCATCAGTAAGCTGGAATACACTAATACTTAATAGATATATAGAAAGCCAGAAACTGTTTATTCGGACGTTTTGCAAAACGCTCTGCAATTTTCTAATTAAAATTTTTTTCCTAGTTTCGTTACTTCAGAAGTTGGTTTAGTAATCTTGACTAAAATCTAATTAAGCAAAATACAAAAAATAGCGTGACACGCTACATACAAAAGTGAGCAACATACACTTGGTCGCGTCGTCTTAGAGTGCATCGGCATATCTTTTAAGTCTGGCTAAATTTAGCTCAAACACCTTGTATAGAGTGACTTTTGCTTAGATACGTAGATTTATTGGATACTTATACGTATATTTAAATATCTTATTACGAGGTTTTGTGGATACATGCAGTGAACTTTGTTTCCAGAGACACTTTTTTGCTTTTTATCAAGTTTTATCTTCGCATTTGTGTATTCCATTGTATTTCGCATTTCTAATATATATTTTGCAGAACTGCTGCTTTTTATATGTGATCTCTTTCGCGACTACAATTTCGGCGCATTTACAATACACGACCGGTGACAGCTGTTCCTGCGCAGTACATTGGAACGAAGGACAGCATCACTGAGATTTTTTCCTGGCCGTTACATATGTACAAAAATGTAAACAAGGTTCTTGAATGACAAAGTTTCATTAAGATATTTGTCCTCTACTTGTTCATTTCACGGCCTTTACATTTATCATATAAGCAGTATGCACCGCTTGGCTGGTTTCGCGCTGATAAAGTTCTAAAGTTTGTGTGATATTTTCTTTCTTATTAAACAGAGAAAAACATGGAAGCATCGATATCCGTTATTTCTGGCACAATTTCTGGAACCCCCCCCCCCCCCCCCCCCATAAGAAGATATTACTTTATTAAAAAATACACATTTTACTTGTCTTGACAGTGCGTAGCATCCAAGAATTCGTTTGCAGCATGTTTGGCAATGACAATGCAGTTATTATTCATGTACTTGATCCCTCGGCAAGTTCTGTGAAGAGCCCGAGCTCCAACGTGAGCCTCCCCCCCCCCCCCCCCCTCGAACGAAATTTCTGGTTACGCCACTGATGGCAGTGGTTCCTTTTCTGCCTTCCTGCAAAAACTGGTTGCTGATTAACAAGCGTAGAAGAGGAGTACGGGGTACATCTCGCCTGCACGTTTGATGACATGATGAAACTGGAGCGATTCGTCCACGTCCCGAGATGCACAAAGGGATACCAAGTCAGTTATAGACCCCAAAAAGGAAGCTTTAGCTCGGGTGCTCCTATCTAAATAGATGTGAAAGGAGAATTAGTTTTTATCGGCAACCACACCACGAAATTTGACGAGGTGTGTTGCATTTAAAAGAAAAATTTGAAATCTACTGACCGTTTGTTTCAAATTTTCGATTTAGGTCGTCATTTTTTTTATTGAAAATAGGCGAAAATCGCAAATTTTCAGCAAACGAAATTATCAAGTTTGCAACTGTGTAATTCAGCAATGAAAAAGGATATCACAATTCTGTGAATTGCATCTAATAATACATATAAACGGACAAAACTGGTACGTTATACACGAATCTGAAGAAATAGTAATATGAAAATACAGCTTTTGCAGAACCCTTGTACACAACGTAACAAATTCACGTAAAATATAAATTGACATTTCGAATTTGTCCGCTTTGAATGATCTAATGGATTCCGTTTACAGAACAGCGATATCTGTTTTTGATGCAGCGCTATCAATTTGTAAACTTCGTGCTTCTATTTTTTTCGGACTTTCAAATTTCTGAACATTCTTTAAAAAAAATTCAGGGCCTAAATAGAAATTCCGCTTGCAACAGTCACTATAATTTAACTTGTTCACTCAAATGCAACACATTTCATTAAAATCGGTCCAGGGGTTATCTCAGAAAAGCGTTTCTGCGTTTTACATGTATTTGAACAGGCCGCATCGGAGTTGGGCCCGAGCTAAAGCTTCCTTTTAAAGGGAAAATAATTGCAAATACTAAGTCGACGTGGGCTGTTTAAATATCATTCGAGAAACCTCACAATGCTTGTTGGTGCCAAGAAAAGACTTAGTTTACGACAAGATTGTTTTTCAAGGATCCGGATATTTTTTTCAAAATTCAAACCTCCGCGCCACCCAACTGGGGGAGTGGTGACGCTGCGTACGCCGTAACCACACTTTGCTGCCGTCGGTGACTAACACGGCGCCCGACAGACGACGGTACCGAGCCAAGACAGAAGATTGGTGGAAGAAAAGTAGGGAAACGACGAAAAACAGAGACGTACAAAAACAAAGGTCACAATATGGGGTCAGAAACTATGGTTATGGGAATTCATCGTGGTTTTTTCTTCTTCTTTTTTCTTTTTTTTTTAACCTAGGTAGGACATTAGGCAGTATAATAGCAAGAGCTTGGTGGCACGACCCACAACCCCGCTCATAACATCCATCCATCCATCCATCCATCCATCCATCCGTCCATCCATCCATCCGTCCATCCGTCCATCCGTCCATCCGTCCGTCCGTCCGTCCATCCATCCATCCATCCATCCATCCGTCCATCCATCCGTCCATCCATCCGTCCGTCCATCCATCCATCCGTCCATCCGTCCATCCGTCCATCCGTCCATCCATCCATCCGTCCATCCATCCATCCATCCATCCATCCATCCGTCCATCCGTCCGTCCATCCATCCATCCATCCATCCATCCATCCATCCATCCATCCGCCCGTCCGTCCGTCCATCCATCCATCCATCCATCCATCCATCCATCCATCCATCCATCCATCCGTCCATCCGTCCATCCGTCCATCCATCCATCCGTCCATCCGTCCATCCATCCATCCATCCATCCATCCATCCGTCCATCCATCCGTCCATCCATCCATCCATCCATCCATCCATCCATCCATCCATCCATCCATCCATCCGTCCATCCGTCCATCCATCCATCCATCCGTCCATCCATCCGTCCATCCATCCATCCATCCATCCATCCATCCATCCATCCATCCATCCGTCCATCCGTCCATCCGTCCATCCATCCAGCCGTCCATCCGTCCATTCATCCATCCATCCATCCATCCGTCCATCCATCCGTCCATCCATCCGTCCGTCCATCCATCCGTCCATCCGTCCATCCGTCCATCCATCCAGCCGTCCATCCGTCCATTCATCCATCCATCCATCCATCCGTCCATCCATCCGTCCATCCATCCGTCCGTCCATCCATCCATCCATCCATCCATCCATCCATCCATCCATCCATCCATCCATCCATCCATCCATCCATCAATCCATCCATCCATCCATCCATCCATCCATGCATCCATCCATCTAGAGCGCTGGATTCGCCGCTGCAGCTGCGTTTTGGCCAGCTGCCGTAGACCATTCGGGAATCCCGCGAAAGAACGTAGAAGTTGAATTCTCGGCTACTTGTTGTTTCTGCGAGTTTCGCGAGCCAGCAAAACCAGCACAGCACTACGCGATAAAGAGACCAATGAAACGCGAAATTGTGGATGGCGCGGAGTCGAGCGAGAACGAAACTTTTCAATTAGTTTTTTTTTCTAGAAATGAAATAGATATAGAAACGGACAAGTGGCATTTTATTTCGTCTGATAATACAATACAAGGATGTTTTCTTTTTTTGCAACGAATGGTTGAGTACTAGTGACAGAATTTAACTGAAGAGCGCTTTCGTCTTCGGGCAAGTACTTGGATGTCCCGGGGGAGTCTCTAATCATGTCCTGCATTTGCCTCAATTTTTCGATTATTAAGGCTCTGTTCGCGATAATATTCACGCCTTGGAGATTCTCGCGCGCTAATATATCACTCTAGCTTCACTTAATATTTGCCTTTAGTGTCCCTTTAAGAGGAATTAGTGCAATAACACACTTTCGCTAGGCGAAGGGCCTAGAGGAATGATGATGCATACTGCACTTCCGCGCACGTGCGTGCACGCGCGACGAACGTGTGCACGCAGTGTATCTGTTCTTGATGCGTGGCCGTTCTGCCCGTTGAATGTGTCACTCAGCGTGTGCTGTGACCGTAATCGACATTATGGCAAACACTACCCAAAACCAGTACCGAAACCTAGCTGCCGCGGCCACTCAGACAGACCTCAAACGGCAGCAGGAAAAGGGCTTTGTCTTTGAGTTTCCACCTAACAGAATTATGTTTTCTCGAATGTTTGTAGTACAATCCGAAGCTACTGTGCCTGCAGCTTGTGTTTAAGTCGTACTTTACGTATTTCGTGAAGCGTATTCGTCATATATTCCGGATTGTTGATCACTACTTTAACTTCTTGCCAACGATGAGACCCAAGGCTGCATTTTCTAGAACAATCATGGGCACCGGACTACGATTGTTCGTAGGCACTTAGCCTCTCGGATCGCTGACGAAGCGCCGGAGGGGAAAAAATTACGCTGATCCAATCTTGAAATCTATGTGAAGCAAAGCTTTCGTGAAGCGGTTTACTCAAACGCTATAAATTTGCCCATTCCTTTCCTGCGTCTTTGGCGTAAGGGAAACTGGTGCCCGCGCATGGGCTCTCACCCAGTCGTGCTACGCAATGTGATACACGCGGCCACCATCTCAAAGCGCTAGTTGGCATTGACACGTTGAAAGTATACGTGCCGTTGTGGCCTGTTGGTTAGGGCATCGGGCTTCTCTGAAAGGTGGATCTAGGTTAGATGACCACGATTTGACTCGTAGTTCCTTCCTTATTTTGTTGTTGTGTGTGTGTTTTACCTTTTCAGCAAGACAATAGCAACAGCCATAGTCCGGAAAGTCCGGAAGAGTTCAAGGGCAATACCGGCAATTTTTGGATTTGCACTGATCTTAGTAAAATTTTGAATATACGTCCTCTTTTACACTCTGATTAACTGTGCCAAACAATGTGGTTCCAAGTCATTTAGTTTTCCAGAAAATGAATTTTAAAGATTGGTTGCGTTCCCGACTGACGACTTTTTACTGGCCACCCTATGTTTGTGACGTCAGGGACTACACCGCCACTGTGGCTGAAATTATTGCTGAAATCGCCGCTTCCTAGTTTGGGAAATCTGGAAAACTCCTAGTATCGTCAGGACATATTATCAGCTTCGCTTCTTTGACGTTAGCGCCACGTGTACTGCGTGTTTACATTATGGTGGTGTAGGATGCGACGACATCGACCCATCGTGACCTCACACGAAGCAGCTACCCGTTTCGGTTTCGGTATATCGTTTACTGGTCATTCAAAATTATTGATGAATTCGTAAGCAAATTGAACCACCCTACCGGTGAAAGGAGTGTCAATGCCATTTGAAAATGTCAATATCCTAATATGGTTAAAAAAACGCCGAAGTTGCCCTTTAAAACTGGAATTATAGAATTGTATCATGCAGGCCCAGGTGCGGGAGCGAAAGCTTATTTTAATGCCCCAGGCACTCACCTTAAATACTAAAATAATACTAGTATGGCATTGCCGTGAATTTAGAGCATTTTTGGAGCAGTGCGCTGCATCTATTCGGCACAAGATTTCTCTTCCATCACCGAGGGCGCGAACCGGGCTCTACGCTTTTGTCTTATCAGCCCTAATTTGCGACGAAGTCCTCGGCCAGGTCACCTTACGATCTAACGTAACCTATTACTTAACAGAATGCATCCTGCGATAAGTAACAGTATCGTTCAGGATCCCAGCAGAAGACATTGGCCTAGGCTAACAGGGCATCATGTTAGACTTCAAAGCTACTCATCTAACGAGAAGGAATGGGTAGAAGGAAATTGAATTTTGTGCTCGTGTAAATTAATAAACATTGTGTTTCGCAAGGTAGTATATTAGGGCCGCTACTGTTTATTGCATATAATAATGGCATTATAAGAACTGATGATGCAATCCAGTACATTATATGAAGGACGTTCTCAAAGTAAGTTTCGTCATTTTTTTAAAGGGAATATGGTTCACCAGGTGAAACAAACAATCGCCATAAGAATCTCCACCCATTGTTGGTTCAACGATGGAAGGAGCATCAGCAGAGGAGGAATGACGTATGCGCAGAGCACCGAAGAAGAGAGAGCAGCAGCAGTCCGGCGTGCCCGAGGTTATTCGAGTACAAATCACGATGGCAGATAGACGTCTGCTGACAACGTGGTTGCCAATAGAAGTGCGTGGTCTTATCCGGTATGAATGAGCTCGTGGGACTTGTGTGTCCGTCATCCATGAACGCCTACAGATCGTGTATGGTGAAGAGGTCATGTCTCGTCAAATGGTCGGCCGCTGGTGTCGCGTGTTCAGTCAAGGAAGGCAGAGTGTGGAGGATGAAGGTCGAAGTGGGCGTCCCTTCAGATCCACGAATGAAAACAACATTACTATAGTGCAGGACAAGCCGCACTCTCGGAACGTCCCTTCCAAAACTGTACTGAGGTCGAGCTGGCTGTGCGACAGTTCCTTCCGTCGCAGGGCACCGAGTTTTACCAAAATAATTTCTTCAAACTGATTGCGCGCTACGACAAATGTCTCAATGTCGGTGGCGACTATGTGGAAAAATAGTCCAAGGTGTATAGTTCCTGATGCCATGGTGTACTTTTTTTTAAATGAAGTTTCCGCGTGAAAATAAATGATGCAACTTACTTTCTGAACGTCCCTCGTATATGCCGAAGTTGCTAGCTAGCTCATCTTCTGCAAGAGAGAAACCTTGACACACTCGTGGAATCAGCTAATGACGTTTTGGGCAAAATCTTTACGTGGTTACTTAAGAGTTCTTTCTATTATAACTGTTCCAAAACACAGTGCATTCCTTTCCGTTTAAATTCCGCACCACACAATGTCAATTATTCTCTCAGCTTAAATGACAGCAACAAACTATTGTTCTACACTAAAAATTCACCGACGATTAGGATGCTGCCAAAGGCGAAATTTGAGCGCAGCTCTATTCGTGTTTTCATTTCGCGATATATTGACGGACGCGAGCAAGAGGTCTCGTCCGGCACGTTGCCAACGGAGCGAAGTGTGGCGCGACTGCCTCCCTAACCTGGAGGTCGCGAGAGCTGGCGCCTGGGGCCAACGCGTGGGTGACGCGTGGGCGCGATTGACAGATGGCTCTGCCGACAGAACCAGATGAAGCGCGCTACTCTGTCGCCATCTCGTAGCCATCGCTGCAAAGCTCCTCTTGCGTGGTACTACGCTTTTCTTCTCCCGCTTTCACCATACCCTCCTCCGCTTTCCGCCACATGGTTCCGCTGCACCCTCCTCTCCGATTTCCTCCTCGAGCCTCTTTTTTCATCCCCACACTGCGCGCTGCGTTCGCTCTCATCTTTCGCAGTGCTCGTTCGCCCGGTTACGGCGGGAACGCCGACGCTCGCCACAGGAACGGGCGCCTGAGAGTCGCGCTCGAAAGCACTAGGAGCTGTGTTAATTTATTTTTATGATTTGGGACTGCCATACTGAACTATATGAAGCTTTAGGCATATCAAGAAAATGTCAGACATTAATGCATATGACGCAAAACCTAATCAGGTACAACATACTTCTTTTGCTTTTCATCAGCGCTACAGGAATTCGTTACTACAACATCACTTATTAATTTAGTAGCTTTACAACAAAACGCCCCGCGTTCCTACTTCAGACCGCTCATATAACACGCACACATCTTATTTGTTTAGCCTAGGTGCGACAAGATTACGATAGAAATGAGTATAAGTATCAATTCGTAATATCTTTTAAAAATGATACGTGTAACACAACCCCCCGCTTTGAAGTACATTTTGTATAAGTATACTTCAAAACAATACATTTCTACAAAATGTTTCTAATTTACGCTACATTTCGCCTCAACCAACACACTGAACGCTGGTTTGTTCCCATTCACGTATAAAATATAGAGTTCAAGAATGAGCTTCCTGTTTTACGACTGCACCTAAAAAGTCGCAGTTTTGCCCGATAGGCGTAGCATCGATTGCCATAGCAAATTGCGAAGTCATCATCATCATCATCATCAGCCTGATTACGCCCACTGCAGGGCAAAGGCCTCTCCCATACTTCTCCAACTACCCCGGTCATGTACTAATTGTGGCCATGTTGACCCTCCAAACTTCCTAATCTCATCTGCCCACCTAACTTTCTGTCGCCCCCTGCTACGCTTCCCTTCCCTCGGAATCCAGTCCGTAACCCTTAATGACCATCGGTTATCTTCCCTCCTCATTACATGTCCTGCCCATGCCCATTTCTTTTTCTTGATTTCAACTAAGATGTCATTAACGCGCGTTTGTTCCCTCACCCAATCTGCTCTTTTCTTATCCCTTAACGTTACACCTATCATTTTTCTTTCCATAGCTCGTTGCGTCGTCCTCAATTTAAGTAGAACCCTTTTCGTAAGCCTCCAGGTTTCTGCCCCATACGTGAGTACTGGTAAGACACAGCTGTTATACACTTTTCTCTTGAGGGATAATGGCAACCTGCTGTTCATGATCTGCGAATGCCTGCCAAACGCACCCCAGCCCATTCTTATTCTTCTGATTATTTCACTCTCATGATCTGGATCAGCAGTCACTACCTGTCCTAAGTAGATGTATTCTCTTACCACTTCCAGTGCCTCGCTACCTATCGTAAACTGCTGTTCCCTTCCGAGACTGTTAAACATTACTTTAGTTTTCTGCAGATTCATTTTTAGTCCCACCCTTCTGCTCTGCCTCTCCAGATCAGTGAGCATGCATTGCAGTTGGTCCCCTGAGTTACTAAGCAAGGCAATATCATCAGCGAAGCGCAAGTTACTAAGGTATTCTCCATTTACTCTTATCCCCAATTCTTCCCAATCCAGGTCTCTGAATACCTCCTGTAAACACGCTGTGAATAGCATTGGAGAGATCGTATCTCCCTGCCTGACGCCTTTCTTTATTGGGATTTTGTTGCTTTCTTTATGGAGGAGTACAGTGGCTGTGGAGCCGCTATAGATATCTTTCAGTATTTTTACATACGGCTCGTCTACACCCTGATTCCGCAATGCCTCCATGACTGCTGAGGTTTCGACTGAATCAAACGCTTTCTCGTAATCAATGAAAGCTATATATAATGGTTGGTTATATTCCGCACATTTCTCTATCACCTGATTGATAGTGTGAATATGATCTATTGTTGAGTAGCCTTTACGGAATCCTGCCTGGTCCTTTGGTTGACGGAAGTCTAAGGTGTTCCGGATTCTATTTGCAATTACCTTAGTAAATACTTTGTAGGCAACGGACAGTAAGCTGATCGGTCTATAATTTTTCAAGTCTTTGGCGTCGCCTTTCTTATGGATTAGGATTATGTTAGCGTTCTTCCAAGATTCCGGTACGCTCGAGGTCTTGAGGCATTGCGTATAGAGGCTGGCCAGTTTTTCTAGAACAATCTGCCCACCATCCTTCAGCAAATCTGCTGTTACCTGATCCTCCCCAGCTGCCTTCCCCCTTTGCATAGCTCCCAAGGCTTTCTTTACTTCTTCCGGCGTTACTTCTGGGATATCGAATTCCTCTAGATTATTCTCTCTTCCATTATCATCGTGGGTGCCACTCGTACTGTATAAATCTCTATAGAACTCCTCAGCCACTTGAACTATCTCATCCATATTAGTAATGATATTGCCGGCTTTGTCTCTTAGCGCATACATCTGATTCTTGCCAATTCCTAGTTTCTTCTTCACTGCTTTTAGGCTTCCTCCGTTCCTGAGAGCTTGTTCAATTCTATCCATGTTATGCTTCCTTATGTCAGCTGTCTTACGCTTGTTGATTAACTTCGAAAGTTCTGCCAGTTCTATTCTAGCTGTAGGGTTAGAGGCTTTCATACATTGGCGTTTCTTGATCAGATCTTTCGTCTCCTGCGATAGCTTACTGGTATCCTGTCTAACGGAGTTACCACCGACTTCTATTGCACACTCCTTAATGATGCCCACAAGATTGTCGTTCATTGCTTCAACACTAAGATCCTCTTCGTGGCTTAAAGCCGAATACCTGTTCTGTAGCTTGATCTGGAATTCCTCTATTTTCCCTCTTAGCGCTAACTCATTGATCGGCTTCTTATGTACCAGTTTCCTCCGTTCCCTCCTCAGGTCTAGGCTAATTCGAGTTCTTACCATCCTGTGGTCACTGCAGCGCACCTTACCGAGCACGTCCACGTCTTGTATGATGCCAGGGTTAGCGCAGAGTATGAAATCTATTTCATTTCTAGTCTCGCCGTTCGGGCTCCTCCATGTCCACTTTCGGTTATTCCGCTTGCGGAAGAAGGTATTCATTATCCTCATATTATTCTGTTCTGCAAACTCTACTAATACCTCCCCCCTGCTATTCCTAGTGCCTATGCCATATTCCCCCACTGCCTTGTCTCCAGCATGCTTCTTGCCTACCTTGGCATTGAAATCGCCCATCCGTATAGTGTATTTTGTTTTCACTCTACCCATCGCCGATTCCACGTCTTCGTAGAAGCTTTCGACTTCCTGGTCATCATGACTGGATGTAGGGGCGTAGACCTGTACAACCTTCATTTTGTACCTCTTATTAAGTTTCACAACAAGACATGCCACCCTCTCGTTAATGCTATAGAATTCCTGTATGTTACCAGCTATATTCTTATTAATCAGGAATCCGACTCCTAGTTCTCGTCTCTCCGCTAAGCCCCGGTAGCACAGGACGTGCCCGCTCCTTAACACTGTATATGCTTCTTTTGGCCTCCTAACTTCACTGAGCCCTATTATATCCCATTTACTGCCCTCTAATTCTTCCAATAGCACTGCTAGACTCGCCTCACTAGATAATGTTCTTGCGTTAAACGTTGCCAGGTTCATATTCCAATGGCGGCCTGTCCGGAGCCAGGGATTCTTAGCACCCTCTGCAGCGTCGCAGGTCTGACCGCCGCCGTGGTCAGTTGCTTCGCAGCTGCTGGGGACTGAGGGCCGGGGTTTGATTGTTGTGTTCATATAGGAGGTTGTGGCCAAGTACTGCACCAGGGTGGCCAATCCTGCTCTGGTGAGGGAGTGTGTTACCGGTTCTGGTCACCGGCATCAGGCCACACTCCAGGCCTGTTTAGGCAATTTTATCAACACGCGGATTTTTTTTTTTTTTAATCCGGTGGAAAATTGCGCGGCACCGGGATTCGAACCACGGACCTCTTGCACGCGAGGCGGGTGTTCTACCTCTACGCCACCGCTGCTGTTGCGGTGTAAGCTATGCGAAGTAAGGATAGTAGGTTTATCGGCCGTATAGACTTGGAAACATTCGCTTCCTAATTGAACCAACAAGCAAGGTGTCTACTAGCACAGACAAACACGAACACATTACACTCGATGAGCGCGGACGCTCGCTGTCAAAACGCTCGTGTGCGCAAGTGCAGCAGCAGCAGCGAGCCGAGTGACCTTCGTGCGGTCTATTGCTTCAACTCAAGAGCGGCGATAACACAGCGCGCAAAAAGGCATGCGCCGTCTGCAAATCCATCTCAAGATACGGCGCCAGGCCCCCTCCCTGCCTCTCATCCTCCCACGGCCTTTCGCGCGAAGGAAGACGGCGCGCTTGCTCTCCGCTTTCTTTCTTCGCGCGTGCCAGATTGAGCCGCGATCGTCGGCTTCCCTCGCGTGCTTTCACTCGGACATACTGCATAAGACGCCCAGCGACGCTGTTATCGCCCTTGGAGTTTATACGGAGCATCACGATGACGGCGACGGCAAAAGTGCGGTTGGTGTGTCTATACAGTTGCTATCGCAGTAAAAATAAGAGCTAACACATGCAGGTTCACGCCATCTATCAAAAATGCTTTACTTATGATGCTCTTGTGAGGCTGCTGTTTTATTTCTTTAAAAAATTGCGATTATTTGTGTTAGCTTTTCTGATCCAACATTTTGTATTCTATATGTATGTTGGAATAATGATGCCTTGTTTTTGTGCGAGGGGGCACTAGTCAATGCGCATTTACCCAGCTGTCTTTTTTTCCCACCCTTACCAACACTCGTGCACACATATGTACTTTTGTGATGAAATAAATACTATGCTCATAGAGTTCTCGGGACAAGTTCGTGCCAGAAAGCCTGTGATTCACTGTGATGTAATTCAGTGGTTGAACTTCCGGAATAACACCCAGGTTATAAGAGACTGTGCAGCGGGGAGTTCCGAATTAATATTACCCTAGGCAAATAATTAGTCATCTGGGGTCTTTTAACGTACAACCTTAAATCTAATTTGAACGTGAACTTTGGGTACCCGTGCGTTTCTGCATTTCGCGCTGCTAGGCCAGAAATTGCACGTGCCACCTCGTGCTTAGCAGCTGTTCGAGATACAACATATAAAAGAAAAAAGCGGATTCAATTGCTTAATCGAGAGCTGCAAGTATATGAGTTAATCTTCAATAGCCTGTTTATAACGTACTATTTAGAATGTAAGTAATAAAGGGGAAAAAGTGTGGTGTATATTGCATAGCCAACCGGGAAATTTTAATTGCTCTTTTTTTTTCAGTTTCGTTTCAAAACGAAACAATTTGTGTCGTCTTAGTCAGGAGAAGTTAAAGCCATGTGTTTAGAAAGGCTATGGTCTATTTTGCTTCCGCCACAAAGGCAAAGGCAAGAAAGAAACAAACAAAAAAAAAAGAACAAGACTCACCAGGTTTAAAGCAATTCAGCCTCAAGCAACGGATTGTCGAGTAGGCGCGTGCCCTCTTCGATACATGCGAAGAACCGAAGTTTCGTGCTCCTTCTTCAATAGTGGATCAATGCGCATTTTTTTTTTCGCCAGGAAAGTATGTACACATTGGCGAGTGAGACAGGCCCCGGAAAAGCACAGGAGCACTTTCCGGGGCAAGGGATGCATAGGAACACCAGCAAGCAGCAACGGCATTTGTTTGATTTTGAAATGGTTCAAGCGACGGCGGGTGTGCAACCCGAGGGTATGTATACCCGCGCTTATTAGAACGCCAGTCGCCGCATATTCACAAAATTCGATCATATCCATTAGGGCACGAGAGCACGTCCTCTCTGGACTGTTGCCCGTACAGGTGGAAACCAAGTGTGCCGCCGGGCAGGTGCCCACGCGTGCTCGCAACAGTCCAGAGGCCACTGTGGCAACGCCCATTGCCACTGGGCCGAGGGCATACGAGGATTCACGCCGTAAGCGAAGGGCTACACGATTACAGCTCCAAGCAAACTGCCAAAACCGCTGGTACTCTGTTTCGCTAAAATCCCCAGCAGAGTGGCAGCTGAATGCTGCGTCAACCAGATAATTAATCTTAACTGCAGGGCCCTACTGATGCTACACAAAATGCTAAGATGGAACCTAGTTTAGCTGCAGGGTAGCTCTGTTTTCTTTATTCAAATACGTGTGGAAAGCAGAAATGTCCTCATTAGGCAGTCGTTGAACGTGTTTGAAGGAAATTTGGTGAACTTATGAAATTTCAAATTCCGATACATGTTTGAATCAAAATTTTGATTTCGGCCCATAAACATTTTGGTAAAATTGAGAAAAATGATTAAATTTCGCGTGATATTTGTATACTGTGAACAGAAACATGTTCTGTTACATGCTACCCGATAGAACCACTGTTCTATCGGCGAGCGCCAAAAACGCAATACGGGCTGGGCAAACCATAACGAATTTTTCGTTAGCTACAAGCTTTCTCGTCAAAGAACCTGTTTCGGCTTCATTTGTTGGGTCTTGCTCAGTTCAGGCGCGTGCAAGGACAAGAGACACTGAAAACTATATAACCTGGCCACCATCGACAAAGTGGCGCGTAGGGGATGGTAAAGCATGTTCAAGCATGCGACATCCGATGCCATCCACTAGGTTACTTTACATCCGGTCTATGACCTTAAATAAATATCTTATTCTCCTTTTCCTATTATTATTATGGTTGTTGTTGTTGCTGTTGTTGTTGTTACACCAAACGTAAAGAGTTATTATTCTATTTGAGAATAAGAGGGAGCAGTGGAGTTTGGCAGTGCTCGTAACACAGAAAACAGATAACTGTTGCTTTAATAGGGCAGAAGAGGATTAGCGGTTCTGATATGTTAGGAAAATTGTTGTGGTGGGACTGAATCAGTTGACGCAAAACAGGGTTAATGGGAGATCCCTAGGAAATGCCTTCGTACCGCAGCGATCGTACAAGAGGGGCATCTTTGGTGTTTAGCGCAAAAAAAATTGACAAGCAGTGGATAACAGACGAGACGTGCACGAGCGCTACTTTCAAAAATGGTTTATTAGAAGCCAAATCGCGGTTTATATCAAAAATAAATTCCAGGGTTTTAGGTGCCAAATACACGATCTGATTATGAGGCACGCCTTAGCGGGGGGCTCCGGGAAATAATTTTGACCAACTGCGGATCTTTAACGTGCACCCAATGCACGGGGCACGGCTGTTTTTACATTTCAGTCTCGTCGAACGGGGGTTCATACAGACAAGACAAAATCAAGCATTCGCAAACTCTAAGGTAACGAGGAATGACAGTTCGATAAGTATACCGAAAGAGTGCTAACGCGTCCCGGCTGCGATGGTCTCGTATCGATGGGTGCGAAATGGAAGAACATGCATTGGACGCACGGTAAAGAACACCGGTGGTGAAAATTAATCAGAAGTCACCGAACATAATCATAAATCAGCCTCATAATTAGCCTCACAATCAGATCATGGTTTTGGCACGCAAAACACCGGAATTTAATTTTACTTTTAGTACTAAAGCAGTCTTGGGCAAGTTGATCTATTGTTGCGGATTCGTTGATTAATCTTGTCATTTCGTCTTGAAGCCTGCGCACAACAAAGCATTCTCAAAACAGGGGCGAGCCACCAACCACACGGGTGGCAGTGTGCGGATAACCAGCCATCGCGTCCTTTGTTAATGGTACTACAACGCTCTTTAAGCCTGTCGTTCAGACAGGCTTAGTTTACGCGTGCTTGATTCTTTCTTGGGTATATAAACCCATGATCTGGCTTCTAATGAACCATTGTTTAAAGTAACTCTTGGGTATGTCCCGTCTGCTGTCCGCTGTGTTTGAACTTTTTGTGCTAAACAGTATAAAATATGTCGTCCAACAAGGCCGAAACGCAACGCTTGTAAGAAGGAGGATGGTGGAGGCGATGATGATGATAATGAAGATGATGGACGTATGGCCAGATGAGAGACGTAAGAGTGGTGGGCTCCGGTGTAATACTTGTCGCCGGGTGTTTAACCGCTAATCGAATTGTGGAAGTACCACTAGGTTTTCTTTTTTTTTTAACAGGGGAGCTGTTTAAGCTTTCGTTCCGCCGTGGAGCGTTAGCAGAAAACTCAGCCCAGTTGTGCGTCGCCTCGCGTTGCCCAGCAACCACCTGAGAGAGCACTGAGCCACGTAACCTCTTCGCACCCCGCGCGCGTAGGGCGGAGTCATGACGTCACAGGTGAGTAAAAGATCGGACCGGTGCGGCGGCACACCTATCGCCTCCTCTACTCCGTGCGTACGTGCTGCTGCCATGGGAAGACCGAAGAAAGTCCGTACGCCCGAAGCAGAAGCGTCTTACCAGTGTTAGGATCGGCCTGCAGGGGTACTGCTCTGCAAAGCTATTTCAGCCCGCTGCACGTGCTTCGAACGACCCGCGGTGCTGGCGCCCTTCGGAGAACCAGCGAGGACGACAGCGCTAATCGACCATGCGCCTCGCTCGGAGAATCGGTGACGACAGCAGGGCGGGCCACGTTTGGCACCCAACGTATTGTTGGTTGATTTGCCGGGTCGTCATGGTCTCTCTGCAGCAAGAAGAGCTTTCCCTAACAAAAGGGGGCTTTGCGGTACGGGACTCCAGGATTCGTCACAGTCTGCTGACACTCGTGGCGACTACAGGAGAAAGGCAGCTCTGGAATTTAGAGGCGCAAGACAATGAACAACCGGCAGGCGCGCTGCGGGGGTCAGCTCGGGGAACCGACGCGCCTTTCAAGACTCAAGATAACGGACAACTGGCGGGTCAACTTCGATGACTGGTCGAACGGTTCTCTCACTAGGGAACTAGGGACCAATGGAATGTTTATAAGCAGCTGTTGTCGGCTGCTAGAGTGTGCTCGTCGTCGTGCTCTGTGCTCGTAGTGTGCTCGCCAATGTACTCGTGAGCTGTGTGCTCGTAAGTTGTGAGCTGTATGCTCGTCTTGCGCGTTCCATTTGGGAGCCACGCTTTGACTGTCGAATGTATCTCTTGTTTAAACTGTAAATACTGTAAATAAATCATGCACGCCTAAGTCCCGACGAAGAGTCAAGGTCCTCCCTACAGCCACGACCACCAACTCTAATACCAGAAAGAGCGATGTAGTGCCAAGCGAGAAGCGATGCATCGCCGCCGAGCTGATCCGAAACACCGCGCCGAAGCTGCGGCTGAGAAGAGACGAGCCGAGTTGAGGATCCCGAGTTTCAGTCCAGGGAACGCGAGAGTCAGCGCCTGAACGCTCGACGTCACTGAGAAAGCTATCGCGGCCTGCGACTGCTCGAAAACTTCCAGTGTCAAGCCCGCCGATACACGGGGGGCGGGGGGGGGGGGCGAAAGGCAGATTCAAGCACGAATTTCTGGGCACAGAGTTTGGGCACAGCTGTCGCGTCTGTGACCTGCAAGGAAGCTCGGCGCGCGGCTCAGCGGGAGTACGATCGAGGAAAGAGAGCCGATCCTGCCCATCGCGCCGAGGCCGCCACCGACAAACGCCGTCGCCCAGCCGAGGATCCCTAGTTTCGGGTCCGAGACAAGGAACGCTGCCGACTGAATGCTCGGCGCTGCCGGGAATCGGTTCTGGGCCTGCGCGTTACCGAGAACTTCTAACGTGAAGCCCGAAAATCCATGGGAGGTGCGAACGGCCGCTTCCAGGACGAATTCCTCGGCATAGAGTTCGGGCACAAATGCGCGTCTGTGACCGGCTCTGGCTGGACGTGAATTTCTCCACGGTAAGCTCGGTGCGGAACTTTGAACAGAACTCTGCCTTGCAAGTGCTTAGCGAAACCTTCCCCGACGCCACCGACCACGACGACGACCGCGACGACGACCGCGACGACGACCGCGACAACGGTCGGAGGATGAGGACCAGATCGATGATGATGACAACTGGTACTGAAGCACTGTACGTAATAAATTGTGATGCACGTACTGTGGCTTCTATGCGTGTAACTTGATGGGGCTTGTGTGGCTTACCGGCCTGGCCTTGTATGACCTCTCAAAAACTTGGCGAAACTTAGTATGAACATAGATAAGCCATGCATAACCTCGTAATACCCAACAAAACCTAGCAACATTTAGTATGAACCTACCCGAGCCATGTGTAACCTCGCCAAACTTAGAAAAACCTAGCAATACTTAGCAAAAGTCGGAACTGGCTCCGCTGTGACCCTGCATTGCACCACCAGAACAAACTGCCCACATTTATTTTTTAGCATTCTGCCCTCTTCCAGAATGCGATGGCCATGGTCGCGAATCAAACGCGCGACTTCGCACTCAGCAGCGGGGCCCGCCATAGCCACTTAGACATGGCAGAGGGTTGTGACGGGGCATTCTGCTACGTAAGATCGTAACTACTTCGCCGAAGGCGTAAAGCTGAAGCACCAACGGTAAGAGATGAGCCATAGTGCTTTCTTTGATGGCCTCCCTAAAAAAAAGTGAGCGAGCTGAGTACTACATATATGCCAGTGCGGAGAGCGAGAAAACCAAGAGGTGAGATGGTGGGTACACTCGACTAAACAGTCTATGGTGTTGCAGTTCAACGGAGCTCTTCTGCCTCTTTAGTGTCCGAGAGGAGGTGACAGCGTGGAACGAGAGTGGGAGGTATTGACGGGTAAGTGCAAGTATAGTGGCATACCTGACTGCGACCTGCGCATCTGGCATGTGTTGAGTCGTTACAGCGGGGAGTCGATGCAACGGCAGATAAGTGTTGCGATAGAAGAAGCTGGCAATGGGTAACGAAAAAATTGAATGGATAACAATGGCTGTGATCAATAACCGCGCGCGCGATGGAAAGGCACGTAATGCTGTACGCAAGCAAGCATGCATGCCACACGTGGGAAAAGATGCGAAATTGGCGTGCTGCATGAGTGTCAGTTTTGATGAATATCTCCGAGCACAAGTGCTTGGAAAAAAAAAATAATGGGGACACCACCGAATGCCTCCAAGTTGCTGATATAAACATATACATTAATAGCGACATTGGCAAAATTAATTCTGAAGCTTTTGTGATTATTTGTGGACTCAACATTTTTGCGAAAGTTGCGTTCCCAAACCACACAAGGCTATTCTTTTCAGGAAGAAGTTGCATAGCTAGGAGACCGTTTGTACTAAATTTAGTGATACTTTAACTTCAAAGGCACTATATATACACGGTAATACGCGTCTAAAAAAAAACACACACACATGACTCAAGATAGCAAGTGAATCATTTTCGGTAATTCAGGGAGGGTACTTTTGAATAAAAAGTATATCGTGCCTCCATTTCGGTAACTACAGCGGCTGTTACAGCTGCAGCGAAATTTCGCTAATGACTCAACTGCAGGGGTACAGCTAACTCATAGCAAGCATTTTCAGATCGCGTGGTGGCTAATAATGTCGTTAAAGTTGTTTAAGGTCAAGGGAAAAGTTCATTCTTAAAGAGGTGTGTTATCGACGCCCTTCAAATCGTTAGCTGCTTTTCTTTTTTCTCCTTATCTATTCCTCGCCATTCCCCCCTCCCCAAGTGCAAGGTAGCCAACCGGGTAACTCCTTGGTTAACCTCTCTACCTTTCCGTCTTTGTTTCTTTCTCTCTAGGAAAGAGAGAATTTCAAATTTTTACATCTCAGTCAGCACAAATGCACAAATTTTATTTTTTAAATGAAATGCCATGACTTCCTCGATTCGCTGTTCAGTCAGTTAATAAAAAAAAATAAATTTCGCTCGCTTTCTGCGGTAGCTAGACGGAAGTTCTGGAAAAAAAAAGTGAGAGTGGGGGAACGAAGAAACGTTAGTATTTTGATTATTTGATACACAGCAACAAATTCCTATATCTTGTATTTTTTCAGCGCTTTTTGTATTGTTTTGTTTTATTAGGGCAGCACGCGCTAGTCAGCAAGCGCTGTATGGCATGGTAAATATTGTAGCTTATTTTTATTTTTCACACGCGCACTGAACAAACTTTTCTTTATTAATACGTAAAAGAAAATTGCGCGAAACCCTATTTCAAGTTTAAAGAAGAAAGGAAAACAATGTTGACATAAAAAACACAGAATCAATTCCTTCACATTGCTTTATAAACTCAATGGAATGTTTAACATCCTTCAGGCAAGTGAGAAAAGCTCCAAAAAACAAACAAACAAACAAACAAGAAACAAAGAAGCCGGGAAAGTGCTAGTGGTAGTAAAAGGCAGTTAGAAAAGCGGGAAAGTGCAGAAAAGCATGGTCTGGCTACGGAAACATGTCTTCGGAAGGATGGAGAGGGGGGTGGGGAGTTGAGTCAGAAAATAAAACATCTGTAGTGAGAGTGACTGTAAGAAGTACCTAGAAGCTAGCATGCCTTGGTTCTCCCTATTTTTTTATTTTTTTGTCTAACACATAAATAAAACAGCTCTTTGGCAGGCCAAAATTATTAGGACATAGTACACCGAATCGCGTAGGTGGCACGTGCTCCAACAGAGACGAAAATTGCGCTCGATCGTCTAAGCAGCAAGTGACTTTCAACCTAACGGGATCGCTATATATGGGACGGCGGTGGAAACCTTGCCATGATAAAACAAAACAAGACAAAGAGAAACGATGACAGTGTGGACGCATGACGACGTGTTGCTCCCGACTAGCGCTAGGTTATATTTTGGGGGCCTCCTTTTGGTTTCATATCAGGAGTGTTTCTCAGTATCTGGCGCAGTGATTATTCATCGCCTGCCACGAACCGATCATGCCGGCAGATACGGGTGTTTCAGAGAACACTTTCAAATTTTTTTTTGATTGCCTGTGGAAGATATGACAATTCTAGTCTACTCGAAGAGGTGGACATTACTTGCGCAAAAATTCAAATGTATATTCCACTAATTAACAAAAAATTCACTAAAGAAGTTTTTTAGCTAATTGCCTTATGACACATATTGCAAGTGGCAGATCCACTTAGAAAAAATTCTCGGGATGACACCAGGGGCCCTATAACGTAAAACTATTCCAATATGTTTCTATTCGAATCTCCTGACGTCAAATTTGCGTAACCACCAACGTGAGCACCGGGCGGTCACCCACAGGGTTGTCTGTACAGACCAATCAAACACTCTCCTCGTTCATAGGAGCTCACTTTTGTTTGCTTGAAAAACGAATAACATATTGCCTACACTGAGCGGCTTGTCGTATCTAATTGGCTGACAAGATGCGAGGAGAACGCTCAAGTGGAGAGGGATCCGCTGGGCCAGAGCCAGTGCACTGAAAATCGATAACCGGATGAAGAGGGTGGTGCCGGGGTCTGCGATTGGTCGGCTTTCCCTTACTTAGCTTGTGGTGGCTGGTCGAAAATAAAAAAAAAATTATGGAGTTTTACGTGCCAAAACCACTTTCTGATTATGAGGCACGCCGTAGTGGAGGACTCCGGAAATTTCGACCACCTGGGGTTCTTTAACGTGCATATAAATCTAAGTACACGGGCGTTTTCACATTTCGCCCCCATCGAAATGCGGCCGCCATGGCCGGGATTCGATCCCGCGACCTCGTGCTCAGCAGCCCAACACCATAGCCACTGAGCAACCACGGCGGGTAGTCGAAAATAGCGGCGGCATGCAACGGAAGCTTAAGAATGACGCTAAAACTGACCCTCAGCAAAGAAGAGTTGGCAGAATGAGGTGGTAAACGTGCCGAAAGTGCTCGAAAACGTTACACGGCCACGCAAAAAGTTTTATTATACGCAAATACACTCATGCTCTCTGGCAGGTGCGAGTAGCCAGCGTCTCAGCGATCGGCGGCAGCCATCTTTTATTCCTTTCGGAACGGGGCAGCCTGCGGCTATTCCGAAGAAAATTCAGTTTTGTTCGGCATATTAATGCATCTTTATCACGTAGACGTCACTTTGACGCGGTGAGTTTGTGCGGTTTTGTGACGTCGCGTGACAGGCAGGTGAAGTGGGTGCAGCCCGAAAACTTTTTACCAATAGCCGAGGGCTAATGGCGAACAAGGGTCGAATCAGAAATAACTGTTTTTCTTTTTCTGTTAAATCATGCATAATCAGTGTGTACACATCATATCAGTTGGGGGGCTATCGCGGTTCTCGTGACGTCGCGTGACAGACAGGTGAAGTGGGGGTGGTCGAAAAAAGTTTTTGACCAATCGTGGAGGGCTGATAGCAGAAGTGGAATAGAAAAGTTTGGAATAGTTATACGTTATAGCGCCCCAGTTTCGAAATAGTAATTCCCGAATTAATTCCCCAACTCTGCATGCAGAGAAATGTATCGACGTCCCAGTTACTTTTGTTGAGAAAATAAGTGGAAGTACAATGCATTTTTACTGCAAGTTTGACGGAGCATATCTCGTAAATGGTGTCATTCACACAACTATATTCAAGTGGAATGCCTTACAGTCTGACTCGCTAGAATTTGTAAATTGCAATATGTGCCATAAGGCAATCAGTTGAAAACATTAGTATACATTTTTGGTAATTAGTCTATTGTCTATATCAATTCTTCGTGCAAGACTGGACTAGAATTGTGCTATCTCTCATAGGCCCTTTTTTTTATCTTTGAAAGTGTTCGCTGAAACGTCTTGTATATTTTCATGAGCGTCTTGATATTTTCGTGAGCGTTATTGTCTCGAATGGGCGCTCGCGCAATCGGAGAACTCATCAATGCGATTCACTCCCAACGAAAAGCGCGCGAACCACATTTCACCGCAATTCGCAGCCTGCAAACAAGCCGACATCTCTTCAGAATTTCTACCCAGCATTCTGCGTACCCACTTATCTCTCTGATAGAGAACGGACCGGGTGCACAGATACACGCCACGTTTCAGGAGCATAAATCACGACTTCTAAGATCACTTTTTTGGCACTCAGTCCTTCGCTACCCACCATGGCTTCTGCAGGAGCCGAAAATAGAAACGTCAATAGAAGGGCTTAAAACTAAAAGCGACGTTTCCACATCAGCAGCGAAACAATTAGCGTTACATCGCCTATTTTACAAGTACCAGGAATCTATTCACCTCTACACGGACGGTTCTGTAATCATAGAACGTGCGACTGCCGCTTCTGTTATACCATCCTTACAGGTAGAGTACGCCTGTCGACTAGAACGCACGTCGTCACCAACAATAGCGCAATTAGCGGCAATTATCCAAGACACCTATTTTATCAAAACATATGAGACACCAACAAAGTGGGTAATTTGCACGGACTCCCTCTCGGCTTTAGCATCTCTTGAAAACATTGATGACAGCCAACCACGCGCACGAATAACATACACAGTACTGAACAGTTTAACTCGGGCTACTGAAATGAAACATAAAGTGATATTACAATGGCTCCCGGGACATGCTGATATAACAGGCAACAAACTAGCGGACTCGTTGGCAAAATCGGCCCATAAAGATGCAGAAATTCAACTGATCTCTTTATCACCAATGGACACGAAACGCATATTGAGAGTACTAAAGAAGGACTTGCGTATGTTAACCTGGTTTAATGAAAATACTAAGGAATCAATTCTTTACGAAGTATACCCTCAACTCAAATACCAGCTGGATGTACAACATTCTAAAAGTACCGAGACACTAATTCATCAACTGCGTCTTGGGACAGCATACACCAAACATTTCCTATATCGCATCAAACGTGCTCCTTTCCCGTATTCCTCCTGTGGCCACGACGTTGAGGATGTTCGCCATCTATACTCCTCGAATGCCCCATATATACGCGATGGAAAGACGGCAGCTAGAGCAAGAGCTACACTCCATTGATCCTCACCGGCCTTTCTCACTCGCAAAATTGCTGGGCCCATGGCCATCGAAAATAGTACAGCGAAAAGGCATTGAACGCACTTGAGCATTTTTACGAAGAAACAGGCATCCTTAACAAGTACTAGATACTGCACTGAATAATCACACGTTACTATAACTTGTTCCTATGATTTGTAATTATTAGTGCTTGTATATTATGTGTTATACTTCTTTTTGTATTCTCTGCGTGCATTATTTTAACTCTATGTAATTCCTCATCTGTCCATATGCTCATCGCAATCTACATCGCGGGTGTGTGTGTGTGTTTGTGACTTTACAAACTCATTGTCGTGGAACTTGCATTTCACTTTCATATTGTTATCTTCACGGGTGTATAGGACTGTGGACTGTGCAGTACTGTCCCTGTGACGCGATTTCTTCTCGTTTTCTTACATATTTTTGTTTTTACATTGTTGTTTCCGCTCTGAGAAAAGGAGT
This sequence comes from Dermacentor andersoni, assembly GCF_023375885.2. NCBI lineage: Eukaryota > Metazoa > Arthropoda > Arachnida > Ixodida > Ixodidae > Dermacentor > Dermacentor andersoni. Next base: position 197,040,431 of record NC_092814.1, read on the forward strand.
AGCCGTCACCATTATAATGTGACTACGTCTCTTTCTTTAATTTTCATTTCAATAAAAAAAAACAGCTACGACAGTCGCCATATGTTACGCGCATAATGTCGCAATGCGCCTGTCCTTTCTTGAAACCAGACGGGGTGTGCTTTCGAAACTGGAAGGCCAGAGGCCTTTACGCTGAAAGTACGAGACACGTCTACACTGTTGACAAAAGCCGGCTTCGCGCAGACCACAGCGTCGCCTGGTGCGGGTGGTGCGCAAATATTGGAAATATTCAACACGATTTGAACGGACCCTGCTTATTCAACGGAAAGTCATTTCGAAAATCGCCCATTTTAATTCCTCGAATATTTTGTTCACGGAATAGCGACAGCCGTCGCCGTCCACATAAACAAAGACCTATACAACTGGAGACTCTTCCAAATTATTCCGCTGCAAGGGAACCGCTGTTGTTCTGTAGACAAGTTCCTGAGTGAACACATGCACGAAATAACTTCCGTACAATATTTTCCATTCCCGGCCGCGCTTTCGGCAGCTAACGAATTTGTTGTTTGATGCTTCGGATGACGCGCTGCGTGTTGGTTTTATTATACTGTCCTTGTCGTGACACCGAGTTGTTAACGTCACTACATGCACCGAACAACGTTCACAAGTGCCTTTTCTTTTTGCCCAACGGAAAGCACGCATCCTTTATATTTCTCTTTATTTAGAAACTGGAAATAAATTCGGTGTTCGACTCCATATTCCAGGGTCAGCGTCCTCGGATGAGCGTATTCGATTCGATTCGAACATTTCGCTATGCGAACACCCCGCGTGCTCCAAATATGCGCTAATTCTAGTGAAGGGGAATTGAAGGGCGCAGTGGGCTGCTCCACTGCTGAATACAACGCAAGACCAACGTGACTACTAAACGGAATAATTCTTACCGGCGGCTAACGATCTAACTGGAAAGAAGCGTCTCCGAGAAGCGAGAACTGCCACTTCGGAGCGATGACAGGAAGCGGCGCATAGTGCCTATTGAACAACATCGTGATAAAGCGACCGAAAGTAGCTAGACAGAATAAAAAAAAGAAAGAAGATGGCGGTCTACTCGAAACCTGGATTATGCGTGCCTCAGTAAAATAAATTAACCTTTCTATCCCAAATGAGATTTTCTGTCAAATGTCACGTTACTGCGGTGCGCTATAGCACTCTTGGAAAGTTTGGGTAAAAATCTCAAAGCGATTCACGCAAATCTGCCCTTCCAGTGAACAGACTAAACCATCTGAAGTTGAGCGCGCAGCGTAAGCTGAAGGTTCCTGAAGTAAAAAAATAAGTGAGTGACTGTCATTTGACTGTCTTCTTTTTTATTGGTATTGAGTAAATTACTGCGTATTATCTTGGCTCAATAAATGAAATTTTGATGAGATTTCTTGACTTCTTCCACACTGCAACCTGGTAAACAATAGCATCCAAGGGACGCGTACACTTGCAGCTTTACATACAGTTTCACTTTATTTATTTATTTATTTATTTATTTATTTATTTATTTATTTATTTATTAGTTTTCCGCTTCTACCACGCAGCACGCGCGTCCACTTAATGTCTTTTCTCGGGCGTGCAACTTTATGGCATTTCGCCGTTCCCATTGCGCATCTCACGGGGAAAATGAAATAAGGAAATAAGAAGGCATCTGCGTATTCCCAGCGCGCACAGGGACAACGCATCTGGACAAACAAAAACGATGAGCCAGAGGAGTTAAGCCGATTTAGTGTCTGCGGGATACGCGTACGCTTTTGTGCGACCAATTTTGCTTGTCGGCCACCGAGACTCTAGTCTAGTCCACATGGTTCTGAGAGCAATTTTCCTCTGACTCAGTGAACAAACTCCTCGTATTTGGCGGCTCCCCAGACGAGACGATCAATTGTGACCGCGTTCAGCTCCAATACCAGTCACCATTTCACCAACGCACACTAATGAGTGATTTTGCGCGTTTTGCGCGTGTAATATTTTGTTTCAGCTTCTGCATTTTTACTCACTTTCCCGTCTGCACTTGCTTCAACATGCCGCTAAACAATTACTGTTTTATTATTACTGGCATCATATCTCTGTCGCTACTGTTTTTAATATATTCTAGTTCTCTCATTGCACGTTAGACTCGGGGGAACCTTCATTCGTCCTATTTCCATCCAGTCTGTCTTGAAATCGCACTGCATTACTTCTTCACTGCTGCGGTGCCAAGTACCTTTAGAAAGAATGGCGCCTGCCACGGGGCTTATATTCGCTTCAGTAGCTGCATTTCGATTTTTTGTCCGACGAAGCGTACGTGTAGACTATTAAGGTTCACTTCGTGCGGCAATGGATGGAACGGATGCCAAACGCCTGAGACACGACGTGTCTAATCGTCACGCTTGTCAACATGAAAGGACTTGTCCGTTGGGTGTGTGCGACGGGATTATGGGCGGAATGTGTATATCCTACTGTCCTACGTTCAACCTCTCTATGCCAAGGAGTGGGCACACCCCCCATATATATATATATTGCCACATCCTATATGGTCGCCGCGGGTATGTGCCAGGCGATCAGAACGACGCTGAAGTGGCGCGCGAGTGGGAAAACAGAGACTACAACGACGTCGCGTTGACTGCTCTCATAAAAGTGCTTTTACACGTCCTCTACGCCGGCTTTCCCGTCTCCTACTAGGCTGCGACAATATATATATATATATATTGCTGCGCGACCGGCGGCTCGAGTCACATTGCGTGTAATCGCGGGCTTCACGCTCGGACAAACACTTCTATAGAGCTCGTATTGAGCAACAGAAAGCTGTACCGGGAGTTTCTAATATTGCTCTAGAAGTTTATCATTGAGAATATTCATCTAATTAACATAATTGAGAATTAACACTAATTATCTAATCAGGGGAATGCAAAAAAATAATCTGAGTATCTCCAAGCGATGGCAAACAACATTACCTTGGTTCTCTCCAGCTACGTAGCATTTGCATATGTTAAAGTCTGGCTCAAATTAAGTGAAACATCCCGTATACTTCTTTGCAATTCCAATTATTCTCCACGGTTTTGTATATCACCCCCGATGAAGGCCATAAGGTGGGACGTCACCAAAGGTCAAGTTAACATGTGCGAACAGCCCGTATACCGATTGTGATAAGGCGTGAGAAAAACTGGCCAGCCTCTATACGCAATGCCTCAAGACCTCGAGCGTACCGGAATCTTGGAAGAACGCTAACATAATCCTAATCCATAAGAAAGGCGACGCCAAAGACTTGAAAAATTATAGACCGATCAGCTTACTGTCCGTTGCCTACAAAGTATTTACTAAGGTAATTGCAAATAGAATCCGGAACACCTTAGACTTCCGTCAACCAAAGGACCAGGCAGGATTCCGTAAAGGCTACTCAACAATAGATCATATTCACACTATCAATCAGGTGATAGAGAAATGTGCGGAATATAACCAACCATTATATATAGCTTTCATTGATTACGAGAAAGCGTTTGATTCAGTCGAAACCTCAGCAGTCATGGAGGCATTGCGGAATCAGGGTGTAGACGAGCCGTATGTAAAAATACTGAAAGATATCTATAGCGGCTCCACAGCCACTGTACTCCTCCATAAAGTAAGCAACAAAATCCCAATAAAGAAAGGCGTCAGGCAGGGAGATACGATCTCTCCAATGCTATTCACAGCGTGTTTACAGGAGGTATTCAGAGACCTGGATTGGGAAGAATTGGGGATAAGAGTAAATGGAGAATACCTTAGTAACTTGCGCTTCGCTGATGATATTGCCTTGCTTAGTAACTCAGGGGACCAACTGCAATGCATGCTCACTGATCTGGAGAGGCAGAGCAGAAGGGTGGGACTAAAAATGAATCTGCAGAAAACTAAAGTAATGTTTAACAGTCTCGGAAGGGAACAGCAGTTTACGATAGGTAGCGAGGCACTGGAAGTGGTAAGAGAATACATCTACTTAGGACAGGTAGTGACTGCTGATCCAGATCACGAGAGTGAAATAATCAGAAGAATAAGAATGGGCTGGGGTGCGTTTGGCAGGCATTCGCAGATCATGAACAGCAGGTTGCCATTATCCCTCAAGAGAAAAGTGTATAACAGCTGTGTCTTACCAGTACTCACGTACGGGGCAGAAACCTGGAGGCTTACGAAAAGGGTTCTACTTAAATTGAGGACGACGCAACGAGCTATGGAAAGAAAAATGATAGGTGTAACGTTAAGGGATAAGAAAAGAGCAGATTGGGTGAGGGAACAAACGCGCGTTAATGACATCTTAGTTGAAATCAAGAAAAAGAAATGGGCATGGGCAGGACATGTAATGAGGAGGGAAGATAACCGATGGTCATTAAGGGTTACGGACTGGATTCCGAGGGAAGGGAAGCGTAGCAGGGGGCGACAGAAAGTTAGGTGGGCAGATGAGATTAGGAAGTTTGGAGGGTCAACATGGCCACAATTAGTACATGACCGGGGTAGTTGGAGAAGTATGGGAGAGGCCTTTGCCCTGCAGTGGGCGTAATCAGGCTGATGATGATGATGATGATGATGAAGTAGAAAACAGCCGATACTGTAAATTCTTATTGCTTCAGGTTTACATGCCGTCTACAGATTTGCAATAGACAAAAATTGTTAATCTGGACCCAACCCGTGTACGCTGTAACCAAGCGCAGGTACCGGTGAATAATACGGAGCTGCGTTTTATATAAGCCACTGAAGTTGTATACTGCTGAAATTGCTGCAGAGCCTATTTGTAGACTTTAGTATACACATAGTGTATACCTCCGCATTTGTTGACCACAGGATATGATCTACGTAGTCACTCTCGGCAATCCCAAGACAGGTTTGAGGGAGACAGTCTTCCTTCACCCGTCAAAGTTGGCCACGTCCGCCATCCAGTTTCTTTCCGAACTCTGGGAGCTGCCGCTCCCTTGTTGCGGCAATGGATGAAGAAGCCCTCGAAGATCTTCCTAGAGCCAAGCCATCACATGGGGTCGCGTCCAGGAAACGTGGAAATGCGTCAAGTGACACGGACAGCGAGGCAACCAAGTTGTACTCGCACAGCGTCGACTCGTCGGACGACGATTTCACACTTGTCATGAGCCGAACCACAAAAAGAAGACTGCTACGGAGGACATTGTCGCCAAGTTTCTCCACCGTGAAGACAAAACCACAGCGCTGGCCATACACTATGCTCTTCATGCCTGTGGACCCAGTTTCCAATCTGCCACTCCTAAACAGGCAAGTCCTTTCTGCGTTTCTTGAGGGAATCGCGCCAAACGAGATAAAGGACGTGAGAATAAACGCACGGAAGAATGTCCTTGCAGCAGATGTTCTACACCGTAGTGCACCGTAGACACCGTAGTGCACCGTACACCGTAGCCTGCGGCACGTAACGGAGATCGACAAAGTACAAGTGCGATCCATGATACCTACAGGCTGCAATCGCACTGTCGGCGTCATTTATGATGTCGATATTTCTATACCAACCAACGACTTACCGATATTAATAAAGCCAACTATAGAAGGCACTCTTATCACGCACATCACAAGACTTGGCAACACACGTTGCCTGAAGCTGTGGTTTGAGGGAGACAGTCTTCCCTCACACGTCAAAGTTGGCCACGTACGCCATCCAGTCCGCCCATACGTACCGAAGCCCCTATAATACTAAAAATGCTGCAAGACGGGACACGTAAAAAGGTGTATGTAGGAATTACCTCGTGTGCCCACGGTGCGCTGAATCTCATTCAGCAGATGTCTGCCGCGCAACTGTGTTAAAGTGCCCTAACTGCCATGGTACTCATGAGGCCTCATCCAATGATTGCCCGCGGGTGAGGAACGAGCGCGCAGTACTCAAACGTATGGTACGGGACCATTCAACACACAGAGAGGCTGCCGCTACTCTCAGGCGACGACGACATCGCCACCGAAGAGCATCACGAAGAGTTACATCCACTGAAAGATATACACCATCTTCCAGCAAAGCGGCTACCGTATCAACGCCGACTTCCACAATGACAGACACTGCGAAAACGAAGAAAGGGGCAAGACGCGCACCTCCTAAAAAGTGGCGTACACTTCCACGAACACAACCTTCATCGGAGTCACATCAAATTGCGCCGCCCTCAATGACCTCACGAACCGCGGATGCGACGACGACTGAGGATCGCCAAGTCATTGTGATGCTGAAGTCACTTATGGACGCCATGCGCATTCTACTGAACAACATGAACACCCCGTCGGCACAGAGCGCACTGCAGGTGCTCGACACTTTGAGTCCTGTGCTTGCGGCTCTAGGGTAAAACCACGGCTCGAGAATTGCCGTCGTTTTAAGAGGAGGTCAAGAATGCATCTGTCTTTCAGTGGAACGCCAGAGGGCTTAGGTCACGCATGTCCGACTTTAGACAGTTTGTCTTTACGCACCAAGTCCCCATTATCGTGATTTGCGAGCCCAACCTGTCAGCTCCTATCAGACTGTCCGGGTATGAGTGCTTTATCTCCTCTACCCACGGAGACTACAGCAAGGTTGTTTTGTTTATACGCCGTGACTTGACTTATGTACATCATCCAGTGCCTCCTGACGAAGCATATAAATACGTTTGCTCAACAGGGAAGAAGAAAAAGCTCACGTTCACATTTCTTGGAGCCTATTTATGTCCAACAAGCCGTCTAGATTGTGAGCGCTTACGGGGAATTTTCACAACGACTCCACAGCCGTGAGTGCTCACTGGGGACTTTAACGCCCACCATTACACATGGGGAAGCTCCAAAGTGAACTCTAGAGGCAGAACGTTGCTGTCCTTTGCCTATAACCTTGAATTTTGCCTGTCAAATGATGGAAGCCCTACTTATCTGCGTGGATCAGCGTATAGTAGCTGCTTGGACCTTACCTTCTTTTCACGTTCGCTTTCGAGAAGAGTGCACTGGTTTTCAGATTTAGAAACGTGGGGTAGCGACCACATCCCAACATATTTGAAGATCGAAGGTTTGACTAGCTCCAAGTCCTCCAGAACCGTCCAGTGCACCGATTGGCCTAAATACAATATAATAATGGAAGACTGTTGTCGTGACCTCCTATAACCTACAGGGCGCGATAAAGGATGCCATACAAACAACCACGCTCTCGCTTTCGAAGAGCTCTTCCCGCACCGATTTCGACATCGAACTAGCAAAACTTCGAGCAATTCGCCGTCGTGTGGAGCGAAGATATAGACGAACGAAGTCCAATTATGATTTGAGATTGGCTAGACGAACCCAAAAGAAAACACAGCGTCACATGAACAAGCTGGCTTCGCGACAATGGGTATCTTTTGCGAGTCCCTGGATCCACGAAATCCTTTGTCGCTTATGTGGAGGACTGTTCATGGCCTTCGCACAACCTCTGGTCAGCGCCACCCGTTTAAATCTCTGGCACTCCATCTACAATGTAGAGATATTGACGTCGCTTAATCTTTCTGCAGAAAGATTGCTGGCGAAGCAAATTCCGATAGGACGGGCACGGGAACGCTCGACCACCCACTGTTCTCACGTAATCCCCGCATGGAATGCCTTTTTTCTATGGAAGAACTAGAAGCTGCGCTGGCTTTGTGCAGGCATTCTTCAGCGCCAGGACCTGACGGCATTACGTACCGTGCCCTGTGTAACCTAGGAGACCAAGCTCGGAAGGCACTCTTGCTCCTGTACAACGACTCCTGGCAGACGGGTACGGTTCCGCAAGAATGGAAGTCGACTGGCCTCATTCCGCTTCTCAAGCTGGCAAGTCACCTTTGGACATTTCCTCATACCGTCCGATCGCACTTGCCAGCTGTATCGGAAAAACAATTGAAAGAATGATTTTAACACGTCTGGAATGGTACTTAGAGTACTATGAAATCTACCCAGATGCTATGGCCGGATTCAGACGTGGCCGTCCGTCAACAGACAACGTTGTGGACTTGATAACATTCTTGCAACACCAAAAGGCCTGTAACCGACTATCTGCTGCTCTGTTTCTAGACGTTAAGGGGCTTATGATAATGTCACACATGAAGCCATGCTTAGCACGTTAGAAGCCGTCGGACTTGGTGGTGAGATATATATGTGGGTGTGCAGCTACTTACAGAGGAGACCATTCTACGTGTACACAGAAAATGGCCCGACATCCAAGCATTACGGTAGCCGAGGACTCCCTCAAGGCGGAGTGCTTAGCCCGACTCTTTTCAATCTCACCCTCTGTGGATTAGTTGACAACCTGCCAAGCACCGTACGACTTTCCATCTATGCGGAAGACATATGCATTTGGGCATCAGGTGTGACACGAGTTCAGCTTCGCGCTCGACTTCAGAAGGCAGCCACAATGACATCTTGCTACCTTCGTGAACAAGGACTTGAAATTTCATGCGGGAAGTGCGCAAGGGTAGCATTCACGAGGAAGCGAATGTCTGCTTACGGCGTATCTATTAACGGGCAACTTATACCATTCAGCAGAAGTCACAGGTTCTTGGGAGTCGTAATTGACAGAGACCTATCTTGGACTCCGCACGTGAATTACGTGAAAAAGCGGCTGACCTCTGTCAGCCGACCTCTGTCACCTGTTCAGGTTCCTTGCAGGAAAAGGTTGAGGAGTAGCTATACACGCTATGTTACAGCTGTACATGGCGTTGTTCGTTGGTTTCCTGCGATACAGCCTGCCTGGAATATCCAGCACCTGCAAGACTAACCTGCGTATGATTCAGAGTATTCAAGCCCAAGCCCTTAATATATGCCTTGGCTTACCACGCAGTGCATCAACGGCTGAAACCATTGCCCTTGCGCAGGATTACCCAATCACGACGCACATTACCGTTGAGACAATGCGTATGCATCTCAGGCATTATGCTAGGACCCCTTCCCACCACATGGCGAGCCTCACTGCTGCAAGGCCCCGCTCGACATTTAGCGGTATTATCAGTGCACATCGTGCGTCGTTTACTTCAGGGTACGCACCTGCGGCCAACCCAGTGTTTCCTCCGTGGTGTTTGAGCCGTCCACAAGTATATATAATGATTCCAGGACTACAGAAGAAGATAGATATACCGGCCCCTGCTCTAAAGCAGCTGAGCTTACTTCTTTTGCATGAGAACTACAGCAACCACGTGCACATCTATACCGATGGATCGACTACGTCGTGCAGTTCTGCTGGTGCCGTGGTTATGCCAAAGCAAAGAATGACACTGCGGTTCAAGACATCGCATGTCACGACCTCACCGGCGGCAGAACCAACGGCCCTGCGTCGAGCACTGGAATTCATTGATTCTGAAAGACCTACAAAATGGGCTGTGTTCTGTGATTCAAAACCGACATTACAGTGCATGCAGTCAGTTCTCCGACACGGACGCCATGACCAATTGACATACGAAGTCGCAAAACTTTACCATCACGTCCAACAAAAAGGTCATGAGGTCGTTTTTCAATGGGTACCTGGCCATTGTGGAATCAGTGGAATGATTCCGCCGATAACGCTGCTCGCACAGCACATCAAGAAGAGCACAGCGTTCCCATTTCACTTTCGAGGACAGACGCCGCAAGGCAGCTTCGACACCTGGCACGCAGTCTCACGCTGGCCGAGTAGAACTCGCCAAACTTACGACTTACACGACTGCATCGACTAAACCCCTCCCTGCAACTCCGACCTCCACTCGGACTTCTTCGACGTGAAGCTACGCTTCTCTGTCGCCTTTGGTTAGGAGTTGCCTTCACAAAGGCATACTCTACATTAATTGGAATGACTGACAGTGCAGCATGCGAGGTCTGTGGCACCGAAGAAAACATCGACCACCTGCTGTGCGATACACCCCAGAGAGACAAGAACTTGCCAAAGCTTTCCAAAAACTGGACAATCGGCCGCTTTCTATGCAGGTGTTGCTGGAACACCGCCCCCATCACCCGTCGGCCCATAAAGCGGTGAAGGCGCTTTTGTGCTTCTTAGGGACGACGGGCTTGTGCGACCATCTGTGACTATTAATGCAATTTCTGTAAGACCACACACGTCAGCGAACTCACCGCAATTTCCTTCTTTCCTTCCCTCCTCTCTCTCTCCCTGTTATCTTTGTTTCTCCTTGCCCATTCCCCCGGTGTAGGTTAGCCAACCCGACGTTATTCTGGTTAACCTCCATGCCTTCTACTTATCCCTTTCCCTCCCTCCTCCCAAGACAGTCTTCGCAGTTGTCACAGTATGACTTTTGCGGCAGTAGAATAAAGAAAGCAAAACACCGATCCAATTGTGATAATAGATGGTATGAACGCCAACTTTAGCTACAAGTGGATTCCAAACAGGCATCAAGCAAAGAGCACAGAGACTGGTAATGTTTGTAGCTGACAAAGCGGATTTTGTGAGTGTGCGATGAACCGATGTCGCGCATATGGTGTGCGCGTTGCGTGTCGTCTGATTCTGAGATAATTTTCACATTGTCTTCATATCTCGGCTGCATCACTAACATCGCGCAGTTTTTCGTTGACTGATATCCTGCACTATAAACTCATCAAAGTTTCTCACTCGCTTAAAATATGTGCCAAATTCGCTGAGCCCAACCTGTATTTCGCAGACGGTATGCCTGCGCGGCCACGCATATGAGTACCTCATTGCCGTACTGATTGCTTTGACCTATCATCGGAGCGGAAAATTAGCACTAACGTACGTGCGGGCATCACATTTGGCGGTACGCTGGAAGATATGCTACAAATGCGCTGTGTTACTCATCGTCGCTGGCGATAATGCAAGCGCCTGAAGGGCCCTGTAACGGCTTTTACAAACAGCGCATTCATCCATGTGGCCGTTCCAGTCTCATACGATAGCCCACAGCATTTGCAATACAACCTTCCAGCGCTTTTCCTTCGGTCATGAAAAAAGGATGAAAAATGAAAAAGAAAAGCAACCCGTTCCGGCGCGCATGGCGCGCAGAGAGAGAAAGAGAAAGGGGCAAAAAAAAAAAGAAAAAGGAAAAGGCGCTCACACTCATGGAGGAAGGAAACTGAGGAGAGACCCTACACCCTCCGCGCGCTAGGAGAAAAGTGTGGAGGAAATGACGTAGTAGGTTCTCCTCTTTTTTGCTGATTTTTTATTTCTTTGCCGTGGCGGCCTCGCCTTTCGGGCCACAATGGCGGCTTTGTTTTGGTTCTGTGCGCTCACACGTGTTGCTCCGTAGGTTTTGTACCGTGGCAAAGGCGCTGTGCGGGCAGGTTTGCCTTGGTCTCCGTGTTTTGTTGCGCTGCGTTGGCTGGACCGTGCTCTCCTGGATTTTGCTGTGGCCAGGTGGGACACGAGGAACTAAAGTTCGTGAAATGAACGCGCATGCAACGCTGTACGCATTGTACCGCACCACGGCAATGGCAACGGACGAAGGAATATCCGCGGGAAATATTGCCCTCTTTGGCGGAATCATGCTAGCGTGCTAACAATTGTTTAGTATGGCTGCGGAGCGCGCGCGTCCGAGCACCACGGTTGCGCGCAGCGTGGCCTGGTTTCGCGAGAAATGTAAACAAGAGAGGAGAGCTGGCCCGATAGGCGGAGCAACGCCATGAGCAACGCCAACTTCCGGCTTCACTTTAGCTTCGCAAAGAGTGACGTCAGGGCCTCACCTGAGTTTCCTTCCTCCGTGCTCACACTCCTCGGAGCGCGCACGCCCGGCGCGCGGAGCTCATGCGCATGCGCGTCGGTGCGCCGTTTGTCCGCGTCAGTTTGAATTCTCAACGGGTGTGCCAGGCACGTAAACACTTGTAGAGGTGCGCGGTGTCAGCCTGAACGATGGTGTCTGTGTACGCGTGTCTTCTTTGTGGCATCACACATCAACCACACTGAACGGTAAACTTTAGTAAAGATGTTTTGCGTCAATAGATTGTGATTAGGTAAGCGCGTTTCGTGGCGCAAACCGGCTGCGTGTAGCGTAGGGGACCCGGGTATAGTGTCGGTTTGTCGTTGACATGATTTGATAACGCGCTCTTGTTCTCGCTTCTACGATACGGTATGTTTTACGGCAAGTGATCGCTCGGGCTTGTTGATTTTAGCGTTACAGTTGATGTGCGTAAAAAAGGAAGTACACCATGGTTTAACTTGATGCTGAGCTGCCACTAAGCGGATTGTGTGTGTTGAGCAGCCAGTGTGGCAGATCTCATTTCGTGGCCCTTGATCCGGCCGCGATGAATGCTGCGCCGCATATGTAGTGAAATTCTCGTGACATGCTTTACGTATATATCTCGAAATTGTGTTAGAATAAAGAATTTTCAAACAGACACGTATAGTTGTATAACTGCTAGCGTACTCGGATGAAGGCCCGTGTTTGTGGGGCATGCTGCAGCAGTGTGTGCGCTGCCGTTTTCGTATAGTTTAATAGCAGCAGTATTTTTAAGCTTCCTGGCAACCAATCTAAATAATTTTGGTTAGTTACCCCAAGCAAAACACGAGACTTGAAGAAATATGTAGCAGAAACATCTAGATTCACCCTATCTAAATATAAGCAACCACAAACGCTTTTGGAGCATGAGACCTGCGATAAGCTCAGTTACTCGCAGCATCGCAACTTAGGCGAAAAAAATTAGAGAACAATAAATTAGTCGCTCCGGGAGGCACCTTTACACGTTTTAAACTGGAGGCATTGCGCTTGACGGTAGTTAGAAGTTTTTTTTTTTTTTTGTCTCTTTTATAAACAGTTTAGCAGCAGAAGGTATCTTTCGGGCTATATGAAAAGCGTTACACGCCTTTCGATGCTTCGGCGTTATGCAGTTTACGTGCTGTTAATCACTAGGCAGCTGCTGGCGCAGATTCGCACTGTGCCAGTCGTGCATGGTATGAAGCCCTTGTCGTGCGTAATAAGTGGTCCGGTTTTCATTACTGTTGCATTTAGTGCCGTCGTCTTGGACAGACTCTATAATATATGCGCGGTACAAAAGAAAAAAATAGCCAGATTATCAATTTGGTGGTGTTTTCTTTGTAGATAACGCACATATTATTCAAATAATTTAGTGGACATTGCACTTGTTCTACCCTTATCAACACACCTAAGATATCGTAACATGTTTTAGTTGGTAAGTAACCTTATCAATACGTCCCCATTCATATGCATTCTACTGAAAGTGTATCAAATGTATTCATCTCGAAGCATGAGAAAAGAGACATTGGATACTGTTCTAAGCGAAAATAAATTGCAATTCTTAACGTGATTGTTCATAACTGCAGTCACTATGTTGAGCATGTTCGTTCAGCACGGGCATATTTCATTAACACCTGAAAAATGTGCACAGTCCAGCCGGGTATCCTTGTTTCAACAATTATTATTATAGGAATCGTCTGGGATTCTCGCATTTCTTTTATTTTTATAAGTACACTGTGTATCACATGAACATGTCTTGATACGAAACGTACCGTTGCTGGCACCGGCGACCACTACGGTTGTCTAACTGCTTATCATACTGTAGTATAACAAAACGTCATAATGGTACCGATTCATATTGCCGTGTAGTCTAGTCAGAGGTAAACAAAGGTAACTAGAGGCAGAAGTGGTGAGAGCAAATTAGATAGAAAACTACTATTGAACCTAAAAATAACTCATTGAATAGTTTTCCCTTACCTTGTTGCATTTGCTTTACGTGTGTGTCTCTGTGTCCTTGTCTTCCGTGCTGTACTTGTGTGGCGACCAATTACGAACTTGCCCAAGCCCTTGTCAGCTTTATTAAACAAGGGATTTAAGTCAGTTCGATCTAATACTGCATGTCAAGTGACTGATGTGTTATTCGTTTTATCTAAATATTATGGACTGGCAGTACTTGGCAAGCATTAAATCACAATATTTTTTTATCGCACTTAAGCTGCGGGCGTCATAGATTGACAGAAAATTTTCATGAACATAGCCAGGGAAGGCTTGGAAAAAATCGTGAAATTTTAAAATGACCACATAGGTATGCTGTCTTGTTATATGTCATACAAAGTTTCCAGAGAATCTCTCTGGTAAATATATTTTTGAAACGTTTCACCTCATAAAAATTTCAGGGAAATTTGCTGTTATTGAAAAAAAATGAAAGTCAACCACACTGACATGGCATTTCTTACTGAACTTATCTTTTTTTTGCGTTAACTAAAAGTCCTGAACCTCGAAACCCTAGAAAAGATTTTCATCTTTGAAAGCACCTTTTTTCTTTTATTGAGATGAATATTAGGAGAGGTTGGCGCCTTTATGATGGCACCGGCTACTCCTTGTCACTTGGCAAAGGAAACAAATTTGCGTAAAATGGGAGAATAGCGACACAAAATATGGCACTCAGTAGAACACTGGATGAATAAAAAATATACAGTCCAACAGTACATTACATAATTTACCGTAATAGAATTCATTCTAACTATAGTATCAGTTCTGTTTCCTAGGAGGTGCATGTCTGTCGTGCCATGACACAAAGTGCTCGCGTGGTGCTCATATGGTATACCTAACTTGGAAACCTGTTAGCATGCCCAAGAGGCCTCATTACCATATCAATACAATCAATCCATCTGCCTTCTGTTGAAGTTATAACCAAAGACCCATTCATTTCATCATCATCAGCCTAGTTACGCCCACTGCAGGGCAAAGGCCTCTCCCATACTTCTCCAACTGCCCCGGTCATGTACTAATTGTGGCCATGTTGTCCCTGCAAACGTCTTAATGTCATCTGCCCACCTAACTTTCTGCCGCCCCCTGCTACGCTTCCCTTCTCTTGGAATCCAGTCCGTAGCTCTTAGTGACCATCGGTTATCTTCCCTCCTCATTACATGTCCGGCCCATGCCCATTTCTTTTTCTTGATTTCAACTAGGATGTCGTTTACCCGCGTTTGTTGCCTCACCCAATCTGCTCTTTTCTTATCCCTTAAGGTTACACCCATCATTCTTCTTTCCATAGCTCGTTGCGTCGTTCTCAATTTCAGCAGAACCCTTTTCGTAAGCCTCCAGGTTTCTGCCCCATATGTGAGTACTGGTAACACACAGCTGTTGTACACTTTCCTTTTGAGGGATAGTGGCAACCTACTGTTCATGATTTGAGAATGCCTGCCAAACGCACCCCAACCCAGTCTTATTCTTCTGGTTATTTCAGTCTCATGATCCGGATCCGTGGTCACTACCTGCCCTAAGTAGATGTATTCCCTTACCACTTCCAGTGTTTCGCTACCTATCGTAAACTGCTGTTCTCTTCCGAGACTGTTAAACAGTACTTTAGTTTTCTGCAGATTAATTTTCAGACCCACCCTTCTGCTTTGTCTCTCTAGGTCAGTGAGCATGCATTGCAATTGGTCTCCTGAGTTACTAAGCAAGGCAATATCATCAGCGAATCGCAAGTTGCTAAGGTATTCTCCATCAACTTTTATCCCCAATTCTTCCCACTCCAGGCCTCTGAATACCTCTTGTAAACATGCTGTGAATAGCATTGGAGATATCGTATCTCCCTGTCTGACGCCTTTCTTTATAGGGATTTTGTTGCTTTCTTTGTGGAGGACTACGGTGGCTGTGGAGCCGCTATTGATATCTTCCAGTATTTTTACATATGGCTCATCTACACCCTGGTTCCGTAATGCCTCCATGACTGCTGAGGTTTCGACTGAATCAAACGCTTTCCCGTAATCAATGAAAGCTATATATAAGGGTTGGTTATATTCTGCACATTTCTCTATCACTTGATTGATAGTGTGAATATGGTCTATTGTTGAGTAGCCTTTACGGAATCCTGCCTGGTCCTTTGGTTGACAGAAGTCTAAGGTGTTCCTGATTCTATTTGCGATTACCTTAGTAAATACTTTGTAGGCAACGGACAGTAAGCTGATCGGTCTATAATTTTTCAAGTCTTTGGCGTCCCCTTTCTTATGGATTAGGATTATGTTAGCGTTCTTCCAAGATTCCGGTACGCTCGAGGTTATGAGGCATTGCGTATACAGGGTGGCCAGTTTCTCTAGAACAATCTGACCACCATCCTTCAACAAATCTGCTGTTACCTGATCCTCCCCAGCTGCCTTCCCCCTTTGCATAGCTCCTAAGGCTTTCTTCACTTCTTCTGGCGTTACCTGTGGGATTTCGAATTCCTCTAGGCTATTCTCTCTTCCACTATCGTCGTGGGTGCCACTGGTACTGTATAAATCTCTATAGAACTCCTCAGCCACTTGAACTATCTCGTCCATATTAGTAACGATATTGCCGGCTTTGTCTCTTAACGCACACATCTGATTCTTGCCTATTCCTAGTTTCTTCTTCACTGTTTTTAGGCTTCCTCCTTTCCTGAGAGCCTGTTCAATTCTATCCATATTATAGTTCCTGATGTCCGCTGTCTTACGCTTGTTGATTAACTTAGAAAGTTCTGCCAGTTCTATTCTAGCTGTAGGATTAGAGGCTTTCATACATTGGCGTTTCTTGATCAGATCTTTCGTCTCCTGCGATAGCTTACTGGTTTCCTGTCTAACGGCGTTACCACCGACTTCTATTGCGCACTCCTTGATGATGCCCATGAGATTGTCGTTCATTGCTTCAACACTAAGGTCCTCTTCCTGAGTTAAAGCCGAATACCTGTTCTGTAGTTTGATCCGGAATTCCTCTAGTTTCCCTCTTACCGCTAACTCATTGATTGGCTTCTTGTGTACCAGTTTCTTTCGTTCCCTCCTCAAGTCTAGGCTAATTCGAGTTCTTACCATCCTGTGGTCACTGCAGCGTACCTTGCCGAGCACGTCTACATCTTGAATGATGCCAGGGTTCGCGCAGAGTATGAAGTCGATTTCATTTCTAGTCTCACCATTCGGGCTCCTCCACGTCCACTTTCGGCTAACCCGCTTGCGGAAAAAGGTATTCATTATACGCATATTATTCTGTTCTGCAAACTCTACTAATAATTCTCCTCTGCTATTCCTAGAGCCTATGCCATATTCCCCCACTGACTTGTCTCCAGCCTGCTTCTTGCCTACCCTGGCATTGAAGTCGCCCATCAGTATAGTGTATTTTGTTTTGACTTTACCCATCGCCGATTCTACGTCTTCATAAAAGCTTTCGACTTCCTGGTCATCATGACTAGATGTAGGAGCGTAGACCTGTACAACCTTCATTTTGCACCTCTTATTAAGTTTCACAACAAGACATGCCACCCTCTCGTTAATGCTATAGAATTCCTGTATGTTACCAGCTATTTCCTTATTAATCAGGAATCCGACTCCTAGTTCTCGTCTCTCCGCTAAGCCCCGGTAACACAGTACATGCCCGCTTTTTAGCACTGTATATGCTTCTTTTGTCCTCCTAACCTCACTGAGTCCTATTATATCCCATTTACTACCCTCTAATTCCTCCAACAACACTGCTAGACTCGCCTCACTAGATAGCGTTCTAACGTTAAACGTTGCCAGGTTCAGATTCCAATGGCGGCCTGTCCGGAGCCAGGTATTCTTAGCACCCTCTGCAGCGTCACAGATCTGACCGCCGCCGTGGTCAGTTGCTTCGCGGCTGCTGGGGACTGAGGGCCGGGGTTCGATTGTTGTATTCATATAGGAGGTTGTGGCCAAGTACTGCACCAGGGTGGCCAATCCTGCTCTGGTGAGAGAGTGCGTTACCGGTTCTGGTCACCGGGATCAGGCCGCACTCCAGGCCTGTTTGTGCAATTTTCTCAACACACGGTTTTTTTTTTTTTTGTATTTTCCGGTGGAGAATAGCGCGGCACCGGGATTTGAATCACGGGCCTCTTGCACTGGAGACGGATACTCTACCGTCCCCGTAGGAGTTAAATTAAAAATTAATTTATGGGGTTTTACGTGACAAAACCACTTTCTGATTATGCACGCCGTAGTGGAGGACTCCGAAAATTTCGACCACCTGGGGTTCTTTAACGTGCACTTAATTCTAAGTACACGGGTGTTTTCGCATTTCGCCCCCATCGAAATGCGGCCGCCGTGGTCGGGGTCCGATCCCGCGACCTCGTGCTCAGCAGTCTAACACCATAACCACTGAGCAACCACGGCGGGTCCCGCAGGAGTTGTACGCCTCATTTAACCTACAGTGGTGCCCTACTTGGTCAGTCAAGGTGGACCAATCTGAGCTCGGTTATACCGCATGGATGGCACTCGGCTAGAGAACCTCGTATTTATGACCTGCACATGTGAGGCCTTACATACTTGAAGATATATATCTATTTTTTTTTTTTTTTTTTAGGAGGGTAGGAGAAAGACATTTAAATGTATATTAAGCAAAATAAATTACAATATTTGGCATGATACTGTGAATACTCCAGTCCCGTCTTCTGAGCATATCGCTCTGCACGGGCATACTTAACTACTAGCCAAAAAAATGTACAGACAGTCCAACTGTGTAACGTTTCAGCAATAAATATAGAGATCATTGGGATAAGTAGATTAATGCATCATATATGAACTTGTCATAAAAGGGAACACAATGTTGCTGGCATGAGCAGCAGTTGTGATTTTTTAATTGTTCACTATACCATAAAATAAAACATTGTATAATGGCACTGATTTGTATTGACAAGCAGCCATTAGTCATAGTTAAACCGCATGAAGTATTGACTTATGTGGTTTGAGCAAATATATTAAGCTGCTTAATGAACATACAAGGAATACACACTTATTTTTGTCTCATATTGCTGCATCTACTTATTTGCAGCATACACCTGCATCACCTTTGGGTCTAATGACAGAAAGGTCAAGGCCAGCCTGGCGACCCTGCTTGCCAAGGGGAAGTAGTGTAAATATTTAGTCTCTTTCCTTAATAGCATAAGGCATGTATTTTAAGAAATTCATCTATTATATCGCGCAATAAAAACAGTTAATTCATTGCCGGTGCATTTGTTTTCTTTCTTGCACTGCATGATTCAGCACTCAATTCTTTCTGTTTATGCAACATATATGAGAGTACAGCTGGTTCAGGAGCATTATTAGTCTACTAACGTTAACGCATAAGTGAAGATGAAAAGCAACAGGTGCAGATGCATAAATACATTAAAAATTTTATTGCTACCATATGTAAACAAAAAGGTAACCTAACTTGTAGATAGCAGATAGCTATGGACTTATGGCCTTATACACTCTTCGTATACTTGTCTATAAAATGTCTGTGTCTATAGATTAATGAAAATTCATGTTTGTTGACAAATGTCTGCAGAATATCATAGAAAAAAGTGTATAGGATTATATAGTTCTGTTTTGGTAGACTGAAGTCTATAGAACGTCTATAGACTATCTATAGACATTTTATAGACTTAGTCTACAAAAGTAGAACTGTATCACCCTATATGCTTTTGTCTATAAACGTTCTGCAAACATTTGTATCAAACATAAATTTTCATTAATCTATAGACAGTCTTTAGACTCAGACTTTTTATAGACTGGTCTATAAAAAGTGTATGGCTATAAGTCTATAGACTGTCTATAGACTGATCTATAGGAATAATCTATAGATAGTCTATAGACATTTGTCTACAGACATTCTATAGACTTCAGTCTACAAAAGTAGAACTGTAAGCCTATGCACTTGTCCATAGACATTCTGCTGACAACTGTCTACAAACATGAATTTTAATTAATCCATAGACACTCCATTTTATAGACTAGTCTATAAAAAGTGTATGGCCATAAGTCATGGACAGTCTATAGACTCAGACTTTTTATAGACGTCTATAAAAAGTGTATGGTCATAAGTCTGTAGACAGTTTATAGCCAGTCTATAGACAGTCTATAGACTCAGACTTTTATAGACTAGTCTAAAGAAATGTCTATAGACAGTCTATAGACTTCATAGACAAATGTCTATAGACTGTCTACGGACTTTCTATAAAATTTTTGTAAGGGTTTCCCTCCATGTTCCTTTGTGTGGGTTGACCCGATGTGTACTGGCAAGGCCCCTCCGCGAGGGAGAAAGAGAGAAAGGTTGCCCGGATGGTGGAGGGTATCATAAAACCAGCGAGCCACCACGTGGGGACACATCTTCTCTGCCCTTGCGTGCAGGTGCGCGCACGTTGAACGTTTCTGTATGTTTTGTCTTGGAGCGCACCGCTCACCCATAATGATGCATTAAACTGATGTTATTTCTTTATACATCACTTCGGTCTTCCCTGCCGAACACTCTCCGATGGTCAACCTGGTTAGAGCTCCAAGAAGACGCTGTTGAAGTTCGCAGAACCCCGCCCCATAACAAGACTGAACATGAGAAGAGTAGCCTCCCAGGCTCCTAGTCGTAGGCTCCTAGTAGTCTCTGCAGATGCCACGCTTGTCACAGACGCGGAGCTGAAGCGCCGATACGAAGGCGAGTAGTTGAGTCTTGAAATATAAAGTTCAGGTCTACTTCACCATCGGTGTCCCAGCTATCTAAAAACATTTCTCATGCCCGCCGCCAGCTTTTGTGAACACTGCGTTCATGGAAATATACACCTCCCAAACGGGTGAGTTTGTAGCAATAACTGTAGGTAATATTTATTCCTTATTAATTATTCCTACTTCAAGGTGTCCACTATGGGGTTTTACATGAAGGATGGGAACATACAGTTAGCAAAATTTTGTCTTTATTGCAGCCTTAAATTAAAGTGAATCGGTGTGGAGCACGACGTCGGCAGGAAGGCCATTCCACTCCCAAGCAGTCCTCACAAAAACGGAGCATAATTCTGCGGCAGTTTTAGCAGGTGGGGTAAACAGGTTTTTCATGGCTTATACGGCTATAGAGTCGGTGCACTGGTAGAAAGATTGAAGCACTGAAGCAAGAAGGATAAAACTTGAAAAATAGGTACAGCCTACAAATGTGACGTCTCGAAGCTAGGTTAGTAAAGCATGCAGTTCAGTAACACTAGTCTGATAAAAGTAGGAGAAAAAAAAAACAACTAACAGCGCGGTTCTGAATGCTTCGATGGTGTTAGAAATAGTGGGTTGATGAGGGTCACGAGGAGAGCATGCGTATTCTAATTTAGGTCTGCCGCATGTTAGACCCACTATTGATTTTACACAGGGGGATCGAAGCATAAGTTGAAATTGAAATTGAAATTTATTCCGCAACAAAAAAAAATGTTGCCAGGCGGCCAGGTAAAAAGCTGTAAAAACAGCCTGAGGTGTCGTGACCTCCCAGCATACAGAGCAACAAAGTGGCGTGCGGCGAAGCGGCGAAGGCGATACACATTTATACAGAAGTTGGCTCATCTTCGATCCAAAAGCAGGGCAGGGGAAAAAAAGAAAAGAGCACATTATTATACAAACATGGCACGCAATCGCATTGATGAAATTGTGGATATGTCGTTATTTGTTTCCATAAAAATGTGATTTAGAACAGTCGGCAATGAATATTTTAACATTTGTTTCCCGTAGCTTGTTCGGCATTTGGTGACCTACCAGGGTTCCATGTAACGTACGTTATAGGTGCTGTTTTTCTGCAATCGGGCTAGGTTAGGTAATGCATCATTATTTTTTAATATTCCTAGTTTATGAAGGCGGTATAGCTCGTAATTGTACATTGACGTAATAGGAACGATATTGTGTTTTTTTGAATATGTCTGCAGTATGGCAACGATACGGAACTTTACAGACAAGGCGAAAGACCTTTTTCTGCAATATTAACAGTTTACTAATGTTTGCAGGTGTTGTTGTGGACCATGCTAAAAAGGCATGGTTTAGTGCAGAAGAAAATAAAGAATTATATAAAAGTACATTAGCTGTGGTAGGGAAATAATAACATTGGCGCGAATGATGCCAATAGTCCTTGATAACTTGTGAGCCTTATACTCTACGTGTTCATCCCATGTCATATTTTCTGAAAAGTATACACCTAGTGATTGAAAGATCTTTACTATTTCAATATTGGTGTTGTTTAACACAATGTGCGGTAATTGCATTTCTCTGTGGCGGGGCGAAATAGGACAGTTTTTATTTTGTGATGTTTAAGTGCTATGCAATTATCTTGAGCCCATGTATTTATTTTAGACAACACACTATTCGCTAGATTAGCTAAATTTTTGGATTAATTATTTGAAAAGTGAGAAGAGGTTTATTGGCGGCTCCTAAGGCAAAAGCGCAGCGACCGGGAACGGCGAGACAGCCCGAAGCACTGTCCAAAAAAGGCGACAGTAATCAACAGCGCGAGCGAAGCCGAGCCGCGCGTTGGCGATGTGTCTGTGCCGCGAGGCGCGTCTTCTTCTTCACAATCTCCCCCCGGACAAAAAGAGCCATCCTGGCGCCTTAAGAATCAGGAGGCAGAGGGTCATGGTAGGGCTAGAGACGCGAGACGTGGACAATGTCACGTCCACGCCGGCGCAAGTCTTCAGGTGGTGACAGTGGCTCAAATAGAAAATTCACCGGAGATGTTTGCTGCAAGGCTCGGTAAGGCCCTTCGAATTTTGGGACGAGTTTCGAGGAAAGCCCCGGAGTCTGGAAAGGCACAGACAACCACATAAGAACGCCTGGAGCGTAGGTGGTGTTCGGAAGCGTGTCGGTGCGGTTTTCTTTCTGGCGCTGCTGTTGCTCGGCCGTAAAGGAGCGCGCTAGCTGGCGGCATTCTTCGGCCTGTCGGGCGACGTCGGACACAGGTAGACACTCGGAGGCGTCAGAACGGTATGGAAGGAGCGTGTCGATGGTATGCGTAGGCTGGCGGCCATACAGGAGGAAGAAAGGTGAAAATCCCGTAGTGGCCTGGATCGCGGTGTTGTACGCGAACGTGATGAATGGAAGGATGCGGTCCCAGTTACCATGATCAGATGCCACGTACATCGACAGCATGTCACCAAGTGTGCGGTTAAATCGCTCTGTGAGTCCGTTAGTCTGGGGATGGTATGCCGTGCTTGTCCGATGAATAATACGGCATTCCGAGAGCAAACTTTTGACGACTTCGGAGAGGAAGGCACGACCTCGATCGCTGAGGAGTTCTCGAGGTGCGCCGTGTCGAAGCACGAAGCGATGTAGAACGAAAAAGGCTACATCCCGTGCCGTAGCACTTGGTAAAGCAGCAGTTTCGGCGTAGCGTGTCAAGTGGTCAACAGCAACTACGATCCACCGATTGCCGTCTGGCGTCATAGGAAGCGGGCCGTATAGGTCGATGCCGACGCGATCGAAGGGTGTGGCAGGGCACGGGAGTGGTTGCAAGGCACCAGACGGGCGTAAAGGCGGCGATTTGCGGCGTTGACAGTCAAGACAGCACCGAACAAACTTTTGTACAAAATTGTACATGCCGCGCCAGTAGTAGCGGTGGCGAATTCGTTCGTACGTCTTGAAGACTCCGGCGTGGCCACACTGTGGATCGTTGTGGAAAGCGGCACATATTTGTGACCTTAAGCTGCGGGGAATCACCAGAAGCCACCGACGGCCTTCAGGAGAGTAACTGCGTCGGTGGAGCAGCTGGTCACGAATGGCAAAATGAACTGCTTGGCGTCGGAGGGTTCGAGATACAGGGATGGTCGATGATCCAGAAAGATAGTCGAAAAGAGAAGCGATCCACGGGTCACGACGTTGTGCGGTGGCAAAGGAGTCCATGTCGAGAGATGAGATGGAGTGTGCGGAAGTTGTTCCGCAGGCTGAGTCTGGAGGTAAAGGTGAACGAGACAGGGCGTCGGCGTCGGAGTGTGTTCGCCCACTGCGGTATACGACGCGAATATCGTACTCCTGGATGCGTAATGCCCAACGGGCTAGGCGGCCAGTGGGATCTTTCAAGTTGGCAAGCCAACAAAGCGCGTGGTGATCTGTGACCAAGTCGAATGGGCGCCCGTACAGGTATGGTCGGAACTTGCCAAGTGCCCATACTAAGGCCAAGCACTCTTTTTCGGTCACGCTGTAATTGGCCTCAGGCTTCGTCAGCGTGCGACTCGCATAGGCGACTACGTATTCGGGGTAGCCTGGCTTTCGTTGGGCGAGGACGGCGCCGAGACCGACCCCGCTGGCATCTGTGTGTACCTCAGTTGCAGCTGACGAGTCAAAATGGCGAAGAATAGGTGGGGATGTGAGAAGACGACGCAGCGTAGCGAAGGCGGAGTCACATGCAGGGGACCAGGAGGAGAGGGTGGTGTCACCGCGCAGAAGCTGAGTCAATGGCGCCATGATCGATGCGAAATTCCGAACAAAGCGCCGGAAATATGAGCATAGGCCCACAAAGCTCCGAAGTTCTTTGATGGTCTGAGGCTTCGGAAACTCAGCGACTGCTCGAAGTTTTGCAGGATCGGGTAGAACGCCGTGCTTGGACACAACGTGGCCTAAAATGGTGAGCTCTCGCGCGGCGAAGCGGCACTTCTTGAGGTTGAGTTGGAGGCCAGCGTTCGTTAGACAGGTCAAAACAAGTCTGAGCCGGTGCAGGTGAGTCGGAAAATCAGGCGAGAAAACCACGACATCGTCGAGGTAACACAGACATATGGACCACTTGAGGCCACGCAGCGTGTTGTCCATGAGTCGTTCAAAGGTGGCAGGGGCGTTACAAAGCCCGAACGGCATTACGTTAAATTCATATAAGCCGTCAGGCGTAATGAATGCGGTTTTCTGGCGATCGGCTGCAGCCATCGGTACCTGCCAGTACCCCGAACGCAAGTCAAGGGACGAGAAGAATTCTGCTCCCTGAAGACTGTCGAGGGCGTCGTCGATGCGCGGCAAAGGATAGACGTCTTTGCGCGTTACCTTATTTAGCCGACGGTAGTCGACGCAAAAGCGAATAGACCCGTCCTTCTTGCGAACGAGAACGACAGGCGATGCCCAGGGACTGTGCGAAGGTTGAATAACGTCACGGCGCAGCATATCTTCGACTTGGGTGGTAATGACACGACGCTCTTCGGCCGAGACGCGGTAGGGTCGTTGACGTAACGGCTGATGTGAACCGGTGTCAATGTAGTGCTGCACTTCCGACGTGCGGCCCAAGTGAGGTTGTGAAACGTCGAATGAACTTCTAAAGTGGTGCAGGAGATCAAGAAGGTCGGCGCGATCGGCAGGTGGGAGGGTATCGGCGATGGCGCTCGAGAATGCATCCTTGGGCGTCTCTTCAAGCGCGGAAATCGAAGACGACTGGCCGGAGTCGACATCAAAAGAGTCTCCGGGGACGTCAACCAAAGACGAAGAGTCGAGGAGTTCCACGATGCCAAGGCATTCACCAACGAGCAATGTAATAGGCGCACAGAGGGGATTGCAGAAGTATATATTGCTACAGCCGCCAGCCATGTCAAGTGTTGCGAAGGGTAGTCGGAGAGATTTACGGCTCATGAAGACGTCGGAAGGTGTGAAGAGGACCGTTGCATCAGTGATGGCATCGCAAGAGACGGGTACGAGAGCGAAGGAGCCAGGTGGAATATCTGTGTCCTCGCGCACCGTAAGTTTAGAAGGGCGGTCACAATCTTCGTGCAAGGGTGCGTCACAAGGGAAAATTTCAACTTCGGCGCGTGCGCAGTCGATCACGGCTTTATGACGGGATAAGAAGTCCCATCCGAGGATGACGTCATGCGAGCAGGTGGGAAGAACAATGCACTCGACTATGTAAACAATGCCGTGAATAAGCACACGTACAGTACAGGCTGCGTGCGGAGTGACGTGCTGAGCGCTTGCCGTACGAAGCGACAGTCCAGAAAGCGGCGTGGTCACCTTGCGCAGCGAACGGCACAGTTTGGCGGCTATCACAGAAACGGCTGCGCCGGTATCCACAAGAGCGAATGCAGGAACACCTTCTACACTAATTTCGACCACGTTAGCAGGACAGGCGCGAGGACTTAGACAGTTCGAATGGGGCGCAGTTCTTGCCTCGTGAACTGCGACGTTCAGTTTTTCTGGTCAGGTGGTGCGGGTCGCCGACGCATTGGGGAGAGCGAGCGTCGGCGAGGGGATGGCGAGCGACGCGAAGGAAATTCTGGAAGGTCAGCACGAGCATACGGTTGGTGGGAAGGAGTGGCGTATTGGCGAAAGGGCTGGCTGCCGTACTGGAAGGGCCGAGAGGTGTCGCCGAACGCTTGAGGCCGACGTCGGCAATATCGGGCGACGTGTCCAGGAGTGCAGCAAGAATAGCAGATGGGACGATTATCAGGCGTCCTCCAAGGATTAGCTCTCGGTGCGGTCCAAGATGCAGCATGGGCTTCCGGTGGCACCGGTTGGGAATGGGTCGCGAAAGACGCAGGCGGAGGCCTGCGTACTGCCTGCGCGTACGTAAGAGGCGCAGCCACAGGCAGGACTGGCTGCGCATAGGTGGGAGGAGTCGCGACAGGCTGCACTGCCAGAGCAGAGTTGAGATTCGTGGCTGCAGGCGGCTGATGGTGTGCGGAAGGGACAACTTGAGCGACCTCTTCGGAGATGAGAGTGCGGAGCGTGTTTGGAAGACGGGAGGTGGGCTCCTGAGTGAAGGGGACTAAAGAAAGTTGGCGGGCAACTTCCTCACGCACGAAGTCCTTGACCCGTTGAAGTAATGAGCATGGGTCGTACATGCTGTCAAGGCTTGCCACCAAGTCGTCGCTGCCTAGAGCACGCCGAGTCGAAGCGCGTTGCTTGCGTAACTCATCATAGCTTTGGCATAGGCTGACGACTTCGGACACAGTGCGCGGATTCCTGGCTAGAAGCATCTGGAAAGCACCGTCATCGATGCCCTTCAGTATATGGTGAATTCGCTCAGCTTCGGGCATTGCCGCGTTGACTCGTTTACACAGGTCCACGACGTCTTCAATGTAGCTCGTGAATGTTTCTGCCGTCTGCTGTGCTCGGGCGCGCAAGCGTTGTTCAGCGCGCAGTTTGCGAACAGCGGGTCGGCCGAACACTTCTGTGAAGGTTGTCTTGAAGATTGACCATGTGGGTAAGTCACTTTCGTGGTTGTGAAACCAGAGTTGGGCAACACCAGCCAGATAAAAGATGACGTGGGTTAACTTCGCTGGATCATCCCACTTGTTGTGCGCGCTCACCCGTTCATATGACGCCAACCAGTCTTCTACGTCTTCGTCGTCTGCACCGCTGAAGATCTTGGGGTCGCGTTGTCGTGCAACGCCGGTGCAAGTGACGGACTGTGGCGTCGGCGCCGTTTGGGATGAGCTGTCGGTCATGGCGGGTGATAGCGTTCTTGATCGCAGCTCCAGGGTTACAAGCGACGGGGTTTGAGTCCCAGCACCTCCACCAATTGAGAAGAGGTTTATTGGCGGCTCCTAAGGCAAAAGCGCAGCGACCGGGAACGGCGAGACAGCCCGAAGCACTGTCCAAAAAAGGCGACAGTAATCAACAGCGCGAGCGAAGCCGAGCCGCGCGTTGGCGATGTGTCTGTGCCGCGAGGCGCGTCTTCTTCTTCACAAAAGAATAAACTAGTGTCATCCGCGTAGGTTATACAGTGGGCACTTCCTTCAAGATGTACTATTTCATTTACATACAGGATAAACAGAAAGGAACCGAGAATACTACCCTGTGGGACACCTGTTTTTACTGATTTTATTCAAGAATATTGTCCTCCAATTACTACGAACAGAGATCTATGTTGTATATAGGATGTGATTAATTAATGTGCTATCCCCTTAATGCCATAATGTTAAAGTTTTTTAATGAGAATTCTGTGATCTAAAAGCCTTTGAAAAGTCCAAAAAATGTCTAAGCACCATATTTTTGCGTTTGAAATTCTTCTGAATAAATTCTTTTTGAGCCACAAGTGCCAGCTCTGCCGACTTGTTCTTTCGAAACTCATATTGGGCTGAGCGTATAAGGTTATGGCGGTCAGTAAACGAGGATAGACGCTTTAGAATTATTTTCTCGAGACCTTTGGGAAAAACTGGTAGAACCGATATAGGGCGATAATTTGACATATCGTTCCTATCACCTTTCTTAAATATAAATGTCACCTTTGCTCTTTGCATGGTGCGTGGGAAAATTCCAGTCGACAAGCATATATTGAAAATGTGGGTAAGGCAAACAGCTATTACATTAATTACATATTTTATAGGCTCGATCTGAATGTCCTCGGCATCAGTTGTTTTACTGTTATTAATTGCTAAAAATGTAGTTAGAACTTCACTTTCTGAGATTGGTTTTAAAAATATCGCATGTTCCTTTGGGTTATTCATAAGAGTTAAATCAGGATTGTTTTCGCTAACGTCACCAAGTGACAGGAAAAAACTATTAAAGGTATTCGCTAGTTCAGAAACTTGTAACACTATTCCATCTTTTGTTATTTTACTTACTGTTTCTGTTGCACTTCCAATTGCAACGTTGTGTGCTTTCCAGACATTGCCTGTACGCCCTTCTGTCGAGTTAAACAGGTCAATGTATTATTGTATTTTTTCAGCACGAAGGTGTTTGGTGATGAAATTTCTGTATGTCTTGAATGCTTTCAGAGCCTCCGGAGATTTTGTACGTATGAATATTTTATATAAGTGATCTCGTTTCTGCATATAGGTTTGATGATTCTTTAGTTACCCAGGGTTTGCGACTGTTTTACCTGTTCTACACGTCTTCACAGGAAAACATAAAAGGTATATTTCAGAAAACTTGCGTAAAAATGTGTCATACGCTACATTCGGGTCACTTGCTGCAAACACATCGTTCCAGCTGACTGCGGTTAGACGGTCTCTAAAGGTGCAGAGCGTTGCAGGATTATTAAGCCGGTAAGAGAACACGGGACGGGGTCACTTTACTATAATAATGGGCTGATTTGCTGGCATAACTATATGCAAGTGGTCGCTAGCACTATAAATTAATGTACAAGCTCTAACTAGGGATGCATCAAAGTTGGTTTAAAACAGGTCTAAAAGTGTCGTTGATTCAACAGTGATCCGTGTGGCTGATGTTATAATATTCTTACAGGAATGAGTGTCTAGCAGTGATTCTAGTTCTAATTTTGCATTGCTATCAACGAGCATACTTATGTTCAAGTCACCACCAATAATTCATTGACATTTTCTACATTTTCTCGCATTCACTAATTCTAAAGATGAATCAAGAAAAAAAAAAACAAGTGGAGGTTGGTCGAAGGAGGAAGGTAGCATACACAGAACACTGTTGTACCATATCGGACCACAAGTGTTTCATAAAAGGTGGGTAATAAAGCAAAATTCAGACAGTACTTCGGAATCCATTAAGTTTGAACAAACATTGCTACACAGCCACCCCTTTTGTCACTACAGTTCATGTAATATGATTCGTGTGTTTGACATGTATACACATCCTCTTCCGAGGTAAACCAAGTTTTAGAAAACATTACAACATCAAAGCGTACTTGCGCTTCAGTATGGAGATAATCGAGTTCGTCTCGCTTATTTCTTCCAGATCTAAGGTTGCAATGAATACAATTCAGCCATTGCCGATCATCAGCATTGAGAAACTTCTTAAAGTTGGACAAGTCTACTTGAGATGTAAAAGAAGGAAACATTTCAAAAGAAAGGGCACTGAAAAAAACAGAAGGAATTACAGGTCAAGTGTCATCACAGACTGTCAAGGTCTGCGGCACAGCGAATGTGAATGGCGCTATCACCTTCCTTTCTCCTGATAAATATCTTGCCGTTGCAGCGCCACGAAAACTTGTAATCATTGTCCTTTGCCCAATCGCTTGCGCGGCGCAGCAGCTCTTTGTTATGGTTAGTCATGTTCTCGGTGACTGAAGCATTCGATGAACTATTTCTGAGTTCCCTCCTCACTTCGAACCACAATTCACAAAGTGACTGCTGAAAAAATCGGATAATGATTCCATGTATTTTGTTTAGAAGTGAGTCTGTGAACAACACAAACGTGATTCTTGGTTTTTTTTTTTCTTTCTTTTTTTTAATGCGAAGGTAAATGCCTCAGGGCATACAGGGGTATGGGATGGGGGTGAATAAGGATGATTAAATGAATGAAAAAAGATTTCCTGACCTAATGAAGTCCAAGAGGGATCGATAATGTGGTCCCTGCGTCCAAGCAGTATAATCGCTCGGATTATGCGGCGAGAGTCCCGCTGCTGCGAGGTGCCGAAGCCTCGTCGGTTTCAGTGCAGGGCAAACCCACAGCAGGTGGTGGATGTCGGCTTCGGCATTTCACGACTTGCAAAGTGGACACTCAGGACGAGGATATAACGGGCGAAAGTGCGGCCACTTCCTAGTCACAGCAGGAGTGAGCGCAACCCCGACCCTGATCCTCCGAAGCGCAGCCTCCGCTGCACGGGTAAGACCGCGGGGGAGGTTTACCGCACACGGAGGTATGAGAGCACGTGTGCGGCGCCGGAGGTGCTCCTTTCTTGTTAAAAGGAGGGTGGCATCATCTAGGTCAAAGAGTTGAGGCAGTGACGATGGAGAGGTCGCTAGACGGGTCGCAGAATCCGCGCGGCTTTGGAAGCTTAGAAGGTCGCGTGGGATCCACTCGACAGATATTGGCTGCGGGATGCGTGCCGCCAGGAGATGGATCTGTTGGCATATGTCAGGGCTGCGACTGTCGCGTCGCAGATGCCGCGTCGCCTGGAGGGCATCAGTGCGGATGATGATGCGGGCCGTGGGGACCATGGGAAAGGCGGCCACAGAGCACAACGCTTCTCGGACAGCAAGGAGCTCAGCACAAAAGGAGGAAGGAGGCTCTTGGATTTGAAATCGGGTCGTCTTATTAAGGGAAGGTGCGCATGGGCAATAAATTGCAGTGGTTGTTTCGCAGTCCTGAATGCTTGCATCAACGTAAAGGACGATGGAGCCAGCGGCAGGTGGGAATCTTGAGCTATAATTCGGTCACGAAGTGACGCCGCCGCGCGATTGTAACTAAACCAAATTGATTGGTTAACTCTCGTGGGTGGATGGCTTTACCTAGATCATTTACCATGCCCATCAAATCTTCTTTTTCCATTACTGGGACGCCATGCACTTCTAGATTGAGTTTTGTGCTACGTCATTCAAGGTCATTTACGGTAGATTTCATTTGATCAATGTTATTTTCGGTACAGCTAGCCTTGCAAGCTTGGTTACACGCCTGTTCAAGTTACCAATGTCCTTTTCCTGCTGAACTTGCGGTTCAGAATGTCGTCGTATACTTTGCTGACATCAATTCAATTGAGGCCTTAATCTCTCTAACTTGAACAGGCAGGTCCACGAGAGCACCAAGCCTTTTGGTTATGTCTGCAGGAACAGACATCATATCAGACTCTGTGGGCATTGTGTCGCCTTTGGCCTTTGGTTGACGGCACGCCATACAGCGCCGTGTGCGGCGGCCGCTAGCTCTCGCCTTCGGGTTTAAACGTTGACTCTTAACAGCTAGAACAACTACCTATATGAAAAGAGCACTCACATTAGCAGCACTTCAAGAAGCGTTAATATACTGGCAGGGGCTCATTGCAGGCTTGGCACGTGATTGCTATGATCCAAGTTTCAATACACGCCAACAGGTCGACAGTTGCACTCACAAAGGCAACGCACGCAGCACGGCAGCAACGCACGCAACACGGGGGCAACGGTGGTAGCAAAAATAGCGCTAAGCAGGGAAAAATACTGAAATTCACCAACCTGGATAGGCGAAAAAAAATTTGATAAGGGGAGCGTCCTTCCACCGCCGCCGCTGCTTGCGTCGTAAGCAGCCGAGGGTGCGGTTGGCTTTGTTAGTACTGTTGGTGATATGAGAGAATAAGGAAAGGTTAATCGAAAAAGGGATGCCATGGTACTTGCAAGATTAGACGAACGATATTTCAGAGTTGCAGATAGCGTTTTTCGGCGACTGCTTATCTTTCCTGCGGTGAAAAGCTATAAGGGTTATCTTAGCTTTCAGCCAGTTCAGTGACATTGTGCTGCACTGGGAGACACTTTGTCGAGCTCATCTTGTACTGTGTGGTTATCTTTACTGTCAATGATCGGGTGGTAGATGGCAGAATCGTCGGCACAAATACATTAGAAGAGAGATTGGCAGGCAGATCGGTAATATAAATAAGAAAGAAAAAATTATGGGGTTTGATCTGATTATGAGGCACGCCCTAGTGGGAGACTCCGGAAATTTGGACCACCTGGGGTTCTTTAACGTGCACCTAAATCTAAGTACACGGGTGTTTTTGCATTTCGCCCCCATCGAAATGGGGCCGCCGTGGCCGGGAATTGATCCCGCGACCTCGTGCTTAGCCCCACAACACCGTAGCCACTAAGCAACCACGACGGGTGAAAAAAGAACTGAACTTCGGGCAGATGAGTGGTTGTTAGCGTACACAAACTCTTTTCTATTGGTTCAAAAATTATCTGTCAAATTTAAAACAAGTCGATTAAGGTCTATGGTGTCGGATTAAGGGTTTAGGTGTACACAAGGTATTTTTTAAACTATGCATATTGTTTTATAAAAAGGCTATAAGCAAGCAAACGTGGCGTTTTTGCAAAGACGGTAATAGGTGAGGTAAATATACCAAGGCGCTAATAACGTGAGCTTCAAAAGACTAATTAACAGAGATTTATTAATTATGTTTTTTAGTAGTACCTTTGGGGCAGTTGTTTAAGTGGGAAATTTGGAGGCAGTCGCATTTTAATGTATCCTCATTTCTTAAATATTGAAAGTCCCACCTAATTCTAAATTGCCATCATCGAATTTCAAAGGAATAGCACGGCAATATCGAGATTGAGCGTTCCTGGAGCGCAGTAAAGGATGGCCCCGCTTTCATATCAGACGGAAACGGTCCGTGACGACAAGCGCGACCGAGCTTGAAACCGAACGTCTCGGCCAGTCGCGGCAGCTAATCGCACGACCCGCTTTGCTTGGAAAACATGCGCGGCTGTGTGGGGAGTTGGGTGTGTCGAGACATCCCATCATTCAAACTTCGCCCCACACTTCTTTACGGCGTGTTGCCGTCTGAGGTGCCGCGGGAAATGCTCGCTTTCGATATTGCTTCGACTGAGCTTTGAAATTTCGATCATCTGTATGGCAATATTAGACGTGATTTTCTATATTTTTAAACGATGGGTGTGCATTAAAATTTCCCTGCCTGCAAATTTGACATTTAGGCAACTGCGTCCAAATCACAAATAAAAAAAGTTAATGACTTTTTGTCAATTTTTTTCTGAAGCTCACGTTATTAGCGACAATGTATGTCCACCCCTCGCCAAGTAACTCCTCTGTAAAACGCCCCGTTCGTTTCACGCACAACTTTCTTATAAAATATATGCATGGTCAAAAAATAACAGCTTTTATAGTGTCCTTTTCGGGAAATTTGACCATTATAGAACCTTATTGTCTTCGGCACATATTGTAACGCTAATGAAGAAAGGATCACCAAGCAAGCTGGGCCAGTATACTTACTTTTTCTTCATTGGAAAAGAAAAAAAATCAAACGATACATATACAGCATCCGTTCCTTCGTTCAAAATTATAATGCCACACCGACATCCTGTTGCAGTATACCGTAGCGTGGCAAGAATGAAGGTAATAATTTACGTGTCTTGGTTATGTATGACCTTGTGATTTCTTCACTTCACGAAAATTGGCTCATGTTCTGCGATGTTCATTCACTTTTAGAAAGCCGGCATATTTCGGCGCGTCGTTTTGGCGCGGAGATGCGGTGTGGTATATTTCGGCGCCAAGATACAGAAAAGGGATGCACAATCCAATGTCTTGGGAGCTACCTGACCCGGATACAACCAAAGAGCAGATTTTTTCTACGCAATATTCGCTTTGCCCACTTATCATGCTATAATAAACGAAAATGTGCTTTGAGCATAAATTCAGTCGCGAACGAGAAAAATTACACACTAATCCAAACACCAGCTAAGCGTATTCACACGAAACAATCACCTACATATAAATGTCGCGCAAACGCTAACCATATTTAGAAAGGACACCCCGAGTTTGCCCACCACCTAAGGCGTCTTCAGATGCATACAAAGACGTGAGCACTTCATTTGCGTGCGTTTCGCTTACTTGAAAGTAGCAGGCCAAGCCAGCCCAGCTTCGATTCAAGCGCAAAACGATTCAGTGTCGTGAAAGCTCGTCAGGAGGAGGAGGAGGCTAAGCTTGTCAAAACTGTAGGCGCACACATACTCCCTTTAGGAGTGGTCAGCAGTTTATCTGCCCAATGAGCCCCTGTTGAGTGTGACTATTAAGCCAACCTATACGCTTTACCAATTTAAGGACGGACAAAGCAGAGGCAGAGTGGGCTAAATGTCAAGTTCGTTCATCGTGAACTGCGCATGACGGTCCTGCCTACCCCGCTAAATGTCGGCCAACAGTGATTGTAAGAATCCAATTAGCCCTAAATTTAGCATCAGTCAGAAACTTCAGGGGAAGCCGAGACACTTTACGATTGAAGGAACCAGCGGCCGGCGCATATACTTCGACATACGAGGGGAACGCAAAAGTAGCGAGAATTGTTCGTTCTTTTTGTTTGTAAATGGCATACATTTTTCGAGCATTCGCAAACTTTCAACACATTTCTAGTACTATCCCTGATGCACAATGTACTTGTCACATGGCTTTACCTTTTGTTCAAAACTGTTCAACTGCTCCTGCAAACTGATGCCCCACAACACTTCCGTCAATTTCTTCTTCTTCGCCTCCTGCACACTTTCAAAATGGTTTGCTTTAAGGTCTCGTTTCCCATTTGCACATCGCAAGCGGTATTAGACGGGTAATATATAGGGAAAATCAGGCAGAACTGCCATCTCATGTTTTCTCAGGAGTTGCTCACGCTCAGGGCTCTGTTGGCGAGAGGTTTTGTCGTGGTGCAGAGGCCACTCGCATGAACTCTACAGAAAAGGGTATTTTGTACGAAATGCATCACACAAGTGAGCGGTCACTTCAATGTAAAAATGCTGGACGACTCTCTGATCTTGCGATTCTAATTAAAAGTGACAGGGCTCACTGATATAAGAAAAAGCTGCTTAGCACAGAACAAAACTTGATGCACACGTTATTTGACGCTGCCCATCGCAAAAGCAACAAGGACGGCAACACAGGCTAAAAACATATCACCGCAGAGCGCGCATGGTAACTTCGCACAAGGATGTTGTTTGGCCAAGTGATGGAGATGACATTGAAGCGCGCATACCTAATGGCACTCGTGGGTATCAAGTCCCTTTCCACTTCGGTAAAAAAAAAATTGCTTCGCCTGGGTCCTCTTACGGTTGGCATGTAACACCCCGGGAAAAAAGGTTGCTCGAAAGACCCTGCTCAACCGAAACGGAGGATGGATTCCTAATTTGCTATGGTTGTCTCGAGTGGCTGCCGGTGTGGAAGGCGCCCCGCAATGATGACAGGCCCATTTGTGTGTGCGACCAGGGCGAGAACCCTTTCCACGAACTGTCCAACTGTAGGGAAGAATGCTTTCCGCGAACCAAACAGAACCCGCGGGTAGCCGCCAGAGGACGCAAGCCCGTGCCGACTGACCTGGGAGAAGGGGTCCGCCGCCTATCCCCGACCACACTCCGTGGGTTGCCGCCAGAGGAGGCAAGCCCGTGCAGCCCGCCGACAACGCCCGCTACCCAATAGTAACGTCGGTCGAGGTTCGAGAAACGGCGTCGCAACAACTGGTTGGCAATGATGGGATAAGCTACCCTGGAGACCCCAACTTTGCACGACATCTAAGAGATCGGCACCTCTTCGTCCTG
Organism: Dermacentor andersoni; assembly: GCF_023375885.2. Taxonomy (NCBI): domain Eukaryota; kingdom Metazoa; phylum Arthropoda; class Arachnida; order Ixodida; family Ixodidae; genus Dermacentor; species Dermacentor andersoni. The sequence continues at coordinate 197,075,867 of NC_092814.1, forward strand.
GTGACAACGTTCGGAAGGAAGGTGTCAGAATTCATGACTGCATATGGTGAGTGCCCAGCTTTTCTCCACTAAGATATCACTTGGCTTTGCGTATTCTTTTTGGGAAGTACAGAGCAGTGATTTTTCTTTAACCGTTGACGGAAGTTTTGAGTACGTCGAGGTTGTTATAGAGTGAAGAGTTAGGAGCACTAAGGGCAGCCATGGACTTGAAGGCACTAAAAAAGCCGGAATTGTTTAGCATGGCCAGAGAGTTGGGCCTCCAAATAACCGTATCAAAGAGAAAGCCGGAGATCATTGAGGAGATCGAAGCGATCGGGGCCGATGACGACGAACTGAAGGAATGTCTAGAGAGCATTGCGGATAAGGAGGAAAAGCGTAAGCGCTTAGAAGGAAAAGAAGAGCTTAAGCGCCTCCAAGAAAAGGAAGAAAGTAAGCCCCTAGAGGAAAAAGAAGAGCGCGGCCGTGTTGCACACGACGCACTCGAAATGAAGAGCCTAGAGATTGAGTTTCTGAAAGCTCAAAATACTGAACCACCAAGCACAGGCGCACGTGAAAGCGAGCACAGTATGACAGACTTGCTGGCACACTACGCAGTAGGAGGGGACATAGGTGTTTTTCTGGTACAGTTTGAGTGCGCGTGTGAGAAGGCAAAATTCGCGAGAAACACGTGGCCGCAACGCTTGCTTACGTTGTTGCCACGTGAGGTAGCTGATATCATTGCCCCCATGGGGAAACAAGAAGCAGAGGACTTCGATAAATTCAAAGCGAATCTGCTTGAAACGTATAGATTATCAGGAGAAGCATTCAGGCGAAAATTCAGGGAGGTCGAGAAGACCAAAAGTGAGTCATACTCAGATTTCGCATGCACCTTGGAGGTAAACCTGAAAGAATGGCTCAGAGAAGAGGGTGCACTCGGTGGTTCAGAAAAGACAATGCAGTGCGTTGCATTAGAACAGTTCTACCGCCGGCTGCCAGAAAATATCAAGTATTGGGTTCAGGATAGGCCATGTGTGGACACTATCACGAGAGCGGCCGATCTCGCTGAGGAGTAAGTGACTCGCCGTGCGTTCGAAGACAACGAAGCTCCTAAGAAGGAGATCAATAAATACAGACCCGACAAGCCAGAGTGATGGTCCAAGCCGAGTCAGTATAAATTCAAGGAAAGGTCAGATTCGGAGCAAATTAGTGACGAGAACAGCAAGGGAAAGGAGGAGTCACCTGAACATAGGGCAGAAAGGCAAAATAGAAAAGCTTTCGAGGTAGAGAAACCAGTAGTTTGGTACTAGTGCCAGCATACCTCCTTGGGGTGCAGAAATCCCAAACTAGTGTTGATGTCACTAAGTAGTAACGAGGAAAATCTGAAATTGCTAGAAGCGTACATTCGAGATATTGTGGTAAACGGCAAACCGTGCCGGGTGCTTCGCGACTCGGAAGCTACAATGGACGTTGTGCACAAGTCATACGTGGACGACCGCCAGTTCACGGGAGAATGGGCTTGGATAAGGCAAGCCGGAGAGACCTCCAGTGTTTGTCTACCGGTGGCAAAGATTCGCATCAAAGGCCCTTTTGGAGTACTGGACACTGAAGCCGCCGTCTCGGCACCTATACCGCCACAGTATCCACAGAGGATTTGCTGCGACGCAGGGGAATCCGGTTTAGTGAAGGAATAGTGCAAGCCCTAACTCGTTCCAAGGCGAGGGAGCTCTCGGCCAAGGCAGTGTACGAATGTCCAGTGGTGGAGGAAACAGGTTTGATGGAGGATTCGTCAACCAGCACCAGACATGACAGCCGTATAGGGGATATTGCGGAAAGTACACTAGCTAATGAAGAAGTAAGGAAAGCACCGGAGCATGAAATATCTCGCGAGGCAGAATGCAGAAGAAATTTATTGAATGTAAGCCCTTCCACATTGATTGCTGAAGAAGAAAAAGATTCGACCCTTGTGTAATCTAAGGCCAGACACAAAAGAAAGTGTGACCAAACAGAACGTAAAGTTCTTCGAGAGGGCAGGCGTCCTCTATAGAAAGTACACCAGTCGAAAGGGAATGAAATTCGACCAACTCGTGCTGCCACATTTCTATCGTGAGCAGCTCCTGCACCTGATTCACGGGGGCTTTTGTACAGGGCATCTGGGCATTAGGAAAACAAAGGACCGCTTACTACAAGAATGTTACTGGCCGGCCTGCTTTCGGCAAGTAGCATTCGTGAGAAGCTACGACACATGTCAACGCATAGGCAAGCCCGGAGATAAAGCTAAAGCGCCAATGAAACTTGTTCCCATTATCGCGTAGCCGTTCCGCCGGCTCATAATAGACACAGTGGGACCACTTCCTACAATGCAGTCTAGCTATCGGCCTATTCTCACTGTACTATGCCTCGGAACGAAATTCCCAGAGGCGGTGCCCTCAAAGAACTAAGCTCGATGGAGATCGTCAACGCGCTTTTGTCTATCTTCGTGCGAGTGGGGTTTCCCGCAGAAGTCCAGTCAGATCAAGGATCCGTCTTTACGAGCGCACTGACCTCGACGTTTCTGGTAACGTGCGGTATTAAAATAATTAATAGCTCAGTGTACCACCTGCAGTCAAACGCGGTAGAGAAAGTCCACTCAGTCATGAAACGGCTTTTGCGAGCCATTTGTTATGAGCACCAAGCCGATTGGGAGCTTTGCTTGCCTGCAGCAATGTTCACGCTTCGAACTGCACCGCACGAGTCAACAGGGTTTCCACCTTCAGAGCTCGTTTACAGTCGCTGCCATCGGTCCCCTCTTCGGATTGTTCGACAAGCCTGGGAAGGCTGGGTGAACGACTCTTCGATTGTGGCCTACGTGCTAGACCTGTTAGACCTACTGCACACATCTCAAGAATTAGCAGGGCAGGAAACGCGCAGTACCTAAAGTAATGCTAAGCGATACTATGACAGGATGGCTCGAACGCGACGCTTTGAAGTTGGGGAAACGGTAATGATCCTGAAACCCTCATTGAAAAACAAACTACAGGTTCAAGGGGAAGGACCGGTTGACATAATTCAGAAATTATCTGAAACATAGTACGTAATCACGGTGCCGGGAAAACGAAGGACACCACAAGTGTACCACAACAATCTACTTAAACCCTATCGGTAGAGGGAGGCCATTGTGAACATGCCGCTTAACCAACTTAAGGAGATGCCTGTCGACTTTCCGGAGTTAACATCAATAACGGGGGCAAAAGACATTCACGAGAACATTGACAAGCAAGTAGATCAGGCAGAGTTGAATCCCAATCAATGGGCCGAACTGACGGAACTCGTGATTGAATTTAAAGACATATTTGCAGACACACCTGGCAGGACCACTGCGATCGTTCACGATTTCGAGTTAACCTCATCGGACTCAGTTCGTTCGAAAGCTTATCGCGTTTCACCTCGTCAACGTCAAGTCATTGCCGCTGAAGTAAACAAGATGTTAGAGCTACGTGTAATCGAGCCAGGAGAGAGCGATTATAACTCGCCTCTTGGTTGAAGTCCCAGGAAAGGAGCCGCAACCGTGTATCGACTACCGTGGGCTCAACTTAATCACGAAGGACCAGACCTACCCAATACTGCATATCGAGGAAAGGCTTGAGAAAGTGAGCAGTGCTAATTTCATCTCTACGCTCGATTTAGTCAGAGGGTACTGGCAGGTTCCGTTGACAGAGAGGGCAAGCAGGCTTGCGGTGTTTACTTCTCCGGTGGACCTTTCGGCCGAAAGTTATGAGCTTTCGATTGAAGAAGGCTCCCTATTGCTTATCTAGCCTTATGGACCAGGTGCTACGAGGAATGGAGGAGTTTGCACTTCCGTATCTCGATGACATAGCAATCTTTTCTTCATCATGGGCGGACCATATGCAACACCTGTGAACCGTTCTGTGTCGTCTACGAGAGGCCAACTTAACTGTTAAGGCTCCTAAAGGCCAATTAGGGCGCGCGGAGGTAGCTTATCTAAGTCATCTAATAGGACAAGGCCATCGTCGGCCTTCCGGGGTTCAACTGACCGCAATACACAACTTCCCGCAACCACACACCAAGCGGGACATCAGGTCATTCCTTGGCTTGGCAGGTTATTACCAAAGATATATCCCGCGTTATTCCGACATTGCAAGTTCTTTAACAGATGCTCTCAGAAAAAGAGAACCGCAAATGGTAAAGTGGGATGGCGAAAAATAAAAGGCTGTTAGGATGCTGAAAAAAGCACTAACGAGTCAGCCAGTGTTGAACGCGCCCGACTATTCTAAGCCATTCATTCTTCAATGGGATGCCAGCGACATGGGTATGGGGGTGGTGCTCTGTCAAAAGAGAGATGACGAGAACGAACACCCTGTACTGTACGCCAGTAGAAAGAGGAAGCATACAGTGAATCAGAAAAGGTATGCGCCTGCGTAGTATGGGCGGTGCAAAAGCTAGCTTGCTATATCGTTGGTTCAAGGTTCACCATAGAGACTGACCACTGTGCCCTCACATGGCTGCAGTCCATGTCTACGAAAAACAGCCGTCTGTTGCGCTGGAGCTAGGCTCTTCAACAGTACACCTTCGATATTCGCTACGAGAAGGGTAAAATTAACGGCAATGTCGACGGTCTGACTCGTTGCCCCTAGAGTAGCGAAAGCCTCATGCTCACTCTGGTTTCTGTGGCATTTTTACGTTTGTATTCTTTTTTCATACGTTTTTTTTTATTATCGTGAAGTTGTAGTTGATTGTTAGCTGATTTTAGTAACCACGTCTTAACGCTTTCAAAAAATGGCTGTATTTAGTGTTTAGGGGGGGGGGGGGGAGGGGTGAAAGGGATGGGGAAGCAGTAGCGGGTTTTCTTTTCTTTCTTTTTTTGTAAAGCCTGGTGTGTCATGGGGGAGGGTGGCCTTGTGCTCGCTTACTTTGTGGTTGTGGGTCCGGCACTGTTCTGGAGTGATTGCTTGCCCAAACAGGAGACGAAAAGCTGCGAGACCGGTTCGCAAGTGCAGTTTGACCGGATCGGACCAGGGATAAAAGGGACAAGAGCGCCACGAGGACTGATGAACGACTCCCAGGAATGTACCAGCTATGAACCAAGGATTCGTCACCGCTGAGGGAAATTCTGCTACTGAAACGCCGATCCCTCGCCCAGTGGCTGCTGGCCCTTACTCGTCGGGATCTTCCTCCCCCGCCGGAGATGCTGTTACGGTTTGCATGTAACACCCCGGGAAAGAAGGATGCTCGAAAGGGCCTGCTCAACCGAAACAAAGGATGGATTCCTAATTTGCTATGGTTGTCTCGAGTGGTTGCGGGTGGGGCAGGCGCCGCGCATTGATGACAGGCCCCTTTTTGTGTGCGACCCAGGAAAGAACCCTTTCCACGAACTGCCCAACTCTAGGGGAGAGCGCTTTCCGCGAACCAGACAGGACCCACGGGTTGAAGTCAGAGGAGGCAAGCCCATGCCAACTCACCTGGGAGAAGGGGTCCGCTGCCTATCCCCGACCAGACGCCATGGGTTGCCGCCAGAGGAGGCAAGCCCGTGCAAACTCACCTGGGAGAAGGGATCCGCGCCTATACCCGACCAGACTCAGAGCATGTCAGGTGACGTTGACGTGAGCAAGTTCTCGCCTACAATTTTAGGGGGCCTAGTTAAGGGGCCCCGCAATGTACTTTTTCAATTCATTCATTCATTCTCTTATTCTTATCCTCCACCAACTGATTTCTTGTGCAAGTTTCGCACTAGAAATCGGTTCGTCCCTGTCTGGTCGCCATGGTCTACCGGACGCCTGCAGCCCGCCGACAACGCCACGCTACCCAATAGTAACGTCAGTCGAGGTTCGAGAAACGGCGTGCCAACTGTCCCTACTTGAATAACGGTTTATGAAGTACCGTACATATCATTTCTATTGAAAATTGGGCCACCTCCGCAGAAACTACGACGTAAAAAAGACCTCGCCTTTGGAAACGAAAGCTTTTGTTCTCTGAAGCGCACGGTGGAGTATCCTGCCCTTACGCTACCCTTTTCCGAGGCTGACAGAATGAAACGCATTACAGCTCGTTGCGCTGCATGCTGGCTCACCGAAGGTTTATTCACAGCAAATCTTTTTTTTAACAGTTCGCGCATCGCCTTACGCCGTTCACGCGCTCTACGACAGAAGCAACCCAAGCGTGCCGCTCGCGAGCTGCAAAAATGCGAACTAAACGGAAAATTCTCCGATAAGAAAAAGCGAGAAAAGAAAGAAAAGAAACAAGTGTAAATTCGCAATTGAACCGCAATATGCAGGTTTCCATCTTTAAAAACGAGTTTTATTATTTTTTTTCTCGTATATCTCTGTGCATCGTTTAGAAAGTTTCAATTATTCAAGCTTCATGGAGCAAGACATAACACCGGCATGTACTTAATCATGGCTTTTTGCTACCAGGAAATGGAAGAAGCTTTTTGGGTGCAAGGGGTTAGAAGAGCGACATTTTTCTTTTTCTTTTCTTTTTTGCTTTGGCAGATAGTGGCGTCGAGTAGAGGTGGTACATTTGTCTTCCAATCCATCTTTTTTTGCATTCTCTAACACGCAACATTCTTGGCTGAAGTGCCAAGTGTTATTCGTAGCATTGAAATTTTTGAAACCTAGGCGTACACTCTTAAGCAAAATTACACCCGCCGTGGTTGCTCAGTGGCTATGGTGTTGGGCTGCTGAGCACGAGGTCGCGGGATCGAATCCCGGCCACGGCGGCCGCATTTCGATGGGGGCGAAATGCGAAAACACCCGTGTACTTAGATTTAGGTGCACGTTAAAGAACCCCCAGGTGGTGTAAATTTCCGGAGTCAGATGAGATGTTTTGAACGTGATGATGGATCTCACGGGATGACCATTGCACCTGCTGAGCTTGCAGAAGAAACAGAACCGTCTCCCTAAACGTGAAGGGATTTACTATGTTTCCCACGCAGGGTTAGTTGTTTGGACTATCGCAAGGCTAAATATTGTGGTGTTATAGCGATGCTGAACAACCATAGTAGCACAACACAAGTCACGGAACTAACTCTTTATTGGGCGAACCTGTGCCACGAAAAACAACTAACACTCGGAAAAAAGATATCGCCGAGCAGACTCGTTGTTTTCCGAAACCTGATCTGCGGATAAAACGCGTCGGCTTTTATACATGACTCGTCGAATGTTCTAGTTTAATCGATGGTGCTCGCATCCATTCTAAAAAGCGGAACACTGTTTTGTTGCGCATACAGTCTTATTACACAAGGTTCGGCGAGAACATGGACAACAGATAGAGTCAACGATAATATTCGAGTAAGTTCGAAACCATGCAGTCGCGTTTTGCGCTGAGAGATAATTTTAGATTGTTATCGGGTGAAATGAAGACCCGTGAAAAAGAATTAACAAGTACACATGTCAATATGACAGCCCTTTTTTTTCTTTTTTGAAGCCAGGAATGCTAAGGAGGGCTTGGAGTGAGTGTAGGCCCCACAGTGGTAAAGATGGCCTTGCTGCACACGTGATTTTCGACGTTCAAGTTGTACGATTGGCAGCAATAATACCGCTGAATCAAGAACGTGGCCTAGCTGCAGGAAGGTAGGCGAGCAGGTATGATGGAAGCAGGTTGAATTATCTGATGTGTATTATAAAGCGTCGACGCGAACGTGCGTTGTGATTGGGTAACCATGCGCGGTGACCAGAGCCGCCGCCAAAGATGCACACCTCGGAAGATCAATGAATATTCTCAGAGCTTCCGCTTGTACCAACCGGAGGGTAGGGATGATCGTTTTACAGGCCCTGTCCAGCATACGCAGCTTTAGCATAGGAAACCCGGGAGCAGTAGGATGTAGAGCTGTAGCGTCGCTCATACAGATGCACCCCACGACTTTCAGGCAAGAAATCTTAGGACGCGAGTTATCATGGGGAGCTTGTTCTTGAAATGAGACATATGAGAGCTCTAGGACAGGTCGCGATCTAATAATATTCTCAGGAAACGCGCAGTTTTCTCATAACAGATTGAGCGTCCATTACTTCTAATGATGTATGATCGCATTGCATTGCGTGTGAAGGTGAACCAGATGATACCTCAAGTCCTCGTCCTCGAAGGCACTCAATCTCTACTGTGACTACTTTATGGAGCCTGACACGCACGTGGAGACGCCACATCCAGTATATCCTGACGCATATATCGTCTGTATAGATTGACAAATTAACACACCGGGAAGCGAATCAATAAGCCCGATGAGCGCAAGGTTAAAGAGTGTGGTACTCAGGGTTCCACCTTAACGCACACCACGGCATATAGCATGTTGCATGGTTGCACCATACTCGATCGGTACAAAGAACGATGCTTCAAATAGCTGTAGAGCCACAGGAAAGCACTTCCTAGTCCAACATCCCCTAAGACTTCGATAATGCCTCTATGAGTTACATCATTGTATGTGCCATTGACGTTTAATAGTATCACGCGGATAATCTCTTTAGGCTTTTAATACGATTAGCAAAACGATTAGCGGTATGTCTGTCTGTCTATTTGTTTATCAGCGTATAATCTAGTTCACCCCAGCTTGGGTCACGGGGTAGTCGATGATCTAATGAGTAGAGCATCAAGTTGCTGTTCTCAGGGAACCAGATTTGAAACCAATCGTTAGACCTTATTGAACCTGGGTATGTGACAGAGGGCATGTGCTGCGGTTCAATGAACCTTTTGATGGGAAACGTCTTTAAAATCAGTCAGATGGGCTAGCTTGTGGCATATACCTCAAGTTTCCCAGTGGCATATACCTAGTTACTCAAGTTGGCATCAATTATGTTTATTGAAGCGCGGCACACGCCTACTGGCACATACCCTATGACCCGAGCTGGCATCAAAGAGGTTCAGCATGCACTAAGTGGCACATACCAAGTTCTCCATGTCGGCGTGAAAGAGTTTCTTCGAACAGCAGTGCCTACCCAGTCCCGCATCTGCAGTGATTCTTGGCGGAGTGAAAGTGGTTCTTTCAGCAGCGGCACGTATATACGCAGTGGCGCGCACGCGCACACACACACACACACACACACACACACACACACACACACACACACACACACACACACACACACACACACACACACACACACACACACACACACACACACACACACACACACACACACACACACACACACACACACACACACACACACACACACACACACACACACACACACACACACACACACACACACACACACACACACACACACACACACACACACACACACACACACACACACACACACACACACACACACACACACACACACACACACACACACACACACACACACACACACACACACACACACACACACACACACACACACACACACACACACACACACACACACACACACACACACACACACACACACACACACACACACACACACACACACACACACACACACACACACACACACACACACACACACACACACACACACACACACACACACACACACACACACACACACACACACACACACACACACACACACACACACACACACACACACACACACACACACACACACACACACACACACACACACACACACACACACACACACACACACACACACACACACACACACACACACACACACACACACACACACACACACACACACACACACACACACACACACACACACACACACACACACACACACACACACACACACACACACACACACACACACACACACACACACACACACACACACACACACACACACACACACACACACACACACACACACACACACACACACACACACACACACACACACACACACACACACACACACACACACACACACACACACACACACACACACACACACACACACACACACACACACACACACACACACACACACACACACACACACACACACACACACACACACACACACACACACACACACACACACACACACACACACACACACACACACACACACACACACACACACACACACACACACACACACACACACACACACACACACACACACACACACACACACACACACACACACACACACACACACACACACACACACACACACACACACACACACACACACACACACACACACACACACACACACACACACACACACACACACACACACACACACACACACACACACACACACACACACACACACACACACACACACACACACACACACACACACACACACACACACACACACACACACACACACACACACACACACACACACACACACACACACACACACACACACACACACACACACACACACACACACACACACACACACACACACACACACACACACACACACACACACACACACACACACACACACACACACACACACACACACACACACACACACACACACACACACACACACACACACACACACACACACACACACACACACACACACACACACACACACACACACACACACACACACACACACACACACACACACACACACACACACACACACACACGCACGCACGCACGCACGCACGCACGCACGCACGCACGCACGCACACGCACACACACACAAACGCGCGCGCACACACACACGCAAACACGCACACACACACACACGGAAAGTGTGTGAAGTATCCTAAGAATGCTAACGTCCATTAAAAGATCCTTTAAATTTCTCCGATGCTGGGCGGAACCCAGCCCACGTTGCAAGGGCTCCTCAAGGAAATCATTCCATGTACGGCAAGCTAGGGAACAATTCTCAGCATTTGCAAGCACTGGCGCGCCATTCATTTCGAGGCCACGCTCAGGCATCGCGGCAGCGGCGCAAGATGGCACTGAATGTTCTCAGGGAAGCGCGAATGAGGAGTCCTGCTGCGGTACACACCTGCTTCATAACTCGTTTCGACGGTGGCAATATAGAGACACGTTGCGTGGCTAGACAGATTCCATGCTAAACGCATTACCATCAGCAATCATCGTGAGATGCTTTTTGTCGAATTTTTCGATAGAAAGTATTTAGTACCGTGAACGCGGCGTTTCTGCAGATGAATTCCTAGGCGAGGTGGACATACTTTGGCGTTAACAATGTGAGCTTCTGAACAATAATTAACGAAAATTCGTTAATTAACTTGTTTTGTTAGTACATTGTGAGAAGTTGTCTGAATGATAAATTTGGAAGCAGTGACGTTTTATTTCACGACCATTTAAAAAAATCTTTGAAATCTCACCTAATTCGAAATAATCACCATCGAATTCTAAAGCTTTATATAAGTAATATCGCGATCGAACGCGTCCCGCTATTCGTCAGAAGTGTGGGGCGAAGTTTGAACGATAGCACACTCTTATAAGAGTGTCCACCCCTTGAGGCTTATCTTGCCCACAACCATAATCGTCATCTATCTTGCCCGCATTTACTTTCTTGACCGTTGCGCGCCAAGTACTTCCAGGTCGCGAACGGCAAGCGTGTTTTCAGCGTGACATTGCATTCTTGACAGGAGAGTAACAAGAGCAGAGTTTTCAAGAAAGGAAATGCAAGCAAGGCAGATGACTATCATGGTTGTGAGACGAGAAAAGCCCCAAAGGGTGCAAATTTTTATAAAAGTACATATCGCGGCAAATCCTCTCCCGGCACACAGTCGCACATGCTTGCCACGCAGAGCGTGGCGAATCGCTAGCTGTCGCGACTGGTCGAGACTTTCAAATTTGCACTTGTCGTCACGGGTTGTTTCCGTCTGATATGATAGCGCGGCGGCCTTTTCTGAGCTCCGGCGCGCTTGGTTTTGGTATAGCCTGGATTTACAGTTGAAATTGGGCGATAAATATCCAAAATGAGGTGCGACTTTCAATACATAAAAAAATCCAAGAATCATTAAGATGCGACTGCCTTTGAATTAGCCACTTAAACAATTGCCCGTATAGTACTAATGAAAAGTTAATCAATATTTGTTACTTGGTCATGTGAAGCTGACGTTTTTAGCGGCAAAGTATGTCCACCTCGCTTAGGAACTCCTCTGCAAAAACGCCACGCCTTTTTATAAAGAACTTATAGTGTCTAAAAAAATGCGAGGACACCTAAGCACTTACGAGTTGTGAATGCGAAAGCATTAATGTTCAATTGAACACCACTGAGGGGTCCTTTGAGTTGTGAACTCGCGGGCAAGCGAGCGCGTTGAGACACTTGCCCAACGCCTCCTAGATACCATAAGGCCAGTGCACTTCGATCCGTGAGGTCATGCCACCGTGCGAGGATGGTATATATATATATATATATATATATATATATATATATATATATATATATATATATATATATATATATATAGAGAGAGAGAGAGAGAGAGAGAGAGAGAGAAAGAGAGAGAGAGAACTCTTTAATAAAAGGCACAGATTTTAGCCGACGTACAGACATCGCTGACATGCTACTCTGCGTGGCGAAGGGAATTCGGGAGAGAAAGAGAGCAGGAGAGAGGCACAAGAAAAGGAATAAGTTAAAAAAAAGTGCGCACTGAGTTTTCCGACTCATGGGCAGCGGCGTGCTATAGTAAAGTCCTTCAGTGTATGCACCGTCCTACAATGAGGTGACCGAATTTGCTGCGTGAAAGGTACATGAGGGCGACAGACTAGAACTATAGTTTGTCGAGTTAACCAATGCTTTCTAAGTATGTGAATAAAAAGTTCATCCCGCGCCTCTGTTGTGAAGGGCAGGCTAAAGGGCCTAAGACACAGTCAAATGACAAAGGTCTCTCTGTAAGCGAATGCATGCAATGTTCGTAGAACGCTCGCTCGTCGGCATACGCTCTACAATCGAACAGTATATGCTCCATGGTTTCAATTGAGCCACAGTTGTTGCAGTGTGGACTTGTCACTTGACCGAATCGCTACCGTAAGCCGTTTCTATAGGCGGAGTTCAGAGGAAGACGATGATATAGAGTTTCCAAATGGCGAGGTATGTTGGATGGGAGTCTGGATCTTGAGATTTGGGTCGATTGAGTAAAGGAAAGGGTAATGATGGGTCGGCAAGTTCCACAGCCGGTCCTTTTCTTCAGAAGCAAATCTTTTAGCTAGTTGGAAAGTATCAGATCTAGTGAAATAAATCCGCTTATAGTTTTGGTGTTGAAGACCTTTGCCTGCAGCTTCATCTGCTCTTTCGTTGGCCAGAATACCACAATGAGCAGGTATCCACTGAATTTTGATACAGTGGCCTGATGCAATCGCGAAGTGATGCAAGTACGCAATCTCGAAAGAAACAGGCTGATGATTGGTTTTTTTTTTAGCAGACTGCACAATGTTTGTAGTGCTCCTTTAGAGCCCGCGAAAATCGCCCATTTGTTAGGCGCTCGACGCAATATATAGAGGAGAGCTTCTCTGATGCCGTGAAGCTCTGCTGTCGTTGAGGATGTCCTCCGCTGCAGCCGATAAGAAAGCATTTGTCTTCTTCAGGGCACATAAATACCACAGGAGGAAGTCTCCGGAGTGGTTGAGGCATCAGTGTAGATGTGGCTGTGCTGAGTATATTTCTCGGCTAAGTAGAAGAGAGTGGTCTGCAGCAGCGCGGCCCTGTGGCATGCGACTCTTTGTCCCATTTACACAGAGTACAAACTGGTTTATATCTAGAGGCGAAAGTGTCCAGGGAGGAAAAGTCGGAGGGATTAATTTCTGTGGCTGAATAATTGGAGGAACGTGCAAGATCTGCACAGCTTGGCCAAAGCCAGACTTACTGTGGGTTACCTGGACGCGGTACATGAAGTGCTTCTTCCCTTGGAGCACATGCCGAAGATGGGTACTCATTATTTCTTGGGAAGCGATGACATCTAGCGGTAGACATTCTGCTTTCGCTACTGTTCCCGAAGCTGAAGAGCCCTTCGGGAGGCCCAGGCAAATCCGGAGGCAGTTGTTCCGCGCGACTTCCAGAGCTCTCTTGTTGGCTGGTGATAATCCCTGAAGCACCGGTAGGCAATAGCGCAACGTGCCTTCAATATAGGCATTTTCAATGGTACCATTGAGCGGCAGTTGCAGCCCCATCGTGTTTCCGCCATGAATTTGAAAACTTGCGATGCAGCAGCAATTCTCGCACGTAGATTTTTTTTACCTGAGGTGACCAAAAGAAATTTCTGACTATCACAATTCCAAGGAATCGTTGAGACCGTACGTACGACAGCGGTCGTCAACCGAGAAAGAGCGGATATTTGGGTCATTTTCTTTCTTGTGAAAGCCATGGCTGTGCTTTTTTCTGGCGAGAGGTGAAGACCTCGGGGAGCTTCAATAGCTTCAATAATGCTTTTTGAAGTCGTTGTTGGGTGATATAGCGCGAACTTGATGCGCCCCAGATGCAGATATCATCGGCGTAGATTGTGGTGTGTACTCTTCGCGGCAGGTTTCTTGTTATGTGTATCAGGGTGAGATTGAATAGGAGCGGACTGAGCACAGTACCCTGGGGTACGTCCTTCTCCAATGCGTACGACTGTGTAGGTTCGTTCGGAGTATACTCATAAATACTTTCGCTCTGTTAAATAGTTTTCTATCCACTTGTATAGCTTTCCTCTGAGGCCGAGGCTAGCCAATGCTGCGATAATGGCGTGGTGAAAAACGGAGTCAAAAGCTGCCTTAATGTCAAGAAAAACGGCCGTCCGGATGCGCCCAGCGTGAATGTCCTCTACAAGTGAAGAGACAAGGGCGATGGCGTTGTCAATAGCAGACCTGTTTCCGCGGAAGCCGTTCATTTCTTGGGGAAACCTATTGTGGCTTTCAAGGAACCATGTAATGCACTTGTATATCATCCGCTCCATAAGCTTGCCTGCACAGCTCAGTAGCGCGATGGGCCGGAAAGACGCGTAGCTTGTTGGCTGCTCAAATGGCTTCAGAATCGGCACGATTTTTTCCAGCTTCCGTTTCGTTCGGACCTCACCAGACATCCACGAAGAATTATAATATTCCAGGAGTCGTAAGCGGAAAGTGCGGGGCAGCTGTGCGATGGCTTCATAGCTTATTTCATCATGGTCCGGAAATGTGTGCCTGCCTGATTCAGCGATAGCAGTGGTGAGCTCTTCAATTGTGAAAAGCCGATCAAATGCTGGGCCGGCCGCCTGTGGGATGCCAGATTGACTATCTGTGGAGGAAATCGAAGGCCTTGAACCTACTGATGGTCTGCAGTATTCATCTGAGATTTCTTTGAGGGAATTTCGTTCATGCAGAGAGAGTGCAGCAAAGGGGTGAAGCTGTTGCGGCGGCGTGCGCATACCTCTAAGGATCCGCCAAATTTTGGCTACACGTTGGCACACATCCAACGTGGAACAGAAGTCGCGCCATCTTTGCCGACTACATTGGTCCAAGTATCGCCGGATATGACGTTGTGTCCGTCGGCAGGCACGGAGGTCTTCAAGGCATTGCGTGCGTAAAACTTTCAACTTGCCTGCGAAAGGCACACGATCTTTCAAATTCCTCGGCATTTGGCGGTAAGCTGACTTTTTTTAGTGGAAATTCATGAGCATTTCCTCAGACAATGAGCCACTCTCGTGAGTAATTCCTCGTCCTGGGTTTCAGCAGTAATTCCCCTGCCTGCAGCGTTCTTGTATGCATCTCAATCTGTAGATTCTGTAAGGAATTTTCTTGGTGACAACTGCATACAGACAGCTGATATAAGAATTGGGTAATGGTCACTCCCGCGTGTTTCCAAGTCGGTACACCAGGTAAAGTTTCGGGCAACTGAACTTGTTACAAAGGTCACGTTAATGCTGCTGGTAGTCGTAGGGCCTCTGAGGTAGGTTATACTTCCGTCATTTAGAGGTTCAATTGAATAGTTTGAGAGAAGCTCTGCGAGCTTGGCTCCTCGTTTGAGTTGCCCCAAATTTCATTGTGAGCATTCAAGTCTCCACAAATAATATGTGGAGAACGTGTCGTTGCAATCAAGTTTCCAAGTCTCGAAGCGTCGAATGGCCTGCCTAGCTCCAGGTATGCCATAGAATCTAATGGAGACGCTCCCGAGCAAGCTGCAGTGATTTTAACGTCACCGCTTTCGTCCCGCCGGGCTTGGCAAAGGAAATTTCGGTCCAAGTAGCATGATGTCATAAAGCAGAGTGCACATAGTCTAGGAGGATAGGAGGCTATGGTTTAGCCCATTGGGTAAGCCACTCGGCTTCTGAGCGTGGGGTCGTAGGTTCGAAATTCATTACCAGCAACGCTTTTCATTTCGAATTTATTCCGTTTTCTTATACATTAATAGAGACCTTTAGCGTGTCCGGTATTCGGGTAAGCGCGGGCGGTTTTCCGGTTTAGCGGGGGCGTCAACGTGAGCGGCCAGATTGGTGGCGCCAGCTGGTGGCGCAAAGCTCAACCACACAAACACAGAGCTAATTACTATATTCTGCTTAGCTGCTGGCGTAAATTTTCGACAGTGGCGTAATCGTGTTCACAATTACGCCGCTGCCAAAAATTTGCACGAGTGGCGAAGCAGGATATGGTGAGTTACTGCAGTTTTAGCTATGCGTTTGTTTGGTTGAGCTCTACAACACCAGGCGGCTTCACCGCTCACGTTTACGCCCCGATCATTCGGTAATCCGCCCAAACCGCTCCCGTTTACCGGAATAGCGTACAAGCTAAAAGTCTCTAATATTTTACAGCCGTTACCGAGGCAAAACTAGAACACAGGCGAGAGCTTGCGCGGATGAGGAACACGCGGATAACACAGGCTTCCGAGAGCGAGGGTGATGTGGCGTCGCGGCGAATGCTCTGTCCCCTCACGCAACACC
This sequence comes from Dermacentor andersoni, assembly GCF_023375885.2. NCBI lineage: Eukaryota > Metazoa > Arthropoda > Arachnida > Ixodida > Ixodidae > Dermacentor > Dermacentor andersoni. The sequence goes on from NC_092814.1 coordinate 197,092,605, forward strand.
TGGCGCGCCAGCGTTGTAGCAGATGTTCCCTTTAGCCCGCTCCTCTCCGTCGAGGCGCGCACATGACGTGGCGTCGCAGCCAATGGGAATTTAGGTGCCGTTTCGCTGCTACAGACGCAGGCCTTTTCGCTCAATGGGTCATTTGATGATTTCGCATTAAAGGAGCACCCTGCATATTCAGGCGATGTTGTCCGACTATATAGGGCCCCCAAAGTTAAACGAACAGTAATTTAACAAGACCGTGATGCTACCTACGTAAGATCTGCTTGCACGGTTGGTTTATGCGTTTTGGCGGACAATTTTGGCGAGCAATTAAAGCCATTAAACGCATATTTAACAAAAACTTATGAATTACCTCTTTTTGCTGTCGCGATTATGGTATGTGATTGTATTGGTAACCTGAAGGCAATCGTATTTGAAGAAAACTTCCCTATTTTTTATTCTCCTGAAGTGGTTCTGTTCCGAGATACTCATCATCAAATTTCACATTCAGTTAGCTAATTTCGCTTTCAGCGGTGTGGATCTTGACAACGTCAAGCAGTGAGGAAACGTCAACGTGAGGCAAAGTGAAAAACTCAGTCGTTGCTTGTTTTCACCAGCCGATAGCAAGAGTGTAGATATTATCAGCTTCACCCAGCTTGCAAAAAATATGTCAGACTCAGTGAGCTGCATCACAATGCGGGCTTGACGTATTGTCTTAAATGGGCCTGGCTTCTCGGGCTTGGTGAAAAAACGCAGTCTGTGGATAGCCTATACACCGCTATGATCATCTAAGCCAAGTTTTGTAACTGTGCGCGGCGCGTGGAGCTCGCGAGAGGAGCGCGAAGTCTCCTTTATCTAAAACGCTCTCTTTGCAACAAAAGCCTACTCCTACCTCTTTTCTGGATGCTTTATTTCGCAATATCGCAAATCGCCATACGCGGCTGCTATTGGCCAATAGCTGACACCAATCAGGAAGGGTGTTTGACATCAGTGCGCTTCTTCATACTGTTACTGTGTATATTTATTGACGAAGTTTAATAAACAGGTTGAAGTAAACGAAATTCTGCTTTCGAATTTCGATAATAATTACGTAAACCCGAAATGAGCCGAATATCGTCTGCTAATGCTTGGCCGCGGCCGCCCGCGCAGGAATTAAACTTTGACCGCCCTGCTTATCTGTGTCGTAGCCATTGGGTCTCGCTAATTTCGACTAGTTTTGAGCACTCAACTAGCGTCGGACCACGCGAAACTTAAAGATAGACCACACGCCCGCTTGCCAACGCACGCTCACTCCTGGTCACTCCTAGTTAGACGCCTTGGCAGACTTATTGATAGCACTTCAAGGTGTTTCAAGTTGGATGTGTCTACTGTCCGTTGGTAAAGCTGGTGAAGGACAAAGCCAGCCTGTATGAGCACGAGCACGCACTCAAGCCCTGTCGTGCACAAAGCGAATGCTACGCCTACGCAATACCGCTGCATGTAGATGTGGTCTGCTGTGTAGCGTATACGGTGGCGGCAGCGGTGTGCCGCGACGAGTCCGCTTGCTCAGCTCACTGCGGCTCGCTGAGGACAACCGCGTTTGGCATACATTTGGCGCCTCGTAGGCACCAAAATCGGAAGTAGTGGCGTCTACGCGAATATCCAAAATCAAACTTGAACTGCGCGCCGTGGTGACGTTCAGCAGGCGGAGCGTTGTGGGCACACCCCGCTCTGCCGTAGCCTTCGCAATGCAAGGCATTGAAGAAGAAGCGGAAGCATCGCGAAGGTGGTGTTTGATTTCCAATAACTCCGCTCATCTGAACGCATATATAAGTACTTTATGCGGCAAAGTATTTCTGAAATAGCATAACTTGAAATGCATTTCTCCACTTCGATAAAACGTGGTTGAGGGCCCTTTTCGCAAAATTGCAGACAGTTTTCTTTTTCGCAATATTGTCCAGCCTGTTTTCAGGCTCATTTTTCGCCCTAATTCCGTCTTGAAGCAAGACAGAGCTTTATTTGCCGAGTCACTCCAACTTTTCGGTCACGCTGACGGGCAGACGAAGTATAATAAGGTTGTTTTTACACGTCTTGTTGCTGGTGTCCTTGATAAACGCTTAAGCAAAGTAATCAGTCTTCGTGCTTTTAGCAACACCCTGTTTCATCATTGGAATGTCATTTCAAGTACCATCCCTATTGCAAAAACCAGCGTCTTCCAGTGTGAAACCAGCGCGCTTTTTGGCGCTGGGTCGCACTGGGTACGCTGGCACTCGCTGGGACTCTCTGGGACACCAGTGAGAACGCTGGATAAGAGCTGGGTCACACTGGAAGAGGCACTGGTTCCACTGCCATAACGCTGGGGCGCACTGGTTTGTGCTGTACAGGCACTGGTTCTCGCTGCAGTTCGCTGGTTCGCACTGGAAACTGCGCTGGTTGTGTTTATGCCGCGCTGGTTCCAGTACGCCAGGACGAGCGCTGCTGAATATTAAATGCTTTATACAATTTCATCAATTGATACTAGTCTCTTGTCCTAAATAACGCTATATCTTGGGGTTATAAAACCCTATTTTGTGTCACAGCTTGGAATAAAGGTGCGTGAGCTGCCCTGTTTATTCATGCATATGTGAAACTGAAAATCACTTTCGTATTGTTTTTTTTTTCATTTTCCCTTTTGACTGAGCGGATAGCTAAATTCTTGAACGAAACCAAGTAAACGCAGAGGACGCCGCGTTTTTTAGTAGTTCGTACGTAACGTGTGACTGGGAGTTGTCGCCGTTGTCGCAGTGTTGTGGAGTGGACATGAAATGCAGAAGTCGTTCAGACGCGCGCGAACGGACCCCGAGTTCGAAGCCTATCGCTGACTGATATTATGGCACCGATAGCAAAGCTGAGGTGATTCGTGCGCTTCCACTTTCCCTATTGTACTAAAAAAAGTTCTGAGGCTCAAGTACACACATTTTAGCTTTCGCCAGCTACCCGCGCCGAGATCGGTCCCCACCGAAGCTTAGGCCTAGCGCATCCGCCGAGTCCGTCGTCACGCTATCGGCGCGTCTAGGCTCAGGAATGAAGAAATCTAACCCGGATAAATCACTCTACATTTCAGCTTTCTCATCGGTGTTCTTAAATAAACAATTTTTTCATGTCTACAGTGCCAGCACAAGAAGCGATGACCGCTGATGTGACGCGTCATAAACACAGGTATATGTGCTATCGCCGAAGGCTCCCAGCACTAGCCTGCGCTTCTCTGACGAAGATATATAACTAGACAGGCGTATTGACTAAAAGGCATCACTGAACTAAGGAAACGTTGCATATCCTTTGCGTGAAGAACAAGAAACGGCTATCGAAATCGGCAGTAACAGCCCATACACCGTTCCGGGTCGGCGGTTCATTTAGGACTTTTTTTCGAAGTTAAGATAGCAATCGCAAGTGAAAAATCGATGTTGTGGCACTTCCAAGCATACTGCTGAATACGGACAGCAACTTTTTCTTTATGGTACAGGTGTGAATTTTAGTTGCTGGGCGATAGCGCATCAACCATGCCTGTACGAGACGTAGCTCTGCGAAACAAACTGCTTCTCGGTTTTGACATGGCGAATTATCCGTCTGTTTCAGTGTGCAGGCGTGGCGTAGCGGTAAAGTGGCGGGCTTGGGATCTGTAGGTCGGACGATCGAAGTCTTTTTTTCTTTTTTTTTTATTGCACTAAAAAGGCGCTTTGTTGCTTTCTGTATTCAAAAAAATATATACGGCGTCCAGCCACCGCATCTTTAACGCGCTATAGCTGTTTTTCGCGCGAGTAGCCAGTGCCTCCCAGCACGCTGCGCCTTCCCAGCGCCCCAGCATCCAGCGCGCTGCACTGGGCCCATAATCCGGCGCACTGGGTCCCAGTGGCACTGGGTTTTGCAATAGGGTCCTATTGCAAAACCCAGTGCCACTGGGACCCAGTGCATCGGATTATGGGCCCAGTGCCGCGCGCTGGATGCTGGGGCGCTGGGCACGCGCGTTGTACCGGGAGGCACTGGCTACTCGTGCGAAAAACAGCTCTAGCGCGTTAAATATGCGGTGCCTGGACACCGTTTTTATAGATACAGAAATCAACAAAGAGCGTTTTAGTGCAATAAAAAAAGAAAGAAAACGTAAGAATAAAACTCCTCCGACCAGGATTCAATCATCCGACCCACAGATATCAAGCCAGCTACTTTACCGCTAGGCTACGCCATATATTTTTTTCTTTATTGCCGGCTTTGACATACAGAAACAATACACAAAAGATAAAACATGTCAACAAGGATTTTGCTGGCATGACATATTAAATTTTTTTCAATGCTGCAAGTCTATCTAGCATGTCAATCCGTGTTGGCTTTACAGGGAGTGCCCGATGGACATCCCTGAACCGTACTACAGATTCAATGAAGTGATAACCTGTAGGTCGCAAATTTACATCAGCATTGTTGAACTTCGTTCTAGCTTTCCACAAACTGTGGAGGCCCAGTAGCATTATAGCATCATACGGAAAAGCCTCCGTTTCTACCGGTGAGAATCTCATTCAGTGTAGATCTAAAGGTAACTATTTCTTTAAAGTCCTTTGTAGCACATCCCAGAAAAAGTTGGGATCGCAGCAATCTAGAAACGGATGCTCTTTCGTTTCAGGTTTCCTGCATAAGAAGCAGTTAATGGACCACGGGACAAAAATGCCCTTGTAGCACATGAGCATGAACGGATAATTTGCCATGTCAAAATCGAGAAGCAGTTTTAGTTTCGCAGAGATACGCCTCACACAGACATGTTAGATGCGCTATTGCCCAGCAACTACACAGAAAAATTTGCTGTCCGTATTCAGTAGCATGCTTGGAAGTGCCGCAACATCGATTTTCACTTGCGATTGGTATTTTGACTTTGAAAAAAGTCCTAAATGAACCGCCGACCCGGGACGCTGTATGTGCAGTTAATGCCGATTTTGATAGCCGTTTCTTGTTCTTCACGCGAGGGATATGCAACGTTTTCTTAGTTCAGTGAAGACTTTCAGTCAACACGTCTGTCTAGTCATATATCTTCGTCAGAGTAGCGCAGGTTAGTGCAGGGAGCCTTCGGCGATAGCACACGTACCTGTGTTTATGACGCGTCACATCGGCGGTCATCGCTTCTTGTGCTGGCACTGTAGACATGAAAAAATTGTTTATTTACGAACACCGATGCGAAAGCTGAAATATAGAGTGATTTATCCTTGTTAGACTTCTTGATTCCTGAGCCTAGACGCACCCATAATGTGCAGATGGACTCGGTGGATACGCTAGGCCTAAGCTTCGGTGGGGACCGATCTCGGCGCGCGGAGCTGACGAAAGCTAAAATGTGTGTATTTGAGCCTCAGAACTTTTTTTAGTACGACAGGGAAAGTGGAAGCGCACAAATCACCTCAGCTTTGTTATCAGTGGGATAATATCAGTCAGCGGTATACGCTTCGAACTCGGGGTCCATTCGCGTGCGTCTGAACGACTTCCGCATTTCATGTCCACTCCACAACACTGCGACAACGGCGATAACTCCCAGTCATATGTTACGTGCGAACTACTAAAAAACTCGGGGTCCTCTGCGTTTGCGTGGTTTCGTTCAAGAATTTAGCTATCCGCCCAGTCAAAAGGGAAAATAAAAAATAACGAAAGTGATCCTCAGTGTTAAATGTCCATGAATAAACAGGGCAGCTCACGCACCTTTATTCCAAGCTGCGACACGAAATAGGGTTTTATGACCCCAAGAAATAGCGTTATGTAGGACAAGAGACTCAATCGACGAAATTGTATAAAGCATTTAATATTCAGCAGCGCTCGTCCTTGTGTACTGGAACCAGCGCGGCACAAACAACCAGCGCAGTTTCAGTGCAAACCAGCGAACTGCAGCGAGAACCAGCGCCTGTACAGCCCAAACCAGTGCGCCCCAGCGTCATGGCAGTGGAACCAGTGCCCCTTCCCGTGTGAGCCAGCTCTTATCCAGCGTTATCACTGGTGTCCCAGTGAGTCCCAGTGAGCCCCATCGTACCTTGTGCGATCCAGTGCCAAAAAACGCGCTTGTTTCACACTGGAAGACACTGGAAGACGCTGGTTTTTGCCATAGGGATATCACGTCCGGCAGCCGTTTGATGCAATGTTGCAAAATAGTACCGTCAAGCTCCCTTAATCGCTCGAAGTAACGGGTTGCCAGACATAGTACATTGTTGTAATCAGATATGTTTGCTTCTGTTTAATCATCCGCATTTTAATATTGTTCGGCAGCATTCTGTATTGACACTTGTATTTGTTTATTTTTATCGGCCGACCACGTTTCACCGCCTAACAAATGTTATTGCACAGCGCAGGACGCGCCTCCCTGTATCGGAAGTTTCTCGAAAGTTACCGATGGCTGTCTGTTTTTACCGAACCTTGTGTTATCTGATTTCATCGCGTGACGCGAATGGTGTAGAACTTCGTGGAAGACACGCGGGTCCCAGCGATTAGTCTGGAACATTCGACGACTGATGTATAAAACCCGACGCGCTTGGCCAACACCACCTAGATAACACAAGGCCTGTTTACTCCGATCCATGACGTCACGCTACCTGGCTCCAAATTTCCATTGACAAGGCTGGTGTGATGAAAGCGGTGATATCAAAATCACTGTCGCCTAGTCGGGAACGTCTCCATCAGATTCTATGGCAGCCGGGCTAGGTAGCATCACGTCATGGATCGGGGTAAAAAGACCATGTGCTATCTAGGTGGTGTTGGCTTGACCCGCTGATCAGATTTTGACGACCGTCAACTGTGTTCGCCGTTGTCGCCGTTCTTCAAGTGTAGCCTGTTTTTGTGCGCACAGGTTCACCCAATAAAAATTAGTTTCGTCTTTCACAGTATTGCTACTGTGTTCGCTATACGTCACTACCTCGTGACATCTGGTGGAGGTGCTTTACGTTCATGTACCGGACGCCCCCGACAAGCCGTGATCCAAGCCCGGACCGCAAAGACAACAACAACGTCGTCCCGGAACATCGAGAAAGCCGCCGGCTAAAGCAGCCAGCTGCCCCGGGAACACGGACTTCTACCAGAGACGATCAAGAAGATCGTCTCTGTAGCCTTAATGGCAGCGGCAGCGTTCCCAATAGTTCTGCAGCAGCCCAGAGAGCCACCGACGTTCCGCTGTTCCACATTCGAGGACCCGGAAAGCTGGCTGGAGACGTATGAGAAGGTCGCTATGTTTAACAGCTGGGACAGCGACGACAAGCTGCGATATGTCTATTTCGCATTGGAAGACGCCGCCAGGACGTGGTTCGAGAATCGAGAAGGCGCCTTAACGACGTAGGACCTGTTCCGAAGCGGCTTTCTGCAAACATTTACAAGCATATCGTGCGCAAAAAGTGAGCCCAAGCTGTTCTAGAAACCAGAGCGCAGCTGCCCAATGAGACGATCGCTATCTTCACGGAGGAGATGGCCCGTCTATTCCGCCACGTTGACCCGGAAATGTCTGAAGAGAAAAAAGTCCGCCTACGCATGCGTGGTGTGAAAGAGGAACTTTTCGCCTGAATGGTAAGAAGCCCACAGAAGACGGTCGACGTGTTTCCTTGCGAGGCCACGAGCATCGAGAAGACACTGGAAATGCGGAACCGGAAATTCGACCGCCGCACCAACTCAACAAACTACGCCGGAGTTCAATCACTGGCTTCTGACGACCTGCGCGAGACTATCAGGGCAGTCGTACGAGAGGAGCTTCAGAAGCTCTTCCTTTCATCGCAGCCTCAAGTGGCCTCAAGCGCCGAAATCGTCAAAGAAGAGGTCCAGCGATCGCTTGGAGTTCCCGAGGTGCAACCACAATCACCGCAGCCCTAGCCGGAAGCGACCATCTACGCCGCCGTCGCCCGCCATCAAGGTCCCCCTCCACGACCGCGCCAGGGCCCTTTAACGCCGCAATTCCGTCGTCCACAACCGCCGCCGCCAGCACGTCTACCCGTCGCCCAGCACAGCTACGCAAGGAAGACGGACATTTGGCGCGCTCCTTAACGCCACCCGCTCTGTTGCCACTGCGGAGAAGCGGGTCACGTCTACCGACCATTCCCATACCGGAAGATGGGACTGCGAGGGTTCGCCGTTAACGCGCCACGACCACAGCTTGGGGGATGACCTCGCGATATCGCAGACTACATCGCCTCTACTCAGTCGAGCTCTCGACGACCGTCTCGTTCGCCATCACCAGGCCGCTACCTGTCGCCGCAGCGCCGTCCATACACTGGCCCAGCCCGGGACCGCTCTGCAAGCCCATATCCGGAAAACTAAAAGCAGCAACCGATGGAGGTGCGGTTGCTGTTCGTCGAACTGACGAACATCCTTGGCCGCCGACAAAGACCCCGATGGGACTATCTCGACGACATAACAACGACACGCCGCCGTCCCGACGAAGTCTGGAGGCAAAGAATACGCCGACGAATGACAACCTGACGACGCCACGCACCAGCCACACGTCAAAACGTCGCAGCCGTGATCTAACGCCAAAACCTAACTGTAACGCAAGACAAAGAACCACTGACCTCGACGGGCTTCTAGACGGCCTTGCAGTCACCGCCTTAGTTGACACAGGGGCCGATTACTCCGTCATGAGTGGACACATCGCCACCCAGTTGAAGAAAGACTGCATGGGAAGTCCCTGAAGTTCGCACCGTTGGAGAACACCTCATTACGCCGACTGGAGTCTGCACCGCAAGAATTACCGTTCATGACCGGACTTACCCTGCCACCTTAGTTATCCTCCAACAGTGTTCCTGAGACGTCATTCTCGGCATGGACTTCCTGAACCAACACGGCGCGATCATCGATCTGAAGTCGCAATCGATTACGCTGTCAGAAGATCTAGCGATACTGCCGGAGAGCTCTCGTAGTCACCACGCCTTGAGCGTGCTCGAAGATCAAGTGAGCCTCCCGCCGCGCTCAAGCATTATTATTTCCGTCAGCACCGAAACACACGCTGACGTAGAAGGCGTCATCGAGGGTGACCAACGTCTACTACTCGACCATGAAATTTGCGTCGCAAGAGGAATCGCTCGACTGCGCGGAGGCAAAACGAAGGGGTTGCTGACATACTTCCGCCAGGAGTTCAAGCACATCAACAAGGGCACGATGATCGCATACACTGAGAAAATTCTGGAAACCGGCAATGCGTTTGTGCTCTCGGACTCTGCCGCATCTACCACGACGACCATAATTCCCGAACCAGACTTTGACATAAATCCAAGTCTCCCCATGATTAAACAGCAATTGCTCAGAAATCTGTTTCGACGATACAAAGACTGCTTTTCAACGTCATCGAGGATTCCACAAACACCAGTCGCAAAGCATCACATAATGACCGAAGAGTGCGCTCGACCACTCTGCCAGGGCCCTTACTGAGTTTCGACGCGAGAACGTGAAGCTATTAGGCAACAAGTCGATGAAATGCTGCGGGACATCATTCAGCCGTCGAAAAGCCTGTGGGCATCTCCTGTAGTCTTGGTGAAGAAAAAGGACGGAACCCTACGTTCCTGCGTCGATTACCGTCGACTTAACAAGGGCCGCCATCTTGTACACGTTCGAAAAGCCGACGTTCGATTTCGCCTCGCGTGATTGTCCAGGCTGCGCTGATATCACGGCCTAGGATAATCTAGTCCAATCGCGTGAGGCGAAATCGAACGTCGGCTTTTCGAACGTGTACAAGATACCAGCCAAGATCACCGAAGAAGGACGTATACTCCCTCCCACGGATTGACGACGCATTGGATCGGCTCTGCAACGCTGAATATTTCTCGTCGATGGATCTCAAGTCTGGCTACTGGCAAATAGAAGTCGAGGAGAGAGATCGCGAGAACACCGCCTCTACGAGTTCAAGGTCATGCCATTCAGACTGTCCTCGGCACCTGCAACGTTCCAGCGCGTCATTGAGATGGTTTTAGCACGGTTGAAGTGGCAGACCTGTCTTGTTTATTTGCATGACGTCGTCGTCTTCGCCGAAAACATCGAAGATCACCTTTGGTGGCTTGCGACAGTACTAGAGCCCATGAAGTCATCAGGGCTCACACTGAAGCCTGAAAAGTTCCCCTTTGCCTACGATGAGCTTCTGTTCCTGGGCCACGTCATCAGCAAATCTGGAGCCCGCCCGACCCGCAGAAGACAGCTGCCATCGCAATGTTTCCGCAGCCCATCGACGAGAAGGCAGTGCGTAGATTCCTTGGCGTGTGCGCCTACTACAGGCGCTTTGTCAAGGACTTTTCACGCATCGCTGAGCCGCAGACACATCTTACGAAATGTGACGTCGTGTTCAAATGGGAAACGCTGCAGGCCGACGCATTTCAAGAACTCAAACGACGCATGCAGTCGCCGCCGGTACTTGCGCACTTCGACGAGGACGCCGATACCGAAATCCACACTGACGCCAGTAGCCTAGGCCTCGGTGCCGTCCTATTCCAGATGAAAGACGGACTTGAACGGGTCATAGCTTACGCTTGCCAGTCGCTGTCAAAAGCGGAAGACACTTTTTCTACGACCGAAAAGGAATGCCTCGCCATCGTTTGGGCTACAGCTAAATTTCGCCCTTACTTATATGGCAGACCATTCAATGTCGTCAGCGACCATCACGCGATGTGTTGGCTAGCAAATTTAAAGGATTCCTCAGGACGACTGGCGCGCTAGAGCCTCCGACTACAAGAATACGACATCACTGTAACTCACAAGTCCGGATGAAAACACTCTGATGCCGATTGCCTATCACGCGCCCCCATTGACCCACCGCCACAAGATGAAGAGGATGACGACGCGTTCCTTGGCATAATAAGCGCGGAAGACTTCACTGGACAGCAACGAGCAGGCCCGGAGATAAAAGGCCTCGTCGAGTATTTGGAAAAGCACACCGACGCTGTCCCTAGGGCATTTAAGCGAGGATTGTCTTCGTTCTCGCTTCAAAAGAACCTACTAGTAAAGAAGAACTCGCCAGTCCGCGCCAACTGCATTCTTGTTGTTCCCTCAGCGCTGCGTCCAGAAGTACTGCACGCCCTGCATGACGATCCGACCGCTGGGCGCCTAGGATTCTCCCATACGCTATCGATCGAGGATGCAGGAAAGGTATTACTGGTTGCGCCTGATCACCGACGTTTCCCGTTACGGCAAGACATGCCGAGACTGTCAGCGATGCAAGACACTAGCGCCAAGGCCAGCGGGATTACTACAGCCGGTCAAGCCTCCTAGCCGACCATTTCAGCACATCGGGATGGACTTGTTGGGACGCTTTCCGACGTCAACAACCGGAAATAAGTGGATAGTCATGGCGACGGACTACCTCACCCGCTTCGCTGAAACGAAAGCTCTCGCGAAAGGAAGCGCAGCCGAAGTGGCGAAATTCTTCGTCGAGAAAATCCTGCTGCAAAATGGTGCCCCAGAAGTCCTTATCACCGACAGAGGAACAGCGTTTACAGCGGAGCTCACCCAAGCCATTCTGCAGTACAGTCAGACAAGGCACAGGAGGACAACTGCCTACCACCCACAGACGAATGGTCTTACGGAGCTCCCGAACAAGACGCTCGCCGACATGCTAGCAATGTACTACGTCGACGTCGAACACAAGACCTGGGATGCCGTCCTGCCGTACGTAACCTTCGCTTACAACACGGCGGTGCAAGAAACAACACAGATCACGCCGTTTAAGCTGGTTTACGGCAGGAACCCGACGACGACTCTCGACGCCATGCTGCCGCACGTCACCGACGAAGAGAATCTTGACGTCGCCACCTATTTCCAGCGCGCCGAAGAAGCCTGTTAAGTTTCGCCTACGACGCGCGGTATAGCCGGCGCGGATGCAACGGACGCCGGGGCTTCGTTCAAAGCGGCGGACATTTTGGCCCGTTCAGCGCCGCCGATACGCCTCCCCGCCAAGCGTGTCCAGGCATGTTTCAATGCCACGTGTCTTCAAGTGTGCGTGTGTGTGTGTGTGCATTGTTACGTTTCGCCTACAACGCGCGGTAATGCCGGCGCGGATGCAACGGACGCCGGGGCTTTGTTCAAAGCGGCGGACAGTTTGGCCCGTTCGACGCCGCCGAAACGCCTACCCGCCAAGCGTGTCCAGGCGTGTTTCAGTGCCACGTGTCTTCGTGTGTGCGTGTGTGTGTGTGTGCCCTCGCTTGTCAAAGCGCGGCAGCCGGGGAGCGGAGTTCCCCGAATGAGGAGCCTGGACGTCTCTCGGCTCAACAGTTCGCGCCGTCGTGTGGGTGAGGGTTGGCGATGCGTCACTACACTCGGTTCAGCAGGTCTCTCGGCCCGACAGTTCGCGCCGTCGTGGGCTCATGCTCCGCCGTCCCGTGACCTTCATCCCGTGACCTTCCCTCCTTCCCTTTTGGACCGCGACGCCGAGAGTATAAGAGCAGCTGCCCCCGGACGCCAGAGAGAGGCTCCGATTTGTACTGTTGAGTTACGTGCTCTCCCGTCTCTCCAATTCGGTCGACCTGACCGGCCGCTCTTTTGCTATGTTAGAATAAACAAGTTGTTCTGTTACCAGTCTTCTCATGCTTTGCCGGGACCTTCGGATGCTTCCAGTGCCCCAGGCCGCCAGGCCAACGCTACCCTTGGGGCTTGCGACCCATTGGCAATAACGGGCGTCAGCACCGAGACCCCAACAACTCGTGCCAGCGGTACGATTCCAACATCTGGTTGCCAGCGGTGAGATCGCGACAACGGAGGACAGCAGCGAAGAGATGCGGTTGACTGTATGCTGAGCAGCACAACGACCATCCGGGAGCAGTGCAACGAGCCCTGTGTGACGACTGGTTGCCTGCAGCGGAACGACTGCGCTGAAGTCTTGGCTGCAAGGTTTGGTGAGTGCGGGACTTTCTTCTTCTGAGTTTTGCCAGGCTTTTGTTAGTGTTAGAAACAGAGCTGGTAATTGTGGTTGTCGTTGCTGCCGGGTTAGTTTGCGGCAAGACAATAGTAGGCAGTAGAGAAAGCAGCATTCAGAGCAGCCATGGATTTGAAGTCGTTGCGCAAACCGAAATTGCTGGAGCTTGCAAGAGAGTTGGGTCTGGATGTCTCAGACAAACTCAGAAAACCAGAACTGCTAAGGGCTATTCTTGAGTTAGAAGCTGAGGATGACGAGCTGTCGGAATGCCTTGAGACCATTGAGGAGAGGGAGACGGCAAAAAGACAGGAGCGCGAACTTAAAGAGCAAAAAGAGAAACAGGAGCGCGAACTTAAAGAACAGAAAGAGAAAGATGAGCGTGAACGAAAAGAACAGAAAGAAAAAGAAGAGCGCGAACACGCTTTGGAAATGAAGCGTCTCGAGTTAGAGATGGAACGCGCTCGTAATGGAAGTCAGGCACACGGTGCAGGAGAACGAGTATTGTTCAAAATGACTGACCTGATGCGGCCGTTTAAGCTTGGAGAGGACATTGGTTTGTTCCTGGTTAACTTTGAGCGAACGTGCGAGAAGCAGGGGTTCTCTCGGGAAACGTGGCCACAGCGCTTGCTCACTTTGCTACCCGGCGAGGCGGCCGACGTAGTCGCTCGCTTGGAGAGAGAGGAGGCAGAGGATTTCGACAAAGTGAAATCGAGTCTGCTAAAAAAGTACCGGCTGTCAGCGGAGGCGTTCCGTCGGAAGTTTCGGGAAAATGAGAAAGGCAAAAGTGAGTCATATACAGAGTTTGGGTACAGGCTAATGTCAAACATGCAGGAGTGGCTCAAAGAAGAGAAAGCGTTTGGTGACCACGAGAAAGTTCTGCAGTGTTTCGGGCTAGAACAGTTTTATAGTCGGTTACCTGAGAACGTGCGGTACTGGGTCTTGGATAGGCCAGACGTTAGTACGGTGGCTAGAGCCGCTGAGTTAGCCGAGGAGTTTGTGACGCGTCGGGCTCGTGGAGCTAAGGACGGTCAAAAGGGTGAATTTGGCTCCAAGTTTGAGAGGCCGAAGTTCACGCCCATGAGAAAGCGGTTCGAGACGAGGCGAGCGCGCGTGTGTTATACGTGCCAGAAGCCGGGTCACTTTTCGGCGCAGTGTCCGACCGAACGTGAGGAGACGGCGGCAGCCGAAGCCGAACGCGGAAAGCGGTTCGAGATGAGGCAAGTGCGCGTGTGTTATACGTGCCAGAAGCCGGGTCACTTTTCGGCGCAGTGCCCAGAAACAAAACCAAAAGTCGTGTTTTTTTCATTAGGCAGCTCTGACGAGAACATCAAGCTTCTCGAGCCTTACATGCGAGACCTCCTCGTGAACGGGAAAGAGTGCCGAGTGCTTCGCGATACCGCAGCTACGATGGATGTAGTTCACCCCTCTTACGTAGAACCCGATATGTTCACGGGCGAGTGCGCATGGATCAAGCAAGCAGTGGAAGCTCATAGCGTGTGTCTGCCGGTAGCAAAAGTGCTTATTGAAGGACCTTTCGGAGCACTTGAGACGGAGGCCGCAGTGTCATCTATGCTGCCCCCCCAGTACCCGTACCTATTTTCGAACAGGTCCGATCACCTCCTGCGCGAGAAGGGGCTTTTGTTTGGTGAGGCTAGCGTTCAGGCCTTAACCAGATCGAAGGTTCGGGAGCTCGCTGCAAAGGCGGTAGTTGCGGGACCGACGTTGTTGAACGATGAAAAAGGGTCAGAGGCGCAGCAAGCTGGTAGTCAGAGCACGCCCGAACGGGATAAAATTGAGCCTGTAGCGTTAAAGGCACCAGATACTGGAGAGGAAATTCCCGATGCGGGAAAGTTAGAAGAGCTTCCGGTCGAGCTTCCGGGACTAGGCTCAGTGACAAACAGGAAAGACACCGATCAAGTCATTAGTGACTTAATAAGTAAAGCATCGCTGTCGCCTGAGCAGAAAACAGAACTACACCAGCTCTTACAAGAGTTTCAAGGTCTGTTCTCTGAGAGGCCTGGTAGGACTTCTGTCCTTACTCATGACATAGAACTTACCTCCCCAGAGCCAGTACGATCCAAGGCGTACCGGGTGTCACCCCGCCAGAGCGATATTATGGAGGCTGAGGTAAAGAAAATGCTACAGCTCGGTGTTATTGAAGCGGGTGAGAGTGATTATACCTCCCCTTTGATTTTAGTTGAGGTACCGGGCAAGAAACCTCGTCCTTGCGTCGACTACCGCAGGCTTAATTCTATCACTAAGGATCAAATTTATCCGATCCCTAACATCGAGGAGCGCCTTGAGAGAGTGAGTAGCGCTCAGTTTATTTCCACCCTAGATCTTGTCAGGGGTTATTGGCAGGTTCCACTTACAGAAGAGGCTAGTAGGTATGCGGCGTTCATTTCACCAATGGGGACATTCCGTCCTAAAGTTTTGAGTTTTGGTTTGAAGAACGCGCCATACTGCTTTTCAAGCCTCATGGATAAAGTGTTGCGGGGACAGCAAGAATTCGCTTTACCGTATCTAGACGACGTAGCGATATTCTCCGCATCCTGGCCTGAGCATATGGCGCACTTGCGGGCAGTGCTAACCCGCCTGCGCGATGCGGGCTTGACAGTCAAGGCTCCCAAGTGCCAGTTAGCACAGGCCGAGGTTGTCTACCTCGGACACGTGATTGGTCGGGGTCGACGCCGCCCCTCTGAAATAAAGGTGGCCGCTGTGCGAGACTTCCCGCAACCGCGCACGAAGACCGATATTCGGTCGTTCTTAGGTGTCGCCGGCTACTATCAGAGGTACATCCCCAGGTACTCTGATATCGCGGCTCCCTTGACGGATGCTCTAAGAAAGACAGAGCCGCAAACAGTCGTCTGGGATGAGACGAAGGAAAGAGCTTTTAGCGCCCTAAAGAGCGCCCTAACAAGCCAACCTGTGCTACGATCGCCCGACTACACAAAAGGGTTCGTTGTTCAGTGTGATGCTAGTGAGCGAGGCATGGGCGTTGTACTGTGCCAACGGGAAAATGGAGAAGTAGAACACCCCGTCCTGTATGCTAGTCGTAAGCTGACCAGTCGTGAGCAGGCGTATAGCGCCACCGAGAAAGAGTGTGCGTGTATCGTGTGGGCCGTTCAGAAATTGTCATGTTACCTAGCTGGCTCGAGGTTTATCATTGAAACGGATCACTGCCCTCTCCAATGGCTGCAGACCATCTCTCCCAAAAATGGCCGCCTCCTGCGCTGGAGCCTCGCTTTGCAACAATATTCCTTTGAGGTGCGTTACAAAAAGGGGAGTCTCAACGGTAACGCCGATGGCTTAAGTCGAAGCCCCTAACGTGAGAATCAGCCTCAAAATTGCTTGTTACTGATGTTTTTCTTCCTGAGGCTGGATTTTTAACCTATTGCTTTTGTGTAGTGTTTCAAAGTGATGATGTGCTTTTTAGTGCAATTTTTCCGATTTGTGGACGCGTTCTGAGTGCTGCCAAACTACTGTAAGGAACTAGGCAGCAGCATAAAAGGGGAAAGAGCCTGGCAGGGCTTAGTGAGGGTTGTGCCGTGCTTGCTGACTGAGCGGTTGACTTTCGGCGTAGTTCTAACGCTTGCCGGAAACGAGAACAAAAATGTCAACTCTCCCGAAGTCACTTTGCAGTGTCCTGTGTGCACCTGAACGTGAGAACGAGGCCTTCTCTGTGCGCTGCGCTCAAGAAACGCCAAAGGACGCCCGACTTCGGTTATGAGCATCATCGAGCGACATCCCTCCGGACAGCGGATGCAGTCCCCTGACCATCGGGATCTCCTTCCCCCGGCGGGGCGGTCTGTTACGTTTCGCCTACAACGCGCGGTAATGCCGGCGCGGATGCAACGGACGCCGGGGCTTTGTTCAAAGCGGCGGACATTTTGGCCCGTTCGACGCCGCCGAAACGCCTACCCGCCAAGCGTGTCCAGGCGTGTTTCAGTGCCACGTGTCTTCGTGTGTGCGTGTGTGTGTGTGTGCCCTCGCTTGTCAAAGCGCGGCAGCCGGGGAGCGGAGTTCCCCGAATGAGGAGCCTGGACGTCTCTCGGCTCAACAGTTCGCGCCGTCGTGTGGGTGAGGGTTGGCGATGCGTCACTACACTCGGTTCAGCAGGTCTCTCGGCCCGACAGTTCGCGCCGTCGTGGGCTCATGCTCCGCCGTCCCGTGACCTTCATCCCGTGACCTTCCCTCCTTCCCTTTTGGACCGCGACGCCGAGAGTATAAGAGCAGCTGCCCCCAGACGCCAGAGAGAGGCTCCGATTTGTACTGTTGAGTTACGTGCTCTCCCGTCTCTCCAATTCGGTCGACCTGACCGGCCGCTCTTTTGCTATGTTAGAATAAACAAGTTGTTCTGTTACCAGTCTTCTCATGCTTTGCCGGGACCTTCGGATGCTTCCAGTGCCCCAGGCCGCCAGGCCAACGCTACCCTTGGGGCTTGCGACCCATTGGCAATAACGGGCGTCAGCACCGAGACCCCAACAACTCGGGCCAGCGGTGCGATTTACAACAGCATGTTGGTGCCCACGCTTGTCAAAGCGCGGCAGCCGGGGAGAGGAGCTCCCCAAGTGTGAAGCGAGGAGGTCTGACCGGCGCCGGCCTGGCGGATGCGTCACTACACTCGTCTCAACGTGTCTCTCAGCCTGTCCGTGCCCCGCCGTCACGTGGCCTCGTCACGAGGCCTTCCTCTTGCCCTCGACTCCGAGAGTATAAGAGCAGCTGCCCCCGGACGCCAAGAGAGAGGCTCCGATTTCTTCCGTTGAGGTACGTGCTCTCCCGTCTCTCCACTTCGGTCGACCTGACCGCCCGCTCTTTTGCGATGCTAGAATAAACAAGTTGTTCTGTTACCAGTCGACTCATGCTTTGCCGGGACCTTCGGATGCTTCCAGTTGTGCCCCAGGCCGCCAGGCCAACGCTACCCTTGGGGCTTGCGACCCATTTGCAACATCGGGCGTCAGCGCTGAGGTTCCAACAACTGGCTGGTAGCGGTGAGATCGCGACAACGGAGGCCAGCAGCGAAGATATGCGGTTGACTGTATGCTGAGCAGCACAACGGCCATCCGGGAGCAGTGCAACGAGCCCTGTGTGATGACTGGTTGCCTGCAGCGGAACGACTGCGCTGAATTCTTGGCTGCGAGGTTTGGTGAGTGCGGGACTTTCTTCTTCTGAGTTTTGCCAGGCTTTTGTTAGTGTCAGAAACAGAGCTGGTAATTGTGGTTGTCGTTGCTGCCGGGTTAGTTTGCTGCAAGACAATAGTAGGCAGTAGAGAAAGCAGCATTCATAGCAGCCATGGATTTGAAGTCGTTGCGCAAACCGAAATTGCTGGAGCTTGCAAGAGAGTTGGGTCTGGATGTCTCAGACAAACTCAGAAAACCAGAACTGCTAAGGGCTATTCTTGAGTTAGAAGCTGAGGATGACGAGCTGTCGGAATGCCTTGAGACCATTGAGGAGAGGTAGACGGCAAAAAGACAGGAGCGCGAACTTAAAGAGCAAAAAGAGAAACAGGAGCGCGAACTTCAAGAGCAAAAAGAGAAAC
The DNA here is from genome assembly GCF_023375885.2 of Dermacentor andersoni. Lineage (NCBI taxonomy): Eukaryota > Metazoa > Arthropoda > Arachnida > Ixodida > Ixodidae > Dermacentor > Dermacentor andersoni. The sequence continues at coordinate 197,110,973 of NC_092814.1, forward strand.
AGGAGCGCGAACTTAAAGAACAGAAAGACGAGCGCGAACGAAAAGAACAAAAAGAGAAAGAAAAAGAGGAGCGCGACCGTCAACACGCTTTGGAAATGAAGCGTCTCGAGATAGAGATGGAACGCGCTCGTAATGGAAGTCAGGCACACGGTGCAGGAGAACTACTATCGTTAAAAATGACTGACCTGATGCGGCCGTTTAAGCTTGGAGAGGACATTGGTTTGTTCCTGGTTAACTTTGAGCGAACGTGTGAGAAGCAGGGGTTCTCTCGGGAAACGTGGCCACAGCGCTTGCTCACTTTGTTACCCGGCGAGGCGGCCGACGTAGTCGCTCGCTTGAAGAGAGAGGAGGCAGAGGATTTCGACCAAGTGAAATCGAGTCTGCTAAAAAAGTACAGGCTGTCAGCGGAGGCGTTCCGTCGGAAGTTTCGGGAAAATGAGAAAGGCAGAAGTGAGTCATATACAGAGTTTGCCTACAGGCTTATGTCAAACATGCAGGAGTGGCTCAAAGAAGAGAAAGCGTTTGGTGACCACGAGAAAGTTCTGCAGTGTTTCGGGCTAGAACAGTTTTATAGTCGGTTACCTGAGAACGTGCGGTACTGGGTCTTGGATAAGCCAGACGTTAGTACGGTGGCTAGAGCCGCTGAGCTAGCCGAGGAGTTTGTGACGCGTCGGGCTCGCGGAGCTAAGGAAGGTCAAAAGGGTGAATTTGACTCCAAGTTTGAGAGGCCGAAGTTCACGCCCATGAGAGCAAAGGGGGACACACGTAGTGCGGATGCGAGTGAAAGCAGTCCGACCGAACGTAAGGAGACGGCGGCAACCGAAGCCGAACGCAGAAAGTGGTTCGAGACGAGGCAAGCGCGCGTTTGTTATACGTGCCAGAAGCCGGGTCACTTTTCGGCGCAGTGTCCAGAAACAAAAACAAAAGTCGTGTTTTTGTCATTATGCAGCACTGACGAGAACATGAAGCTTCTCGAGCCTTACATGCGAGACCTCCTCGTGAACGGGAAAGAGTGCCGAGTGCTTCGCGATTCCGCAGCTACAATGGATGTAGTTCACCCCTCTTACGTAGAACCCGATATGTTCACGGGCGAGTGCGCATGGATCAAGCAAGCCGTGGAAGCTCATAGCGTGTGTCTGCCCGTAGCAAAAGTGCTTATTGAAGGACCTTTCGGAGCACTTGAGACGGAGGCCGCAGTGTCATCTATGCTGCCCCCCCAATACCCGTACCTATTTTCGAACAGGTCCGATCACCTCCTGCGCGAGAAGGGGCTTTTGTTTGGTGAGGCTAGCGTTCAGGCCTTAACCAGATCGAAGGTTCGGGAGCTCGCTGCAAAGGCGGTAGTTGCGGGCCGACGTTGTCGAACAATGAGAAAGGGTCAGAGGCGCAGCAAGCTGATATTCAGAGCACGTCCAAACTGAATAAAATTGAGCCTGTAGCGTTGAAGGCACCAGATACTGGAGAGGAAATGCCCGACACAAGAAAGTTAGAAGAGCTATCTGCAGATTTGCTCATCGCGCCTACGTCAGACGGACTTAATAGGTTGCTAAAAGTCAGCCGGGCGGCTTTGATAGCCGAGCAAAAGAAGGATGGCAGCCTAGAAAACATACGCTGCATTGTCAAGGAAGGTATCGCCAAGAAAAATGCTCGCTTTGTGGAAAGAGGTGGGGTCCTGTACCGGAAGTATCTAGACCGCAGGGGAGTGGAGTTCGATCAGCTGATCGTGCCTCAGTGCTACCGTCAGGATCTGTTGCGCTTGTCGCATGGGGGTTCGTGGTCCGGACACCTAGGAGTTAAGAAAACTAAGGACCGTCTCTTGCAAGAGTACTATTGGCCAGGGTGTTTTCGGGACGCAGACCACTTTGTGAGGACATGTGACACCTGTCAGCGGATGGGCAAACCAGGGGACAAATTGAGGGCGCCGTTGAAGTTGGTACCTATCATTACGGAGCCTTTTAGACGGCTCGTTATTGATACAGTGGGACCTCTGCCGGTAACAGCCACGGGGTACAGACACATTTTGACTGTGATCTGCCCAGCGACAAAGTTCCCTGAAGCAGTGCCGCTTAAAGAACTCAACTCAGTTGAGATAGTCAATGCACTACTGTCCATATTTGCGCGAGTTGGTTTTCCTGCGGAAATCCAATCAGATCAGGGCACAGTGTTTACTAGCGCTTTGACGACAGCCTTTCTCGAAAGGTGCGGGGTAAAGCTGTTACACAGCTCAGTGTACCACCCACAGTCGAATTCCGTTGAGAAGCTCCACTCCGTCATGAAGCGCGTGTTGAGAGCATTGTGTTTTGAACAACAAACTGACTGGGAGCTGTGTCTGCCTGGGGTGATGTTTGCATTAAGGACCGCGCCGCATGCGGCTTCGGGGTTTTCGCCAGCTGAGCTGGTGTACGGTCGCTCGCTGCGTTTTCCGCTTCGCATGCTTCGAGAATCGTGGGAAGGCAGGGGCGACGACCCAGTCGTGGTTAGTACGTGCTTAGGCTCCTCGAACGCTTAAGAAGGGCACAGGAGTTGTCAGGTGAAGCAATGACAAAGGCCCAGCAGAGGGCCAAGGTTTATTATGATCGGACAGCCAGGGCCCGTCGTTTTGAGGTGGGCGATGAGGTCATGATATTGCGCACGTCGCTAAAGAACAAACTAGACGTGCAGTGGGAGGGCCCAGCACGGATTGTTCAAAAACTGTCGGACGTTAACTACGTGGTGAGTCTGCCAGGAAAGCAGAAAGCACAGCAAGTTTACCACTGTAGTCTGCTCAAACCCTATAAACAACGGGAAGCAGTGGTGTGCATGATGGTAAACGTTCCCGAAGAGCTTCCGGTTGAGCTTCCGGGACTAGGCTCAGTGACGAACAGGAAAGACACCGATCAAGTCATTAGTGACTTAATCAGTAAAGCATCGCTGTCGCCTGAGCAGAAAACCGAACTACACCAGCTCTTACAAGAGTTTCAAGGTCTGTTCTCTGAGAGGCCTGGTAGGACTTCTGTCCTTACTCATGACATAGAACTTACCTCCCCAGAGCCAGTGCGATCCAAGGCGTACCGGGTGTCACCCCGCCAGAGCGATATTATGGAGGCTGAGGTAAAGAAAATGCTACAGCTCGGTGTTATTGAGGCGGGTGAGAGTGATTATACCTCCCCTTTGATTTTAGTTGAAGTACCGGGCAAGGAACCTCGTCCTTGCGTCGACTAGCGCAGGCTTAATTCCATCACTAAGGATCAAATTTATCCGATCCCTAACATCGAGGAGCGCCTTGAGAGAGTGAGTAGCGCTCAGTTTATTTCCACCCTAGATCTTGTCAGGGGTTATTGGCAGGTTCCACTTACAGAAGAGGCTAGTAGGTTTGCCGCGTTCATTTCACCAATGGGGACATTCCGTCCTAAAGTTTTGAGTTTTGGTTTGAAGAACGCGCCATACTGCTTTTCAAGCCTCATGAATAAAGTGTTGCGGGGACAGCAAGAATTCGCTTTACCGTATCTAGACGACGTAGCGATATTCTCCGCATCCTGGCCTGAGCATATGGCCCACTTGCGGGCAGTGCTAACCCGCCTGCGCGATGCGGGCTTGACAGTCAAGGCTCCCAAGTGCCAGTTAGCACAGGCCGAGGTTGTCTACCTCGGTCACGTGATTGGACGGGGTCGTCGCCGCCCCTCTGAAATAAAGGTGGCCGCTGTGCGAGACTTCCCGCAACCGCGCACGAAGACCGATATTCGGTCGTTCTTAGGCGCGCCGGCTACTATCAGAGGTACATGCCCAGGTACTCTGATATCGCGGCTCCCCTGACGGATGCTCTAAGAAAAACAGAGCCCCAAACAGTCGTCTGGGACGAGACAAAGGAAAGAGCTTTTAGCGCCCTAAAGAGCGCCCTAACAAGCCAGCCTGTGCTACGATCGCCAGACTACACAAAAGGGTTCGTTGTTCAGTGCGATGCTAGTGAGCGAGGCATGGGCGTTGTACTGTGCCAACGGGAAAATGGAGAAGTGGAACACCCCGTCCTGTATGCTAGTCGTAAGCTGACCAGTCGTGAGCAGGCGTACAGCGCCACCGAGAAAGAGTGTGCGTGTCTCGTGTGGGCCGTTCAGAAATTGTCATGCTACCTAGCCGGCTCGAGGTTTATCATTGAGACGGATCACTGCCCTCTCCAATGGCTGCAGACCATCTCTCCCAAAAATGGCCGCCTCCTGCGCTGGAGCCTCGCTTTGCAACAATATTCCTTTGAGGTGCGTTACAAAAAGGGGAGTCTCAACGGTAACGCCGATGGCTTAAGTCGAAGCCCCTAACGTAGGAATCAGCCTCAAAGTTGTTTGTTACTGATGTTTTTCTTCCTGAGGCAGGATTTTCAACATATTGCTTTTGTGTAGTGTTTCAAAGTGATGACGTGCTTTCTAGTGCAATTTTCCAATTTGTGGACGTGTTCTGGGTGCTGCTAGACTACTGTAAGGAACTAGGCAGTGGTATAAAAGGGGAAAGAGCCTGGCAGGACTTGGTGAGGGTTGTTTCGTGCTTGCTGACTGAGCGGTTGAGTTTCGGCGTAGTTCTAACGCTTGCCGGGAACGAGAACAAAAATGTCAACTCTCCCGAAGTCACTTTGCAGTGTCTTGTGTGAACCTGAACAAGAGAACGAGGCCTTCTCTGTGCGCTGCGCTCAAGAAACGCCGAAGGACGCCCGACTTCGGTTATGAGCATCATCGAGCGACATCCCTCCGGACAGCGGATGCAGTCCCCTGACCATCGGGATCTCCTTCCCCCGGCGGGGCGGTCTGTTACGTTTCGCCTACGACGCGCGGTATAGCCGGCGCGGATGCAACGGACGCCGGGGCTTCGTTCAAAGCGGCGGACATTTTGGCCCGTTCAGCGCCGCCGATACGCCTCCCCGCCAAGCGCGTCCAGGCATGTTTCAATGCCACGTGTCTTCAAGTGTGCGTGTGTGTGTGTGTGCATGTTGGTGCCCACGCTTGTCAAAGCGCGGCAGCCGGGGAGAGGAGCTCCCCAAGTGTGAAGCGAGGAGGTCTGACCGGCGCTGGCCTGGCGGATGCGTCACTACACTCGTCTCAACGTGTCTCTCAGCCTGTCCGCGCCCCGCCGTCACGTGGCCTCGTCACGAGGCCTTCCTCTTGCCCTCGACTCCGAGAGTATAAGAGCAGCTGCCCCCGGACGCCAAGAGAGAGGCTCCGATTTCTTCCGTTGAGTTACGTGCTCTCCCGTCTCTCCACTTCGGTCGACCTGACCGCCCGCTCTTTTGCGATGCTAGAATAAACAAGTTGTTCTGTTACCAGTCGACTCATGTTTTGCCGGGACCTTCGGATGCTACCAGTTGTGCCCCAGGCCGCCAGGCCAACGCTACCCTTGGGGCTTGCGACCCATTTGCAACATCGGGCGTCAGCGCTGAGGTTCCAACAAGCCCGACAGCTCGCCCGCCTACGGATCAAGAACCAGCAGCGTACCGATAGCCGACACTACAACGTCCAACGACGCTACGTCGAGTACCAGCCCGGCGAACGTGTTTGGGTTTGGACGCCGATACGCCGACGAAGACTCAGTGAGAAACTATTGCGACGCTATTTCGGACCATACAAGGTTATCCGACGTATTGGCGCACTGGACTATGAGGTCGTGCAAGACGGCATTTTGCATTCACCGGCGCCGCGCACGATCTGAAGTGGTCCACGTGGTGCGTCTTAAGCCCTTTTACGCACGCTGATGAACTTCCTTATATTGTTGTTTGTTTGCTACGGATGTTTTTGTTTATCGCTTTCGTTTGTTTGCAGCATCGGGTCGATGCTTTTTGTGAGGGGGGTATTGACACTTGTACTTGTTTATCTTTATCGGGCGAACACGTTTCACCGCCTAACAAATGTTATCGCACAGCGCAGGACGCGCCTGCAAGTATCGGAAGTTCCTCGAAAGTTATCGATGGTTCTATCCGCTGTCTGTTTTTACCGAACCTTGTGTTGTCTGATTTCATCGCGTGACGCGAATGGTGTAGAACTTTGTGGAAGGCACGCGGGTCCCAGCGATTAGTCTGGAACATTCGACGACTGATGTATAAAAGCCGACGCGCTTGACCCTCTGATCAGATTTTGACGATCGCCGACTGTGTTCGCCGTTGTCGCCGTTGTCACCGTTCTTTAAGTGTAGCCTGTTTTTGTGGGCACAAGTTCGCCCAATAAAAATTAGTTTCGTCTTTCACAGTATTGCTACTGTATTCGTTATACGTCACTACCACGTGACAGTATTCTGGTGCGTTAAAGTAGATTTGAGCCCATCCCGTAGATAATAATAATCAGGTGGAAATGCTAAACCAAAGTCCATAAGACAAGTCGCAACAGCGCTAAGGAGTAAACGATAGCTGCCGTCCTCGTGTTTCCGTCCCATAGAGACTGAGCCGTGTCTCTCAGCCGGGCGTTTCTAGCGGTTTATTCGGATGTTTGTTGCTCGCGTCGCCATTCTCGGACAGAATATGGTCATCGAACTCGCAAGATGCTGCCTCATATCTTCCTTTTTCCATGCCGCTACGCTATCCCAGTAACACGGACGATGGATCGAGGCACGCTGGCACAAGCCGACGCGTTGCCGACGTAGCAGCATGAAAAAGAACGCGTCCCTTGAACGAGCTCGGGTCAAAGGCTGTAGTATGCAATAACTCTGTGGTGACGTCGCATGATATTCGCAGCCGGCGCTCTTCGACGGCCAGACTGGACGGTTTGCACCTTCTCACAGTTCGGGCTCGCGTCGACAACGCAGCGGCCGTCATCTGTCTTGTTATATGCAAGGCGAACACCTACGCTCCAGCCGCTATATACACGTATGATAGAACTGGTACCCACACAAGGTTCAGCGTTTGCCCGGGATCGTCAGCCATGGCGCTTTTATTTGTAGACAGGCCTGGACACGGCGACACAACCCTTTCTAGGCTGCGGCCACGGGAGAGCAGTCAGCAGGCCGATAGCACTAGCGCCACCTGCATAAAAGCGCAGCACTGACTGTAAACGAACGCCGTCGGGCTCACGTGTCCGATTCGCACACGGTGGTCATATTGACGCAATACATTAGCTGTAACACCAATAATGAAGCCGCTACCACCGATTAAGTCATGATGACCATAGATTTGCAGCTATCGCAGCCGCACTTATAATGGCGTAGACATAGACAAATGACATCCGATCACTCGCCCGTGTTGATGCGACTGATGCATGCTGAGATGTGTGCACATAGCCAAATCGCAAAACAGTGAAAGTGCCAATGGAGTAATGAGGGATAATATCCGAGCAGAGATTATTCACGATTGGCAGTTTGCATTATCTTTATTTAGCGGACCCACACACTACACGCAATCCACTGCCATGGTTAATATGCGGGGTGTTTCTCTTTTTAGTTGCACCAAATTTTTAAAAATTGCCCGTGGCAGATAGCACAATTCTAATCCTTGTTCTATATTACTCGATCAGGCGGCCATTACTTCTATGAGAAATCAAAATACGTAAATGAATAATTAACATAATTATGCAAATACCTTTTTAATTATTACATTTACGACCTCTATTTCAATCTACGAATTATAGCCGGTGAGTTCTCAAGACGTATCCGCTTGGAACGAATTCTCCGGACTGCACCAGTTTCGAGATATTAATTTTCATAGGATCCAACGAAATGCACTGGTACTCCAGCTATTTTTTAAAGGAAGTCCCTTTTATTCATTTAAGCACAGAAGTAACTGGAACACCAATGCATTTCGTCGGATACTTTGAAAATTAATACCTCGAAACTGGCGCAGTCCTGAGGATTCGTTCCAAGTGAAAACGCCTGGCGAACTCACCGGCTAGAATTCGTAGATAGAAATAGGGGTCGTAATTTTTATAATTAACAAGGTATTTACGTAATTATGTCAATTATTCAGTTATGTATTTTGATTTTTCGTAGAAGTAATGGACGCCTGATCGAATAATTTAGATTTGAAACAGAACAGCGCGGTTTTGACGGGGACAAGCAGCGATAAACGACACGGACGAGCGCTGACTTGCAACTGAAGTTTATTGCTTGGAACGAAGAATATATATGAACTCCAACCAACAGTAGAAACAAAAAAAATACATATATTCACCGCCAATCACACATGCCGCACTGAACTTCAGTTTAGCAATAACTTCAGCAATAAACTTCAGTTGCAAGTCAGCGCTCGTCCGTGTCGTTTCTCCCTGCTTGTCTCCGTCAAAACCGCGCTGTTCTGTTTCAAATATGGCTTACCAACTCGCCCAAACGTCCGTTTTAACGAGTAATTTAGATCAAGGAATAAAATTGCGCTATCAGCCACAGGCAATTTAAGAAAAAAATTGGTGTAGTTAAAAAAAACACCATGTATAGACACGCTGCTGCACATTATTGTTGACACCCATTTGCCCAATAACTAACAAGTGGCGAAGAAATGTCGAGCATTAAAGCAACCAGCTGCCAGTATAGATGGACTTTCATGCCTCTATAGAGTGATGACTAACACAGAAGAAGCCAATGAGCCGGCGACCATAAAAAATTACGAAGTAGCAGCTCAGCTTCTAGAGGAAACGGATGATTAACGTAACTTATGGGCTACTTTTGTAACGGTATAATAGAGAGAGTGTTTTCAAAAGGGCCGTGCCTCTATAGTAACTTTTCAGAATTAAGATACCGCTGTCTTACGGCAATGCTAGCTTCCTTCTTAGGGAGATTAGCGTTTCTGAAATGGATCCTAAAGTCAGCACGAAGGGCGTGTCGTCAAAAGCAGTGTGAAGCCCTTACAAATATTTTTATAGAAAGTCAATAGGCAGTTTATAGACATTTGTCTACGAAGTCTATAGGCTGCCCATACACATTTCTTTAGACTAGTCCATAGGCAATCAATAGGCTTATGGCGTTACACTTTTTATAGACTAGACTATAAAAACTCTGGGTCTAAGACTGTCTATAGATTAATGAAAATTCGCGTTTGCATACAAATGTCTGCAGAATGTCTATAGACAAATGTGTATAGGGTTATACAGTTCTACTTTTTTAGAATGAAGTCTATGGAACGTCTATAGACAAATGTCTATAGATAGTCTAAAGACATTTGCTTAAAGACATTTTATAGACTTCAGTCTACAAAAAATCTACTCTCATATGTTGCATAAACAGAAAAAAACTGAAGCAATTCCACTATCGCTGAATCATGCAGTGCAAAAAAGAAAACAAGTGCACCGATATCGAATTAACTGTTTTTATTGCGCGATATTATTGTATTTTCTTAAAATGAAGGTCTTAGGCTATGATCGAAAGAGGCTATTTACAGATTTACAGACTTCGGGCAAGCGAGTCTAAACGCACTCGCTTGCCCGCGAGGAGTTCGTAACTCGAAGCACCGCTCAGCGGCGTTAAACTGGACATTAATGCTTTCGAATTTACAACTCTAAGCTTAAAGTGTTTGGGTGTCATCGGTTTGGTTGTTGTTGTTGTTGTTGTTGTTGTTGTTCGAGGCTCGCAGTAAGCTGCGGGAGCTATATCGCTCTAATAAGCTGCCAAAATTGTTTTTCGATGAAAATCTCACCATGCAAGCAAGATCGAGAATTCTCCTGGCAAGCAAGGACACGTACTAGCCAAAGAAAAAGGGTACAAGTTCGCCTGGGTCAAAACCGGGAAGATTTTCACAAAGAAAAATGAATCCTCGGCTCTGATTTGGATCAACACGCTAGCAGACGTTGAAAAGATTGTCTAACGAAATGGCAAACACCTGTCACGAGCTTCCTGATTTTCACTGGTTCTGTGACAGTTGCAGTCACAAGTCAAAAGACGACTTTATAATTATTAATCTTAATGTTAGATGCTTACGGAAATTCTGGGACAAATTGAAAATCGTTGTCACTTTAACACTTCGTTTTGTGGATGTGTGTCTTTTGAGAGAAATTAATGTCTCAGAAACAGGTCTCGACACGCTTGTTCTACAAAGTTATGCCCGCCGTGGTTGCTTAGGGGCTGTGGTGTTGGGCTGCTAAGCACGAGGTCGCCGAATCGAATCTCAGCCGCGGCGGCCGCATTTCTTTGGGGGCGAAAACAACCGTGTGCTTAGATTAAAGTGCACGTTAACGAACCCCAGGTTGTCCAAATTAATCCTGAGTCCCTCACTATGGCGTGCCTCATAATGAGGTTGTTTTGGCACGTAAAACCCCATAATTTCATTTTTACGCTGTTATCAATCGCACTTTGTGACACGATCACATAGGCGAGGAGGATGGATTGCTATTTTCGTCAAAAACCTGTCTGACGTGTCACACATTAATGTATATTTCACTTTTGCGGAATGCCTTGCTATCAGAGGGGCTCAGGGGTGGCTCCTTGTATCTGTATTCGCATGTTATCGCCCTTCATCAAAGATTTTTGGTCAGTTTTAATAGAATTGAAAGCCTTCTCGCCACGGTTCAACCCGGTGGATGAAATATGCCTAGTTAAAGACTTTTACAATAACGCTATTTGCCCTAGAAAGGCTGTGGTAGCGAACTACTTATCTCTTTTAACTTCCCATGTCATTGAATATAGTATAAACATTTCAACAAGAGAAGAGCTGGTAAATGGGCATGTAGTCAGTTCATGCTTAGATCCCATTGCGGATCATATTTCGAATCATTCTTAAGTCTCATTGGCCATAACACAACATTTGGCAGAACATTATTTTGTGGCTTGCTGCTTTGCGTCGTCAGTGCCTATAAAGACGGGCTTGCGCAGATGACTCACATAAAGACGTTAAAATTTGTATAATAGACCAACGCAAGATGAATGACCTAATTAGGGCGTTTTCTGAGAACGTATGGCTTGTGAGAGCGCCTCTGATTCTGCAGTGCTTTCCCTGCACATCTTTCTCTATCTCTGTCATTTCTTTCTATTTCCCTTTTCCCTTCCGCCAGCGTAGGGTAGCCGACAGGACTCTTGACTGGTAACATCCGTGCCTTCCATTTATCTCACTTTCTTTCTTTATTGGTCTGAGTTAAAGAAATCAAAAGGCTGCACCTGTCCTCTACGATTGCTTTTGTGAGCAAGTACAAATATTCGAAAACTTGGCAAAAAAAATCATCGATGATTACAATACTCCCTAAGGCTAAATTTTAGCGTAGCTCGATAGACCCTTTCGCTGTTTACGACTATAGAACCTGGACGTATTCCGATTTTGCTCACTGACGTAGCCCGCTAAACGTAGCTAGCAAGAAAGGCACTGGCGGCGATATTGAGTAGCAGGAGTGCGTTAAAATCTGATCCCGCAGATTTTCAACACCTTTCCCCTGTATTAACGACAGTTTTACAAGTCAATGTTGCCGTAAATTGTACGAAAAATATTAGGTATGAATCTTGAGGCGTAATGCCCATTTCTTTTATCTCAAAACATAAAAATAGACTTTCAGCACAGTGAAAGAACTTAAATACGCGATTTGTGTTCCGGCGCACTAGACTGATAAGGCCCGTGATCGGAAGTTTCTTGGGGCCGCTCTCTCGCTGCTGTTTTCGCACGAGTGAAACCGTCCATACGCCTTTTCCTTTCGCGATATATTGGCTGGCGCAGACAATCTGTCTCGTGCGGCAAGTTGCAAACGAAACGAAATACGGTGCGACTGCCTCGATAATCGGGAGATCGCGAAAAGCAGCCGCCGAAGACAGACCTCCACTTATGCAGCGCTTTCTTTCCATATATGGTATTAGTGGACCACTCGCCGCCTGCCTTAATGATGGCGTCATCGGTGAGCAGACGATGTGCGCTGCTCTAGCGCCATCTCGTAGCGATCGTCGCCGCAGAGACCGTCTTGCGCGGCACTACACTTTTCTTCTCACGCTTTCGCAATACCCTGCTCCTCCGCTTTCTTCCTCGCGCTCTCTTCACTGTCGCCGTCTTTCATACCCCGCTTTCATCTTTCGCTGTTGTTGCGCACATCACTGTTTTCATCTCTCTGGAACATTACAGATATTCACCGGTTTCTGCTGGGAGACACCGCTCTTTTTTTCGGCGATGTAAGTAGAATCGGTCGAGAACCATCCAGACCTGCCAGCGTCTGCGGGAGCTACTCCAAGGAAGAAGAACTGTCCGCGGAGTGAAGCTGACAGCGATGACACCGAACTGTATGTACTCTCCCTCGAGCGATGTAACTTCGGACGATGAAGGCTTTCAGGACTACACACGCCGGAAAGCGAAAAGACGAAATGTGAGCATGTGAGCCCGGCATCAAGCAAGTCGACTGAGACGCCTACGCCGAGAGCTCCGGAGCATACAATTCTCTTTGTTACCTAGACGGCCACAAAAAATCCCAACCTACTCAATAGACAGGTCATATCTGTTTATCTGGAGGCTCTCGCTCCTGGCAAGATAAAATACGCCAGAATTAATAACTGCAAGAACGTCCTCGCTGTCGATGTTACTAACCGAAGCGTCTTGGATCCGTTGATGAAGGTTACGCAGCTAGATGACATCAAAGTGTGCTGCCACATTCCACAGAGCTTGGAAATCACTGCAGTCGTGGTTTACAACATGGATGTCTCAATTTGTGACAGTGAGCTGCCTATTTGGATCAAAACGATGGCAGACAGCATTGCTATAATACAAGCTCGTCGTATTGGCAAATCAACTTGCGTGAAGCTTCTCTTCAAAGGTGATTGCCTACCATTGAACTTGAAGGTCAGACATTTTCATCATACTCTACAACCTTTCGTGCACAAGCCCCTGCAGTCTCGGAACTGTCAGAGCATTGGACACGTGACTGCTGTCTGTAAGAACCCAGGCATATGCCCGCGGTGTTGCGAGTCACATAGCTCTGTCATTTGGCGTGCAACGGACTTCAAATGCTGCAACTGAAAGGGCGCACACAATGCGACTTCGAAAGATTGCCGGTTCCTGAAAAATGAACAGAAGAGGAGGGAGATGGTTAGCGACCATTCGACACGTAAATAAGCCGCAACTAAAGTGAGAGGACGACGTTCCCGGCACCACTCAAGAAAACAGACTGGTAGTTCTAAGGGAGTGCACAATCCGAAGACTGGTCGTCAACCGCTGATGTCATGCATTAGCAGCGCAGATGAGAGATGTGTGCCCTCCATCATTGATTCAAGTGAGGCATTGTCACCTCTGGCAAAGTCACATCAACTAGCAGAACCACGAGACACACAACTCGTCCACCAACTACGATTCACCCTGCAGCAGTCGCAGTAGGCCAGGACTTGCAAATGCTCGCCATGATGAGGTCACTGATGAATGTCATGCGTGCGTTACCGACGAACTTAAACACCTCTAATGATCGCAGTCGACTGCAGGTGCTGGGCGCGAGGAATCCAGCACTTTCAAGTCTTGAATAGCATCATATGGCTCATTCGATCACCACTGTCGTTCCGTAAAGATGTCAAGGAAGCATAACTTTTTCAGTTGAATGCTCGAGGTCTCAGATCAAAAATTTCGAATTTCCGACCTTTCATTTATTTCGAACAAATTTCCTATCATTGTCGTCTGCGAACTAAACCTTCAAACTACGATGCGGCTATAGGGCTATGACGCTTTCTCATCCGCGACGTGTAGTGTCCTCAGCAAAGTCGTCGTTTATGTTCGGTGTGAACTCATTTACATGCTACATTCAGTTTTGCTTCACGAGAACGACCAATACGTGTGTTTAACTGTAAAAACAAAGAAACTTACATTCACTCTTGTCGCTGCATACATTTATCCAACCAGTTATTTTAACACGCAACGAATGGGGGCTTTGTTATGCAACACCTGGCCCTTGGATTCTTAGTGGAGATTTTAAGGCACACCACTCGCTCTAGAAGAGTTTGAAGATGAACTTCAAGAGAAGAAAACTAGTAGCATTTGTTACGGACCAAGAGCTTTGTTGTCTCTATGATGGCAGCCCGACATATTTAGGGGCACTGACCTGCAGCAGTTGTTTAAAATTGACTTTGGTCTCTCGGCGTCTTCGAAGCAGTGTAAAGTGATTCTCAGAAATAACAACCCATCGAAGTATTCCCGTTCCTACCTATTTAAAGAACAAGGGAGTGGCTAAGTCTCTATCTACTGCCCTCCGTAGAACAGACTGGACGAAGTTCAGGTCGCTTATGGAAGACGAATGTCAAGAAGGCCACTCGTCATTCCTGGAGAATCAGATTCGAAATGCACTGCAAGAGGCTGTATTCACTTTTAGACCTCTCCAAAGTATAAAGAATAGCAAGGTGAACTGGAAAGGCTTCGAGCGATTCGCCGACGAGCAGAAAGAAGATACAGACGCACCAAATGTGCTGACGATTTGAGGGAGGCGAAGTGAATCCAAAAGCAAATTCAGCGCCGCATCGATGTGGTGCAATCTGAAAAGTGGAAATCCTTTTGCGAGTCTTTGGATCCTTGTAAGCCTCTGTCCTATATATGGAGAATTCTGCGTCGCCTGCAATCGTCTCCGCAACAGCGCCACCCTTTTAAGTCTCTTTCCTTGCATCAAGGACGACGTGAGATCGACGTTGCTGAGGACGACTGCGCAAGAATTACTGGCTTGCCATCACTGCCTGTAGCAATATCACGTGATGTTTCGGCATCCTAGGACTCCCGCATGAATCTTATGTTCTCTATGGAGGAGCTAGAATCTGAGCTGGCGACTTGTAGGAAGTCATCATCGCCTGGGCCATACGAATCACATAACAGGCACATGAAAAGCTTGGCCAAAAAGCTCGCAGTGTACTCTTTAAGAGATGCCACGAATCCTGGCGCGAAGGATTGATTCCTCTGAGTGGAAGGTCAGCCCCTTAGTACTTTTACTTAAGAGTTCTAAATCTCCATTATACTTGGCATCGTACACTCCCATCGTTCTTGCCAGTTGCGTTGGGAAACTAATGGAAGGGATGGTGTTCACGCGCCTTGAATGGTACTTAGAGCGAAATGAGGTATATCCGAATGAAATGGCCGGCTTCCGGCGCGGACGATCATCTACCGATAACGTGCTTCATTTGGTAACATCTATTCAACATAAAAAGAGCATGAAACGATTAACGGTGGTGATGTTTTTGATGTCAAAGGCGCATATTATGTAGCGCATCAAGCAATCCTCGATGCTTTAAGTGATGTGGGCATTGGTGGCCGTGCACTATGCTGGATTCACAGCTATTTGGAGGATAGATCCTTCTTCGCGCTTACAGCCGATGGAATGACATCCCACCATCTAACCAACAAAGGTGTGCCGCAAGGCGGAGTGTTAAGCCCCACGCTGTTCAATGTAGCCCTGTTCGTCCTTGTTGGATCATTGCCAAGGACGGTCCGGCAGTGAAACATCTGCAGATATGAGCGAGGCTGCAGAAGGCGTTCACACAAACGTCCTCTTACATGCATACGAAAGGCTTAGAACTCTCCTCAGAAAAGTGCCGATTAGTCGCAATTAGACGCAAAGCAATGACTCCATATGTTATAAGCATAAATTGACAAGTAATTGCTTACGAAACAAAGCACTGTTTTCTTGGGTAGATCATGGACCGTCATTTGTCTTGGACGCCACATACTTCATATACGAAAAGAGGTTGACTGCAATAGACAATGTATTCAAATTTGTCGGTGGAAAGTCTTGCGGCGCATCTGTGCAATCGATGCCACAGCCGCACCATGCATTATTTATGGGCTTTTTAAGATACAGCCTGCCCATGCTGGGAAGCACCAGTAGAACGAACCTTTGCACACTCCAGAGTACACAAGCTCAAGCTCTACGGACGTGCCTCGGCCTCCCTAAATGTCATCCACAGCAGCCACAATCGCCATAGCGCGTGACTCCCATATAGTAACAAACATTGCAGTCGACGCTCTAAGAGTGCCCATTCGACGTGTCACAAGGACAACCCATTCACCATCTTGCTTGCCTGACAACAACTAGAGTGTATACGAGTTTCAGCCGTTTGGTGGCTATTTACGGAGCATCGCTACCATGAAATTACGTCTCAGCATCATGTCCTTCGTTGGCAGTGTGGTCTCTGCATTCACCTCGTGTATGCCTTGCCATTCCTGGCGTCAAGAAGTCCCAAATGCCGTCAGCAGCATTGAAACCGGCAGCATTATTGTTATTACATGAGGTCCACAGTGGGGGCCTAATTGTTTATGCTGATGGGTCGGTCATACACTCGAGTTCAGCAGTTGCAGTGTTTGTCCCAGAAAAATCTAGTGATAGACTTCAGGACAGCGCACTTGGCATCAATGACGGCTGTCGAACCTGCAGCTCTGCGTGCAGCAATTCAATTGATCGATCAGGAAACGCCCGAGAAATGGCCCATCTTTTGCAATTCCAAGGCCGCCCACCAGAGTTAGCTCTCTGCATTACGCCGTGGACCCCACGAACGACTTGTCGCGGACACACGTAAAATTTGCCATTGGGCACTTGAGACCGAACATGACATCTTATTTCAATGGTTTCCAAGTCATTGTGGTACCCTTGGAAACGATCAAGCAGACGCAGACGCTCGATCTTCACATACCAGTGCCAATCCGCCTCTTTCATGTTCCTGTGCTGCCCTCTGACGCACGCCGCTGGAAACCTTTTGGAAGGGTGTCGGGGATTTCGCCGGTTGATTTGTGTACCTGCGCCTATGTTGAGTGTGTGTCGGTTGTGCGTTTCGTGGATCGCGATTAATTATTAATCGTTTCTCCGGGGCAGCATGTCGTTCACCCATCGAGTATAGTGGCTGAACGGGCCCGAGTGCGCTGTTGTGTTAACAGCGCGGCCGATAAAGGCACGCTGAGTTCCGTCTGCCGAAACGGCTGCGTTGCGTTCGTTGTCGCTGATGTCTGCGATTGCACATCGCTTTGTGTATTCTTTTTACACATTCACTAAACATTTCGCATATTCAAAAAGCCTTCGAACGCAGCCTTCCACGTGGGGTTTGCGAAAGCGGTGCCTTTGTTTATCTCTACAGCTTCAGATCGCTCTTAGCTTCGGTTATTGTAGAAACGGTGCATCGCGGATGTGAAATAATCTGAAAACGTAGCAAAACATACAGACAAGTCAGTATGAGCGGCCGAGTCCCTTAAACAAATGCAACTGTGATCCAGACACGTATATATTACGGGCTGTTACTACTGATTCTCGCTTTTGTGTAACTTCGTCATACTTACAGTTTGCGCGTGCTATAAAGTATTATTAGAGACAACTGTGCTCGGCATATATGCCCACTTATAGGCAGTGTAGTTCTCTCGCGAAAACGCGGATGCCATCGCTGACACCATTGGCAACTGAGCGGGTTTAGGCTTCTGTACCGAATTCACTGTCTCTTCTTTCCTGTTTGACGCAGAGGTAAACAGTGCTTCTTTGGAATTAAGAAATGTCCGCATAACAATACACACAGACCACCATCTACGGGAATGCGACCGGCAGCGTTCGGGGACAGTGACTAAAGTACAAGATGTTGGCGCAGCGCTGTGTCGCCGTTTGTCGCTTATTGTGTGCGTGCCGTGCGAAGTGAAGTGTAGTTATCAAATCGCTAAAGGCCACAACCGATGAGAGCAGTTTCCTTCGTCCTGACTGCTTATTTTTTTAGTCGAGCTCCATCAGTAGCAGGTGCACGAACTCGACTGGGTCAGGCCTAACCCAAACTACGCCAAAAAGGATCAACATTTACTCAAACTTCACGTGCACGGCCTGAGAGGACTGAAACTCGTGCGTTTCAACTTCGAAGGCATGTCGACGCATATTGAACGCGAATAATTATATTTACAAGTGAATGAGCTGCAGCTATCGCGTTGTCGGTTCGACGGCTGATCACGTAGGGTTCGGTCAAGCTATCACGGTCGGCACGCTGATTTTGTCGGTGCCGTCGACACGAAAGCCCGTCGAGCTATATGACAACTCACACCCGTCGGTTACGTCGTTGTCGGCCTATTATGATCAAATGGTCTCAGTGACACAGTGCTGAATAGTAGGCCAATCGTCGGCGTCATCGTCTTGTCGGTCTCGTATCGACCCAGTGTTACCATGCCTTAAAAGAGTACATGAAGACAGGCACGCGCTACCACCACCAGCAACAGTGGGTCGACGCTGCAAGAAGACTGCGTCAGCAGCATGTTTTTGAAGTGTTGCCCAAATGTAACGCAGGGGTTTATCGATAAATTTGACAGCCGTAAATGCAAGGCGGCAACTACGTTGTTCACGGTGCAGTCGGGACCAAGCCCTGGCTGGCCCTTTTCTATTTCAAAGTGTATATGCAGTCTTACGCACGTTTTAGTCACCGCACCGAGGTCGAGCTACCAGTAGAGTTTCAACGCGGTACATGGCGCGAACGTTTGCAACAGCGCGCGTCCAAGAGTGTTTTTTTTTTTTTCGGGTTACTTTCCCCCGATATCTGGCCGCACGGACATGCGCGCGTCCCTTCAAAAACGTTTTGCGACTAATCCCCTAGGGCAGGGCGCATGCGCTGTCGCGCCGTGAAAAAGGCGGATTGAGTCGCTATCCCGCAGTCAAGAACAGACGCAGCGGGAAAGCTCCATGCGCTTGCTCGCGAGCTTACGTTGGCCCCATTGAATTCGGCAGACTTTAAGAACCTGTGCCTTTGTTCCCTCGATCCCGACCTCAAGCTCCGCCTTTCACATGGCTTACCACGACGGGATGTGACGCTCATCTATCGCCTATGGCTTGGAGTAGCTTTTACCAGTCCGTACTCTTATCACCGGAATGGCCACAAGTCCTCAGCACCAGGCTCAAGCGCCCCCTTACGAAAGGCAGAATTCTTGGACCCTGGTCCCAGCCGACGACGGCACGAACTGCTTTTAAAGCGCTAGTGTGCTTTTTAAAGGAAACGGGATTCATTGAAGAAACTATAGAATGTGCGAATTGATGCGTTCCTGTCTTTTTTTTTAACCTTCTCTTGTTTTCTTATTCTTTCTGCCCTTAACCCATCCCCTGTGCAGAGATAGCCAACTGGATACTTAATCTGGTTAAGTTTTCTGTAGTGGGTATGGTTGCTCAGGTGTTTGGAGGCCTCATTCTTGTACTTTTCTATAGGCCAGATTACGATACTGCCGCCATTGTCTGCTGATTTTATATAATGTGCGAGAAGAATTGGCAAGAAGGAACCTCTTTACACTAAGGCAAAACAATCGGCATCTGAAGGTGATTGGAATAACTACCACGCGCAGTCAAAACTATGTCAAATAGAAATTGAGAGAGCGAAAGATAAATTTTTTAATCATGACCTATCAACCTTACTGAGAACGAATACTCAAAAGTTCTGGAAAGTAATAAATCCTAAGCCCCCTTCATATAGTCTCATATCGATAGCAAAATACGGGGAATTTCTTCAGACATCTGAGGTTGCCACCGCATTGAACTTACTTTTTAGCTCCGTGTTTACTAACGAAACACCGATTCCCCCAGGTCTTAATGCTGCTACTATTGCCGCGGTCGTGAATGACATACAGATTACGCAGGAAGGAATTGAGCGAGCTATTAATCGTTTGCCAAATAATTCAGCGCCTGCGGACCTGACAACATATGTCTAAAAATACTGAAACTAACTACATTAGTGACAGCTCGTATCCTCAATGCAATTTTCCAGCAGTCTTTTGATACAGGAAAAGTGCCTGACACCTGGAAAGTCACTCGTGTAATACCTATATTTAAATCTGGAGATCCTTCTGTCCTTTCAATTTATAGGCCTATCTCATTAACGAGCATACCCTGCAAAATGCTGGAACGCATAATATCATCGGCAATGATTACTTACCTGTATGAGCACTTCTTTTTTTCAAAACCAACACGGGTTCTTGCGTGTTCGTTCCTGCGAGTCACAATTGTTCGGAATCGTAGCCGACCTTTATGATGCTGTTCATAACCTAACAAAAATTGACGCCGTCTTCATCGACTTCGCAAAAGCGATCGACAAGGTTGGTCACACTCGTGTCAAAATGAAACTTGCAAATCTTAATATAAACAGGAAGTTCCTGAACTGGATGGTTAATTTTTAAACTAACCGACACCAGTTAGTTTCTGCCAATTGATCTTGTTCTGCACTAATCCGTGTAAAGTCTGGGGTGCCGCAAGGTTCTGTGCTTGAGCCTATTCTCTTCCTTATTTATATTAATGAAATAAGCAGCAACCTTACTTCTACTATTAGACTATTTGCCGACGACTGTGTTATCGACAGAAACATCACTGACCCTTCTGATACTAATGCCTTGCAGTCCGATCTTGACGAAATCACTATGTGGTGTGAACAATGGCAAATGGCGATTAATGTTTCCAAAACAAAAGCTGTAACATTTACCACAACTGAACTCACTGTGTCCTCCTTTTATTCTATGAATAACGTCGCCATTGAGAAAGTTGCTGTAGTAAAATACTTAGGCGTTCATATTTCTTAAGACCTGACATAGCATAAACACATTGATTACACACCACAAAAGCGTCGAAGACCCTGGGTTTCATTAGGCGTCACTTACATTTCGCAAATCAGGAAACCGAACTACTAGCATACACAACTTTAGTCATACGGCAACTAGAATACGCCGCCATCATCTGGAACCCGCATCAAGCATGCCTTGCCGGGAAACTCAAATCATTGCAGAATAAGGCCGCTAGGTTTATCACAAGGAAGTACTCTTGTTACTCCAGCATAACTGATATCAGATCACGTCTAAATTTATGTTCACTCAAAACGCGAAGACTTGTTACCCTGTTATGTCACTTTCACCGAATTTATTATAATCCTGCGCCCTTCACAGAATCTTATATCAAACCACCCCGTCGCATCTTTCCCCGATTAGACCACGGCTTTAAAGTACAACCAAAGATCGCTCGTACTAAGCTTATGCGTCATTCGCCATTGTTCCTTGCCATTTAGCATTGGAATAAGCTGCCTGCGGGAATCGTTTCCGTCAATAACCAGGACGCTTTTGTTAGCAAACTGATGTGCTTATTTCGCGCCGACTGTTAGAATTGTGTTGTGCTGACTGCTTAGAATTGTATTATTCTCTATTGTTGATGCTACCATTTTAGTTCTACATTTACTAGTATGTTCTTACTGTTTGCAGTGTATTTTTCAGCCAATACACTCTATGCTGCAACTGTACAGGGTCCTCTTTATTGGATTCCTGCGGTACAGCCTACCTGTCATATCCAACACCTGCAGAACTAACCTGAACATAATCCAAAGCATCCAAGCCGAAGCACTCTAGATATGTCTCGGTCTACCGCGGAGTGCGTCAACGACTGAAGTTATTGCAGTCGCTCAAGATTTCACTATTAGAACGCACATTAGCATTGAAACAATGCGTGTGCACATAAGACACTGCGCCCGGACCCCTACCCACCACCTAGCAAGTCTCCCAGTAGATAGGCCCCACACGACATTCAGTGCGACTGTCTTCGCGCACCGTGCCTCTTTCAGGTCAGGTTACACACCTGCGGCAAGGCCTTCTATTCCTCCATAGTGTATGGCCGTACTCAAGTGAACCTTACAGTCCCAGGACTTCAGAAAAAGTCGGACTTGCCATCATCAGCGCTCAAGCAACTAACTTTACTTCTCTTGTACGAGAAATACAGCGACTGCAAACACGTCTACACTGATGGATCAACTACATCAACCAGTTCCGGCGGCACTGTAGTTATACTAGCAATGAGAATAACCAAGCGGTTCAAGACTTCCCATGTCACTACGTCTACAGCTGCAGAGCTCGCGGCTCTCCGCGACGCGCTTCAAGTGATAAATACTGAAAGTCCTAGAAAATGGGCAGTCTTCTGCGATTCAAGGCCGGCCTTGCAATGTGTGCATTCATTTCTCCGACATGGAACTCACGATCAGCTCACGTGCGAAATCGCGGAACTTGTCCATCACTTAAGAGAAAAAGGCCATGATATCTCTTTTCAGTGGATACCAGGTCATTGCGGTATCATTGGTAATGATGACGCCGATAAGGCAGCTCGGACGTCAAACCAAGAAGACCGCTGCGTCCCCATTCCGCTCTCAAGGACCGACGCCGCGAGACAACTTGGCATTTTGGCAAGCACTATCTCCTTAGCAGAGTGGAATACCGTACATACAAGGCGCACAAAACTGCACCGACTAAACCCGTCACTTCAACTCAGACCTCCAGCCGGTGTGCACCGGCGTGAAGCGTCTCTTCTGTGTCGGTTATGGCTTGGAGTGGCCTTCACGAATGCCTACTCAGCACTAATTGGAATGGCTGATAGTCCTGCATGTGATGTTTGCGCATGCGAGGAGAACATTGACCACTTATTGTGCCATTGTCCTCAATTTCAAGCACAAAGACAGTATTTGTCCGACACATTGAGGAAACTAGACGATCGTCCTCTGAGTGAACAGACAATATTAGAGCACCGTCCCGACCGATCATCGGCTCAGAAGGCAGTGAAGGCACTTTTGTGTTTTCTCAGAACTTCTGGTTTGCTCGAGCGACTTTAACTGAAGTGCTGTCCGTACACGTACCTACACCTTCTCTCTCCCTTCTTTCTCTTCCCCTTCTCCCTTCCCCCAGTGTAGGGTAGCCAACCGGACTATTGACTGGTTAACATCCCGGCCTTCCTGTATTCTTCTCTCTCTCTCTCTCAGTATGTTTTATCAAGTTTTGTTCTCAGCAAGTGGCACTCGTTTTCATTATTTATTCACCGTAATTTCTTGTGTAACGTTATGTAACCCCGATGTAATGCTTCTAAAAGGGCCTTTAGGTTACATGAAGAAAAAAACAATATACTTTCTTTCCGTGAGTTCTTTAACAATTTGGTGCTGAGCGGGGGATATGTATCTGCATTTGTAAATTTCAAGCTATACCCCACAACACTTAGTTATTTCCATTTGATTGTTTAGTGTGTTGTTTTTCCTGCATTTCTTTTTTTAATATTTATTACCTTTCAGTAAGTTTTTTTTTTATGTGAGCATCGTTTTCTGCCGCTCCTTTTAGTATCTCTTTCAGAGAGACGATAGCTCACTGACCTCCAGCGAAGCAGATAATGGAGGGGCGCTGTGCGCACGGCCGTTGACACGCCAGCTGACTACACAGCCGTGTCACCGGCCGTGTGCATAGCACCCCTTTATTCTCAATTCTACACCCTCGCTGCTAACACACCTTCAATCGCTGTCTCACCCACCTGTCTTACGCCATCTCCCCTTTAGAAGAACCCTACCTATATCTACTGTGTCGTGGAAAGCATATGTCGCCTTGAAGAAGAGAAGTCCATTTGTCGAAAGTTGGCTCCCGCTTTTACTTTGTTCCCGTTTTGCTCATCGTCTTGAATTTCCATGTCCCACCTTCCCTGTGTTTTACCTTCCAGGTAAAGCGGACCTGAGCTCTGTTAATAATTCCTTTTCGAATGACTCCGCAACAACCGCTAATAAATTTTACCGTCACTTTACTCGTTCGTCTGATGGAGCAGCTTAAGAACCGCCATGCTCTAAAAATCTGTATCTCCCTCTGGCTTCCTGCAGAAGCTATCGAAACATGATATACGTAGGGTTGTCTTCAGCTTGAGACAGAACAAACCAGCCGGTCTTGATGGCCTTCCGGCGCGCACGCTACAACGAAAGTTCGATGCGCTCTCACGCATTCTTTTTATGCTGAAAAAGTTTTCGGAAGTACTTCTATCCATGCAAAACTAAACATTGCATTAGTCAAGCCGCTTCACAAAGGAGGAAAAAAGGACGTTATTGAAAACGACAGCTTTTCATCAATTTTGTCTGTACTGTCCCAAGTGTTAAAAAAATTTCTTAGAAATAATGCTTTCTTTCATTGACAAGTTCTCGATTTTGTACTCCCATCCCTTTGGTTTTGTCGTTGGTAACGGTACTACATCACTTTTAGGATCTTTTTCTGATGAAATTTTTTACATGTTCGACCAAAATTTGCTTAGCATTGCCTTATTCCTGGATATCAGTAAAGCTTTTCAGACCGTTAATCACGACATTGTGCTGAACAAATTAAATTTATTGGACTTGCGGGCACCCTTTTATGACGTCCTTAATAGTTATCTGTTGAATCGATCGCAAACAGTAGTAATAGACAGTCACTCTAGCTCTACTTTGCCTACCAAAGCCGTAGTCCCTCAAGGGTCTGTTATATCCCCGCTACATTTTTAATATATTCAAGAATGACCTGGCGTAGACTATTTCAAAATGCGTGATTTTTCGATACGCCGATCACACCATACTGCTGGCAAAACAATTCTGCTATAAATCGGTGAATAATATGCTACAAAGGGATGTCTATAACGCTATTGATTGGTGTTTCTAAAAAAAATATATTTTAATCAATGATTAAAAAACAAAGCTGCTTTGTTTCAGAAATTCCTTGCGTATGACGTCGATAGATGAACATATTTATTGCACAGTTGGAGTTCGTCACTGGGGTATGTGTGGTAAATAAAGTACATGATGTACGTTTTGACTCAAGCCTGTCGTGGGTATGTATGCAGTAAACGCAGGAGTGTTGCCTGGTTAACTTATCACTGTAAAGGTGTAGTTCACCTTGCGGAACGCGCTTTTAAGTATGTAATATTACGGCATCACAATTTTCGCCTTCCGTTCTGCATGTTGGGAAAGCCGGCTTGACGCTCTTTAAAAGAGCATGCTCTAAAGTATGGCGTATAGCTCGGCGTATTATTACGCCGTAGTGGGGGAACTCCCGAGATTTGGACCCCCTGAGGTTCTTTAACCTGCACCTAAACACACGGGTGTTTTTTAGAGCCCATCGAAATGCGGTCGCCGTGACCAGGATTCGATCCCGCGACCTCTTGCTTAGCAGCCCAACATAGCCATATAAGCAACGACGGCGGGTACACCTCGAAATATATTTACCGCCGTAGGCTTTTCTTCGTTCCGCTCGTTGTTTGTTCGAACAGTGGTGCTGCGTCATTTTTAGGAATCACATTCCAAAGTTGAGCCCAAACCTGCGCCCATGCTCCATTCGAGCTTGCGTTTACTGTGCCTTGTTCGTGAACGAGATACGG